>NW_027439210.1:467500-767500 GCF_964188355.1 Buteo buteo
ACAGATCCCCAGTGCTGTTGTGCCTGTACGTAGGGTGCCAAGGGACGGTGAAGAGCAGCAAGAGCTTTCAGGGCTGGGCCCTTCCTCGTGGGAGAAGGATCCGACCGTTCGCCTTTTCAGAAAGAGGCTCTGCCGAGGCTGAGCGCCGTGAGATGTTCCGTCTCTGGGAAAGCACAGATCCCCAGTGCTGTTGTGCCTGTAGGTAGGGTGCCAAGGGACGGTGAAGAGCAGCAAGAGCTTTCAGGGCTGGGCCCTTACTCGTGGGAGAAGGATCCGACCGTTCGCCTTTTCAGAAAGAGACTTGCCGAGACTGAGCGCCATGAGATGTTCCGTGTCTGGGAAAGCACAGATCCCCAGTGCTGTTGTGCCTGTAGGTAGGGTGCCAAGGGACGGTGAAGAGCAGCAAGAGCTTTCAGGGCTGGGCCCTTCCTCGTGGGAGAAGGATCCGACCGTTCGCCTTTTCAGAAAGAGGCTTGCCGAGGCGGAGCGCCGTGAGATGTTCTGTCTCTGGGAAAGCACAGATCCCCAGTGCTGTTGTGCCTGTAGGTAGGGCGCCAAGGGACGGTGAAGAGCAGCAAGAGCTTTCAGGGCTGGGCCCTTCCTCGTGGGAGAAGGATCCGACCGTTCGCCTTTTCAGAAAGAGGCTCTGCCGAGGCTGAGCGCCGTGAGATGTTCCGTGTCTGGGAAAGCACAGATCCCCAGTGCTGTTGTGCCTGTAGGTAGGGTGCCAAGGGACGGTGAAGAGCAGCAAGAGCTTTCAGGGCTGGGCCCTTCCTCGTGGGAGAAGGATCCGACCGTTCGCCTTTTTCTGAAAGAGACTTGCCGAGGCTGAGCGCCGTGAGATGTTCCGTCTCTGGGAAAGCACAGATCCCCAGTGCTGTTGTGCCTGTAGGTAGGGTGCCAAGGGACGGTGAAGAGCAGCAAGAGCTTTCAGGGCTGGGCCCTTCCTCGTGGGAGAAGGATCCGACCGTTCGCCTTTTCAGAAAGAGGCTCTGCCGAGGCTGAGCGCCGTGAGATGTTCCGTCTCTGGGAAAGCACAGATCCCCAGTGCTGTTGTGCCTGTAGGTAGGGTGCCAAGGGATGGTGAAGAGCAACAAGAGCTTTCAGGGCTGGGCCCTTCCTCGTGGGAGAAGGATCCGACCGTTCGCCTTTTCAGAAAGAGTCTCTGCCGAGGCTGAGAGCCGTGAGATGTTCCGTCTCTGCGAAAGCACAGATCCCCAGTGCTGTTGTGCCTGTAGGTAGGGTGCCAAGGGACGGTGAAGAGCAGCAAGAGCTTTCAGGGCTGGGCCCTTCCTCGTGGGAGAAGGATCCGACCGTTCGCCTTTTCAGAAAGAGGCTCTGCCGAGGCTGAGAGCCGTGAGATGTTCCGTCTCTGCGAAAGCACAGATCCCCAGTGCTGTTGTGCCTGTAGGTAGGGTGCCAAGGGACGTTGAAGAGCAGCAAGAGCTTTCAGGGCTGGGCCCTTCCTCGTGGGAGAAGGATCCGACCGTTCGCCTTTTCAGAAAGAGGCTCTGCCGAGGCTGAGCGCCGTGAGATGTTCCGTGTCTGGGAAAGCACAGATCCCCAGTGCTGTTGTGCCTGTAGGTAGGGTGCCAAGGGACGGTGAAGAGCAGCAAGAGCTTTCAGGGCTGGGCCCTTCCTCGTGGGAGAAGGATCCGACCGTTTGACTTTTCAGAAAGAGACTTGCCGAGGCTGAGCGCCGTGAGATGTTCCATCTCTGGGAAAGCACAGATCCCCAGTGCTGTTGTGCCTGTAGGTAGGGTGCCAAGGGACGGTGAAGAGCAGCAAGAGCTTTCAGGGCTGGGCCCTTCCTCGTGGGAGAAGGATCCGACCGTTCGCCTTTTCAGAAAGAGGCTCTGCCGAGGCTGAGCGCCGTGAGATGTTCCGTCTCTGGGAAAGCACAGATCCCCAGTGCTGTTGTGCCTGTACGTAGGGCGCCAAGGGACGGTGAAGAGCAGCAAGAGCTTTCAGGGCTGGGCCCTTCCTCGTGGGAGAAGGATCCGACCGTTCGCCTTTTCGAAAGAGGCTCTGCCGAGGCGGAGCGCCATGAGATGTTCTGTGTCTGGGAAAGCACAGATCCCCAGTGCTGTTGTGCCTGTAGGTAGGGTGCCAAGGGACGGTGAAGAGCAGCAAGAGCTTTCAGGGCTGGGCCCTTCCTCGTGGGAGAAGGATCCGACCGTTCGCCTTTTCAGAAAGAGGCTCTGCCGAGGCTGAGCACCGTGAGATGTTCCGTCTCTGGGAAAGCACAGATCCCCAGTGCTGTTGTGCCTGTAGGTAGGGTGCCAAGGGACGGTGAAGAGCAGCAAGAGCTTTCAGGGCTGGGCCCTTCCTCGTGGGAGAAGGATCCGACCGTTCGCCTTTTCAGAAAGAGGCTCTGCCGAGGCTGAGCGCCGTGAGATGTTCCGTCTCTGGGAAAGCACAGATCCCCAGTGCTGTTGTGCCAGTAGGTAGGGTGCCAAGGGACGGTGAAGAGCAGCAAGAGCTTTCAGGGCTGGGCCCTTCCTCGTGGGAGAAGGATCCGACCGTTCGCCTTTTCAGAAAGAGGCTCTGCCGAGACTGAGCGCCGTGAGATGTTCCATCTCTGGGAAAGCACAGATCCCCAGTGCTGTTGTGCCTGTAGGTAGGGTGCCAAGGGACGGTGAAGAGCAGCAAGAGCTTTCAGGGCTGGGCCCTTCCTCGTGGGAGAAGGATCCGACCGTTCG
The DNA here is from genome assembly GCF_964188355.1 of Buteo buteo. Taxonomy (NCBI): domain Eukaryota; kingdom Metazoa; phylum Chordata; class Aves; order Accipitriformes; family Accipitridae; genus Buteo; species Buteo buteo. The sequence continues at coordinate 470,203 of NW_027439210.1, forward strand.
CCTTTTCAGAAAGAGACTTTCCGAGGCGGAGCGCCATGAGATGTTCCGTGTCTGGGAAAGCACAGATCCCCAGTGCTGTTGTGCCTGTAGGTAGGGTGCCAAGGGACGGTGAAGAGCAGCAAGAGCTTTCAGGGCTGGGCCCTTCCTCGTGGGAGAAGGATCCGACCGTTCGCCTTTTCAGAAAGAGGCTTGCCGAGGCTGAGCGCCGTGAGATGTTCCGTCTCTGGGAAAGCACAGATCCCCAGTGCTGTTGTGCCTGTAGGTAGGGTGCCAAGGGACGGTGAAGAGCAACAAGAGCTTTCAGGGCTGGGCCCTTCCTCGTGGGAGAAGGATCCGACCGTTCGCCTTTTCAGAAAGAGTCTCTGCCGAGGCTGAGAGCCGTGAGATGTTCCGTCTCTGGGAAAGCACAGATCCCCAGTGCTGTTGTGCCTGTAGGTAGGGTGCCAAGGGACGTTGAAGAGCAGCAAGAGCTTTCAGGGCTGGGCCCTTCCTCGTGGGAGAAGGATCCGACCGTTCGCCTTTTCAGAAAGAGGCTCTGCCGAGGCTGAGCGCCGTGAGATGTTCCGTGTCTGGGAAAGCACAGATCCCCAGTGCTGTTGTGCCTGTAGGTAGGGTGCCAAGGGACGGTGAAGAGCAGCAAGAGCTTTCAGGGCTGGGCCCTTCCTCGTGGGAGAAGGATCCGACCGTTTGACTTTTCAGAAAGAGACTTGCCGAGGCTGAGCGCCGTGAGATGTTCCATCTCTGGGAAAGCACAGATCCCCAGTGCTGTTGTGCCTGTAGGTAGGGTGCCAAGGGACGGTGAAGAGCAGCAAGAGCTTTCAGGGCTGGGCCCTTCCTCGTGGGAGAAGGATCCGACCGTTCGCCTTTTCAGAAAGAGGCTCTGCCGAGGCTGAGTGCCGTGAGATGTTCCGTGTCTGGGAAAGCACAGATCCCCAGTGCTGTTGTGCCTGTAGGTAGGGTGCCAAGGGACGGTGAAGAGCAGCAAGAGCTTTCAGGGCTGGGCCCTTCCTCGTGGGAGAAGGATCCGACCGTTCGCCTTTTCAGAAAGAGACTTGCCGAGGCGGAGCGCCATGAGATGTTCCGTGTCTGGGAAAGCACAGATCCCCAGTGCTGTTGTGCCTGTAGGTAGGGTGCCAAGGGACGGTGAAGAGCAGCAAGAGCTTTCAGGGCTGGGCCCTTCCTCGTGGGAGAAGGATCCGACCGTTCGCCTTTTCAGAAAGAGGCTCTGCCGAGGCTGAGCGCCGTGAGATGTTCCGTGTCTGGGAAAGCACAGATCCCCAGTGCTGTTGTGCCTGTAGGTAGGGTGCCAAGGGAAGGTGAAGAGCAGCAAGAGCTTTCAGGGCTGGGCCCTTCCTCGTGGGAGAAGGATCCGACTGTTCGCCTTTTCAGAAAGAGGCTCTGCCGAGGCTGAGCGCCGTGAGATGTTCCGTCTCTGGGAAAGCACAGATCCCCAGTGCTGTTGTGCCTGTAGGTAGGGTGCCAAGGGACGGTGAAGAGCAGCAAGAGCTTTCAGGGCTGGGCCCTTCCTCGTGGGAGAAGGATCCGACCGTTCGCCTTTTCGAAAGAGGCTCTGCCGAGGCGGAGCGCCATGAGATGTTCTGTGTCTGGGAAAGCACAGATCCCCAGTGCTGTTGTGCCTGTAGGTAGGGTGCCAAGGGACGGTGAAGAGCAGCAAGAGCTTTCAGGGCTGGGCCCTTCCTCGTGGGAGAAGGATCCGACCGTTCGCCTATTCAGAAAGAGGCTCTGCCGAGGCTGAGCACCGTGAGATGTTCCGTCTCTGGGAAAGCACAGATCCCCAGTGCTGTTGTGCCTGTAGGTAGGGTGCCAAGGGACGGTGAAGAGCAGCAAGAGCTTTCAGGGCTGGGCCCTTCCTCGTGGGAGAAGGATCCGACCGTTCGCCTTTTCAGAAAGAGGCTCTGCCGAGGCTGAGCGCCGTGAGATGTTCCGTCTCTGGGAAAGCACAGATCCCCAGTGCTGTTGTGCCAGTAGGTAGGGTGCCAAGGGACGGTGAAGAGCAGCAAGAGCTTTCAGGGCTGGGCCCTTCCTCGTGGGAGAAGGATCCGACCGTTCGCCTTTTCAGAAAGAGGCTCTGCCGAGACTGAGCGCCGTGAGATGTTCCATCTCTGGGAAAGCACAGATCCCCAGTGCTGTTGTGCCTGTAGGTAGGGTGCCAAGGGACGGTGAAGAGCAGCAAGAGCTTTCAGGGCTGGGCCCTTCCTCGTGGGAGAAGGATCCGACCGTTCGCCTTTTCAGAAAGAGACTTTCCGAGGCGGAGCGCCATGAGATGTTCCGTGTCTGGGAAAGCACAGATCCCCAGTGCTGTTGTGCCTGTAGGTAGGGTGCCAAGGGACGGTGAAGAGCAGCAAGAGCTTTCAGGGCTGGGCCCTTCCTCGTGGGAGAAGGATCCGACCGTTCGCCTTTTCAGAAAGAGGCTTGCCGAGGCTGAGCGCCGTGAGATGTTCCGTCTCTGGGAAAGCACAGATCCCCAGTGCTGTTGTGCCTGTAGGTAGGGTGCCAAGGGACGGTGAAGAGCAACAAGAGCTTTCAGGGCTGGGCCCTTCCTCGTGGGAGAAGGATCCGACCGTTCGCCTTTTCAGAAAGAGTCTCTGCCGAGGCTGAGAGCCGTGAGATGTTCCGTCTCTGGGAAAGCACAGATCCCCAGTGCTGTTGTGCCTGTAGGTAGGGTGCCAAGGGACGGTGAAGAGCAGCAAGAGCTTTCAGGGCTGGGCCCTTCCTCGTGGGAGAAGGATCCGACCGTTCGCCTTTTCAGAAAGAGTCTCTGCCGAGGCTGAGAGCCGTGAGATGTTCCGTCTCTGCGAAAGCACAGATCCCCAGTGCTGTTGTGCCTGTAGGTAGGGTGCCAAGGGACGGTGAAGAGCAGCAAGAGCTTTCAGGGCTGGGCCCTTCCTCGTGGGAGAAGGATCCGACCGTTCGCCTTTTCAGAAAGAGACTTGCCGAGGCGGAGCGCCATGAGATGTTCCGTGTCTGGGAAAGCACAGATCCCCAGTGCTGTTGTGCCTGTAGGTAGGGTGCCAAGGGACGGTGAAGAGCAGCAAGAGCTTTCAGGGCTGGGCCCTTCCTCGTGGGAGAAGGATCCGACCGTTCGCCTTTTCAGAAAGAGGCTCTGCCGAGGCTGAGCGCCGTGAGATGTTCCGTGTCTGGGAAAGCACAGATCCCCAGTGCTGTTGTGCCTGTAGGTAGGGTGCCAAGGGACGGTGAAGAGCAGCAAGAGCTTTCAGGGCTGGGCCCTTCCTCGTGGGAGAAGGATCCGACCGTTCGCCTTTTCAGAAAGAGGCTCTGCCGAGGCTGAGCGCCGTGAGATGTTCCGTCTCTGGGAAAGCACAGATCCCCAGTGCTGTTGTGCCTGTAGGTAGGGTGCCAAGGGACGGTGAAGAGCAACAAGAGCTTTCAGGGCTGGGCCCTTCCTCGTGGGAGAAGGATCCGACCGTTCGCCTTTTCAGAAAGAGGCTCTGCCGAGGCTGAGCGCCGTGAGATGTTCCGTGTCTGGGAAAGCACAGATCCCCAGTGCCGTTGTGCCTGTAGGTAGGGTGCCAAGGGACGGTGAAGAGCAGCAAGAGCTTTCAGGGCTGGGCCCTTCCTCGTGGGAGAAGGATCCGACCGTTCGCCTTTTCAGAAAGAGGCTCTGCCGAGGCTGAGCGCCGAGAGATGTTCCGTGTCTGGGAAAGCACAGATCCCCAGTGCTGTTGTGCCTGTAGGTAGGGTGCCAAGGGACGGTGAAGAGCAGCAAGAGCTTTCAGGGCTGGGCCCTTCCTCGTGGGAGAAGGATCCGACCGTTCGCCTTTTCAGAAAGAGACTTGCCGAGGCTGAGCGCCGTGAGATGTTCCATCTCTGGGAAAGCACAGATCCCCAGTGCTGTTGTGCCTGTAGGTAGGGTGCCAAGGGACGGTGAAGAGCAGCAAGAGCTTTCAGGGCTGGGCCCTTCCTCGTGGGAGAAGGATCCGACCGTTCGCCTTTTCAGAAAGAGGCTCTGCCGAGGCTGAGTGCCGTGAGATGTTCCGTGTCTGGGAAAGCACAGATCCCCAGTGCTGTTGTGCCTGTAGGTAGGGTGCCAAGGGACGGTGAAGAGCAGCAAGAGCTTTCAGGGCTGGGCCCTTCCTCGTGGGAGAAGGATCCGACCGTTCGCCTTTTCAGAAAGAGACTTGCCGAGGCGGAGCGCCATGAGATGTTCCGTGTCTGGGAAAGCACAGATCCCCAGTGCTGTTGTGCCTGTAGGTAGGGTGCCAAGGGACGGTGAAGAGCAGCAAGAGCTTTCAGGGCTGGGCCCTTCCTCGTGGGAGAAGGATCCGACCGTTCGCCTTTTCAGAAAGAGGCTCTGCCGAGGCTGAGCGCCGTGAGATGTTCCGTGTCTGGGAAAGCACAGATCCCCAGTGCTGTTGTGCCTGTAGGTAGGGTGCCAAGGGAAGGTGAAGAGCAGCAAGAGCTTTCAGGGCTGGGCCCTTCCTCGTGGGAGAAGGATCCGACTGTTCGCCTTTTCAGAAAGAGGCTCTGCCGAGGCTGAGCGCCGTGAGATGTTCCGTCTCTGGGAAAGCACAGATCCCCAGTGCTGTTGTGCCTGTAGGTAGGGTGCCAAGGGACGGTGAAGAGCAGCAAGAGCTTTCAGGGCTGGGCCCTTCCTCGTGGGAGAAGGATCCGACCGTTCGCCTTTTCGAAAGAGGCTCTGCCGAGGCGGAGCGCCATGAGATGTTCTGTGTCTGGGAAAGCACAGATCCCCAGTGCTGTTGTGCCTGTAGGTAGGGTGCCAAGGGACGGTGAAGAGCAGCAAGAGCTTTCAGGGCTGGGCCCTTCCTCGTGGGAGAAGGATCCGACCGTTCGCCTATTCAGAAAGAGGCTCTGCCGAGGCTGAGCACCGTGAGATGTTCCGTCTCTGGGAAAGCACAGATCCCCAGTGCTGTTGTGCCTGTAGGTAGGGTGCCAAGGGACGGTGAAGAGCAGCAAGAGCTTTCAGGGCTGGGCCCTTCCTCGTGGGAGAAGGATCCGACCGTTCGCCTTTTCAGAAAGAGGCTCTGCCGAGGCTGAGCGCCGTGAGATGTTCCGTCTCTGGGAAAGCACAGATCCCCAGTGCTGTTGTGCCAGTAGGTAGGGTGCCAAGGGACGGTGAAGAGCAGCAAGAGCTTTCAGGGCTGGGCCCTTCCTCGTGGGAGAAGGATCCGACCGTTCGCCTTTTCAGAAAGAGGCTCTGCCGAGACTGAGCGCCGTGAGATGTTCCATCTCTGGGAAAGCACAGATCCCCAGTGCTGTTGTGCCTGTAGGTAGGGTGCCAAGGGACGGTGAAGAGCAGCAAGAGCTTTCAGGGCTGGGCCCTTCCTCGTGGGAGAAGGATCCGACCGTTCGCCTTTTCAGAAAGAGACTTTCCGAGGCGGAGCGCCATGAGATGTTCCGTGTCTGGGAAAGCACAGATCCCCAGTGCTGTTGTGCCTGTAGGTAGGGTGCCAAGGGACGGTGAAGAGCAGCAAGAGCTTTCAGGGCTGGGCCCTTCCTCGTGGGAGAAGGATCCGACCGTTCGCCTTTTCAGAAAGAGGCTTGCCGAGGCTGAGCGCCGTGAGATGTTCCGTCTCTGGGAAAGCACAGATCCCCAGTGCTGTTGTGCCTGTAGGTAGGGTGCCAAGGGACGGTGAAGAGCAACAAGAGCTTTCAGGGCTGGGCCCTTCCTCGTGGGAGAAGGATCCGACCGTTCGCCTTTTCAGAAAGAGTCTCTGCCGAGGCTGAGAGCCGTGAGATGTTCCGTCTCTGGGAAAGCACAGATCCCCAGTGCTGTTGTGCCTGTAGGTAGGGTGCCAAGGGACGGTGAAGAGCAGCAAGAGCTTTCAGGGCTGGGCCCTTCCTCGTGGGAGAAGGATCCGACCGTTCGCCTTTTCAGAAAGAGTCTCTGCCGAGGCTGAGAGCCGTGAGATGTTCCGTCTCTGCGAAAGCACAGATCCCCAGTGCTGTTGTGCCTGTAGGTAGGGTGCCAAGGGACGGTGAAGAGCAGCAAGAGCTTTCAGGGCTGGGCCCTTCCTCGTGGGAGAAGGATCCGACCGTTCGCCTTTTCAGAAAGAGACTTGCCGAGGCGGAGCGCCATGAGATGTTCCGTGTCTGGGAAAGCACAGATCCCCAGTGCTGTTGTGCCTGTAGGTAGGGTGCCAAGGGACGGTGAAGAGCAGCAAGAGCTTTCAGGGCTGGGCCCTTCCTCGTGGGAGAAGGATCCGACCGTTCGCCTTTTCAGAAAGAGGCTCTGCCGAGGCTGAGCGCCGTGAGATGTTCCGTGTCTGGGAAAGCACAGATCCCCAGTGCTGTTGTGCCTGTAGGTAGGGTGCCAAGGGACGGTGAAGAGCAGCAAGAGCTTTCAGGGCTGGGCCCTTCCTCGTGGGAGAAGGATCCGACCGTTCGCCTTTTCAGAAAGAGGCTTGCCGAGGCTGAGCGCCGTGAGATGTTCCGTCTCTGGGAAAGCACAGATCCCCAGTGCTGTTGTGCCTGTAGGTAGGGTGCCAAGGGACGGTGAAGAGCAACAAGAGCTTTCAGGGCTGGGCCCTTCCTCGTGGGAGAAGGATCCGACCGTTCGCCTTTTCAGAAAGAGGCTCTGCCGAGGCTGAGCGCCGTGAGATGTTCCGTGTCTGGGAAAGCACAGATCCCCAGTGCCGTTGTGCCTGTAGGTAGGGTGCCAAGGGACGGTGAAGAGCAGCAAGAGCTTTCAGGGCTGGGCCCTTCCTCGTGGGAGAAGGATCCGACCGTTCGCCTTTTCAGAAAGAGGCTCTGCCGAGGCTGAGCGCCGAGAGATGTTCCGTGTCTGGGAAAGCACAGATCCCCAGTGCTGTTGTGCCTGTAGGTAGGGTGCCAAGGGACGGTGAAGAGCAGCAAGAGCTTTCAGGGCTGGGCCCTTCCTCGTGGGAGAAGGATCCGACCGTTCGCCTTTTCAGAAAGAGGCTCTACCGAGGCTGAGCGCCGTGAGATGTTCCGTCTCTGGGAAAGCACAGATCCCCAGTGCTGTTGTGCCTGTAGGTAGGGTGCCAAGGGACGTTGAAGAGCAGCAAGAGCTTTCAGGGCTGGGCCCTTCCTCGTGGGAGAAGGATCCGACCGTTCGCCTTTTCAGAAAGAGGCTCTGCCGAGGCTGAGCGCCGTGAGATGTTCCGTCTCTGCGAAAGCACAGATCCCCAGTGCTGTTGTGCCTGTAGGTAGGGTGCCAAGGGACGGTGAAGAGCAGCAAGAGCTTTCAGGACTGGGCCCTTACTCGTGGGAGAAGGATCCGAGCGTTCGCCTTTTCAGAAAGAGACTTGCCGAGGCTGAGCGCCGTGAGATGTTCCGTCTCTGGGAAAGCACAGATCCCCAGTGCTGTTGTGCCTGTAGGTAGGGTGCCAAGGGACGTTGAAGAGCAGCAAGAGCTTTCAGGGCTGGGCCCTTCCTCGTGGGAGAAGGATCCGACCGTTCGCCTTTTCAGAAAGAGGCTCTGCCGAGGCTGAGCGCCGTGAGATGTTCCGTCTCTGGGAAAGCACAGATCCCCAGTGCTGTTGTGCCTGTAGGTAGGGTGCCAAGGGACGGTGAAGAGCAACAAGAGCTTTCAGGGCTGGGCCCTTCCTCGTGGGAGAAGGATCCGACCGTTCGCCTTTTCAGAAAGAGGCTCTGCCGAGGCTGAGCGCCGTGAGATGTTCCGTCTCTGGGAAAGCACAGATCCCCAGTGCTGTTGTGCCTGTAGGTAGGGTGCCAAGGGACGGTGAAGAGCAGCAAGAGCTTTAAGGGCTGGGCCCTTCCTCGTGGGAGAAGGATCCGACCGTTCGCCTTTTCAGAAAGAGACTTGCCGAGGCGGAGCGCCATGAGATGTTCCGTGTCTGGGAAAGCACAGATCCCCAGTGCTGTTGTGCCTGTAGGTAGGGTGCCAAGGGACGGTGAAGAGCAGCAAGAGCTTTCAGGGCTGGGCCCTTCCTCGTGGGAGAAGGATCCGACCGTTCGCCTTTTCAGAAAGAGGCTTGCCGAGGCGGAGCGCCGTGAGATGTTCCGTCTCTGGGAAAGCACAGATCCCCAGTGCTGTTGTGCCTGTAGGTAGGGTGCCAAGGGACGGTGAAGAGCAGCAAGAGCTTTCAGGGCTGGGCCCTTCCTCGTGGGAGAAGGATCCGACCGTTCGCCTTTTCAGAAAGAGGCTCTGCCGAGGCTGAGCGCCGTGAGATGTTCCGTCTCTGGGAAAGCACAGATCCCCAGTGCTGTTGTGCCTGTAGGTAGGGTGCCAAGGGACGGTGAAGAGCAGCAAGAGCTTTCAGGGCTGGGCCCTTCCTCGTGGGAGAAGGATCCGACCGTTCGCCTTTTTCTGAAAGAGACTTGCCGAGGCTGAGCGCCGTGAGATGTTCCGTGTCTGGGAAAGCACAGATCCCCAGTGCTGTTGTGCCTGTAGGTAGGGTGCCAAGGGACGTTGAAGAGCAGCAAGAGCTTTCAGGGCTGGGCCCTTCCTCGTGGGAGAAGGATCCGACCGTTCGCCTTTTCAGAAAGAGGCTCTGCCGAGGCTGAGCGCCGTGAGATGTTCCGTCTCTGGGAAAGCACAGATCCCCAGTGCTGTTGTGCCTGTAGGTAGGGTGCCAAGGGACGGTGAAGAGCAGCAAGAGCTTTCAGGGCTGGGCCCTTCCTCGTGGGAGAAGGATCCGACCGTTCGCCTTTTCAGAAAGAGGCTCTGCCGAGGCTGAGAGCCGTGAGATGTTCCGTCTCTGGGAAAGCACAGATCCCCAGTGCTGTTGTGCCTGTAGGTAGGGTGCCAAGGGACGGTGAAGAGCAGCAAGAGCTTTCAGGGCTGGGCCCTTCCTCGTGGGAGAAGGATCCAACCGTTCGCCTTTTCAGAAAGAGGCTCTGCCGAGGCTGAGCGCCGTGAGATGTTCCGTCTCTGGGAAAGCACAGATCCCCAGTGCTGTTGTGCCTGTAGGTAGGGTGCCAAGGGACGTTGAAGAGCAGCAAGAGCTTTCAGGGCTGGGCCCTTCCTCGTGGGAGAAGGATCCGACCGTTCGCCTTTTTCTGAAAGAGACTTGCCGAGGCTGAGCGCTGTGAGATGTTCCGTGTCTGGGAAAGCACAGATCCCCAGTGCTGTTGTGCCTGTAGGTAGGGTGCCAAGGGACGGTGAAGAGCAGCAAGAGCTTTCAGGGCTGGGCCCTTCCTCGTGGGAGAAGGATCCGACCGTTCGCCTTTTCAGAAAGAGGCTCTGCCGAGGCTGAGAGCCGTGAGATGTTCCGTCTCTGCGAAAGCACAGATCCCCAGTGCTGTTGTGCCTGTAGGTAGGGTGCCAAGGGACGGTGAAGAGCAGCAAGAGCTTTCAGGGCTGGGCCCTTCCTCGTGGGAGAAGGATCCGACCGTTCGCCTTTTCAGAAAGAGGCTCTGCCGAGGCTGAGCGCCGTGAGATGTTCCGTGTCTGGGAAAGCACAGATCCCCAGTGCTGTTGTGCCTGTAGGTAGGGTGCCAAGGGACGGTGAAGAGCAGCAAGAGCTTTCAGGGCTGGGCCCTTCCTCGTGGGAGAAGGATCCGACCGTTCGCCTTTTCAGAAAGAGGCTCTGCCGAGGCTGAGCGCCGTGAGATGTTCCGTCTCTGGGAAAGCACAGATCCCCAGTGCTGTTGTGCCTGTAGGTAGGGTGCCAAGGGACGGTGAAGAGCAGCAAGAGCTTTCAGGGCTGGGCCCTTCCTCGTGGGAGAAGGATCCGACCGTTCGCCTTTTTCTGAAAGAGACTTGCCGAGGCTGAGCGCTGTGAGATGTTCCGTGTCTGGGAAAGCACAGATCCCCAGTGCTGTTGTGCCTGTAGGTAGGGTGCCAAGGGACGGTGAAGAGCAGCAAGAGCTTTCAGGGCTGGGCCCTTCCTCGTGGGAGAAGGATCCGACCGTTCGCCTTTTCAGAAAGAGTCTCTGCCGAGGCTGAGAGCCGTGAGATGTTCCGTCTCTGCGAAAGCACAGATCCCCAGTGCTGTTGTGCCTGTAGGTAGGGTGCCAAGGGACGGTGAAGAGCAGCAAGAGCTTTCAGGGCTGGGCCCTTCCTCGTGGGAGAAGGATCCGACCGTTCGCCTTTTCAGAAAGAGTCTCTGCCGAGGCTGAGCGCCGTGAGATGTTCCGTCTCTGGGAAAGCACAGATCCCCAGTGCTGTTGTGCCTGTAGGTAGGGTGCCAAGGGACGGTGAAGAGCAGCAAGAGCTTTCAGGGCTGGGCCCTTCCTCGTGGGAGAAGGATCCGACCGTTCGCCTTTTCAGAAAGAGGCTCTGCCGAGGCTGAGCGCCGTGAGATGTTCCGTGTCTGGGAAAGCACAGATCCCCAGTGCTGTTGTGCCTGTAGGTAGGGTGCCAAGGGACGGTGAAGAGCAGCAAGAGCTTTCAGGGCTGGGCCCTTCCTCGTGGGAGAAGGATCCGACCGTTCGCCTTTTCAGAAAGAGGCTCTGCCATGGCTGAGCGCCGTGAGATGTTCCGTGTCTGGGAAAGCACAGATCCCCAGTGCTGTTGTGCCTGTAGGTAGGGTGCCAAGGGACGGTGAAGAGCAACAAGAGCTTTCAGGGCTGGGCCCTTCCTCGTGGGAGAAGGATCCGACCGTTCGCCTTTTCAGAAAGAGGCTCTGCCGAGGCTGAGCGCCGTGAGATGTTCCGTCTCTGGGAAAGCACAGATCCCCAGTGCTGTTGTGCCTGTAGGTAGGGTGCCAAGGGACGGTGAAGAGCAACAAGAGCTTTCAGGGCTGGGCCCTTCCTCGTGGGAGAAGGATCCGACCGTTCGCCTTTTCAGAAAGAGGCTCTGCCGAGGCTGAGCGCCGTGAGATGTTCCGTCTCTGGGAAAGCACAGATCCCCAGTGCTGTTGTGCCTGTAGGTAGGGTGCCAAGGGACGGTGAAGAGCAGCAAGAGCTTTCAGGGCTGGGCCCTTCCTCGTGGGAGAAGGATCCGACCGTTCGCCTTTTCAGAAAGAGGCTCTGCCGAGGCTGAGCGCCGTGAGATGTTCCGTCTCTGGGAAAGCACAGATCCCCAGTGCTGTTGTGCCTGTAGGTAGGGTGCCAAGGGACGGTGAAGAGCAGCAAGAGCTTTCAGGGCTGGGCCCTTCCTCGTGGGAGAAGGATCCGATCGTTCGCCTTTTTCTGAAAGAGACTTGCCGAGGCTGAGCGCCGTGAGATGTTCCGTGTCTGGGAAAGCACAGATCCCCAGTGCTGTTGTGCCTGTAGGTAGGGTGCCAAGGGACGGTGAAGAGCAGCAAGAGCTTTCAGGGCTGGGCCCTTCCTCGTGGGAGAAGGATCCGACCGTTCGCCTTTTCAGAAAGAGGCTCTGCCGAGGCTGAGCGCCGTGAGATGTTCCGTCTCTGGGAAAGCACAGATCCCCAGTGCTGTTGTGCCTGTAGGTAGGGTGCCAAGGGACGTTGAAGAGCAGCAAGAGCTTTCAGGGCTGGGCCCTTCCTCGTGGGAGAAGGATCCGACCGTTCGCCTTTTCAGAAAGAGGCTCTGCCGAGGCTGAGCGCCGTGAGATGTTCCGTGTCTGGGAAAGCACAGATCCCCAGTGCTGTTGTGCCTGTAGGTAGGGTGCCAAGGGATGGTGAAGAGCAGCAAGAGCTTTCAGGGCTGGGCCCTTCCTCGTGGGAGAAGGATCCGACCGTTCGCCTTTTCGAAAGAGGCTCTGCCGAGGCTGAGCACCGTGAGATGTTCCGTCTCTGGGAAAGCACAGATCCCCAGTGCTGTTGTGCCTGTAGGTAGGGTGCCAAGGGACGGTGAAGAGCAGCAAGAGCTTTCAGGGCTGGGCCCTTCCTCGTGTGAGAAGGATCCGACCGTTCGCCTTTTCAGAAAGAGGCTCTGCCGAGGCTGAGCGCCGTGAGATGTTCCGTCTCTGGGAAAGCACAGATCCCCAGTGCTGTTGTGCCTGTAGGTAGGGTGCCAAGGGACGGTGAAGAGCAGCAAGAGCTTTCAGGGCTGGGCCCTTCCTCGTGGGAGAAGGATCCGACCGTTCGCCTTTTCAGAAAGAGGCTTGCCGAGGCGGAGCGCCGTGAGATGTTCCGTGTCTGGGAAAGCACAGATCCCCAGTGCTGTTGTGCCTGTAGGTAGGGTGCCAAGGGACGGTGAAGAGCAGCAAGAGCTTTCAGGGCTGGGCCCTTCCTCGTGGGAGAAGGATCCGACCGTTCGCCTTTTCAGAAAGAGTCTCTGCCGAGGCTGAGAGCCGTGAGATGTTCCGTCTCTGCGAAAGCACAGATCCCCAGTGCTGTTGTGCCTGTAGGTAGGGTGCCAAGGGACGGTGAAGAGCAGCAAGAGCTTTCAGGGCTGGGCCCTTCCTCGTGGGAGAAGGATCCGACCGTTCGCCTTTTCAGAAAGAGACTTGCCGAGGCGGAGCGCCATGAGATGTTCCGTGTCTGGGAAAGCACAGATCCCCAGTGCTGTTGTGCCTGTAGGTAGGGTGCCAAGGGACGGTGAAGAGCAGCAAGAGCTTTCAGGGCTGGGCCCTTCCTCGTGGGAGAAGGATCCGACCGTTCGCCTTTTCAGAAAGAGGCTCTGCCGAGGCTGAGCGCCGTGAGATGTTCCGTGTCTGGGAAAGCACAGATCCCCAGTGCTGTTGTGCCTGTAGGTAGGGTGCCAAGGGACGGTGAAGAGCAGCAAGAGCTTTCAGGGCTGGGCCCTTCCTCGTGGGAGAAGGATCCGACTGTTCGCCTTTTCAGAAAGAGGCTCTGCCGAGGCTGAGCGCCGTGAGATGTTCTGTCTCTGGGAAAGCACAGATCCCCAGTGCTGTTGTGCCTGTAGGTAGGGTGCCAAGGGACGGTGAAGAGCAGCAAGAGCTTTCAGGGCTGGGCCCTTCCTCGTGGGAGAAGGATCCGACCGTTCGCCTTTTCAGAAAGAGGCTCTGCCGAGGCTGAGCGCCGTGAGAAGTTCCGTCTCTGGGAAAGCACAGATCCCCAGTGCTGTTGTGCCTGTAGGTAGGGTGCCAAGGGATGGTGAAGAGCAACAAGAGCTTTCAGGGCTGGGCCCTTCCTCGTGGGAGAAGGATCCGACCGTTCGCCTTTTCAGAAAGAGTCTCTGCCGAGGCTGAGCGCCGTGAGATGTTCCGTGTCTGGGAAAGCACAGATCCCCAGTGCCGTTGTGCCTGTAGGTAGGGTGCCAAGGGACGGTGAAGAGCAGCAAGAGCTTTCAGGGCTGGGCCCTTCCTCGTGGGAGAAGGATCCGACCGTTCGCCTTTTCAGAAAGAGGCTCTGCCGAGGCTGAGCGCCGAGAGATGTTCCGTCTCTGGGAAAGCACAGATCCCCAGTGCTGTTGTGCCTGTAGGTAGGGTGCCAAGGGACGTTGAAGAGCAGCAAGAGCTTTCAGGGCTGGGCCCTTCCTCGTGGGAGAAGGATCCGACCGTTCGCCTTTTCAGAAAGAGGCTCTGCCGAGGCTGAGCGCCGTGAGATGTTCCGTCTCTGGGAAAGCACAGATCCCCAGTGCTGTTGTGCCTGTAGGTAGGGTGCCAAGGGACGGTGAAGAGCAACAAGAGCTTTCAGGGCTGGGCCCTTCCTCGTGGGAGAAGGATCCGACCGTTCGCCTTTTCAGAAAGAGGCTTGCCGAGGCGGAGCGCCGTGAGATGTTCTGTCTCTGGGAAAGCACAGATCCCCAGTGCTGTTGTGCCTGTACGTAGGGCGCCAAGGGACGGTGAAGAGCAGCAAGAGCTTTCAGGGCTGGGCCCTTCCTCGTGGGAGAAGGATCCGACCGTTCGCCTTTTCAGAAAGAGGCTCTGCCGAGGCTGAGCGCCGTGAGATGTTCCGTCTCTGGGAAAGCACAGATCCCCAGTGCTGTTGTGCCTGTAGGTAGGGTGCCAAGGGACGGTGAAGAGCAGCAAGAGCTTTCAGGGCTGGGCCCTTCCTCGTGGGAGAAGGATCCGACCGTTCGCCTTTTTCTGAAAGAGACTTGCCGAGGCTGAGCGCCGTGAGATGTTCCGTGTCTGGGAAAGCACAGATCCCCAGTGCTGTTGTGCCTGTAGGTAGGGTGCCAAGGGACGGTGAAGAGCAGCAAGAGCTTTCAGGGCTGGGCCCTTCCTCGTGGGAGAAGGATCCGACCGTTCGCCTTTTCAGAAAGAGGCTCTGCCGAGGCTGAGCGCCGTGAGATGTTCCGTCTCTGGGAAAGCACAGATCCCCAGTGCTGTTGTGCCTGTAGGTAGGGTGCCAAGGGACGGTGAAGAGCAGCAAGAGCTTTCAGGACTGGGCCCTTACTCGTGGGAGAAGGATCCGAGCGTTCGCCTTTTCAGAAAGAGACTTGCCGAGGCTGAGCGCCGTGAGATGTTCCGTGTCTGGGAAAGCACAGATCCCCAGTGCTGTTGTGCCTGTAGGTAGGGTGCCAAGGGACGTTGAAGAGCAGCAAGAGCTTTCAGGGCTGGGCCCTTCCTCGTGGGAGAAGGATCCGACCGTTCGCCTTTTCAGAAAGAGGCTCTGCCGAGGCTGAGCGCCGTGAGATGTTCCGTCTCTGGGAAAGCACAGATCCCCAGTGCTGTTGTGCCTGTAGGTAGGGTGCCAAGGGACGGTGAAGAGCAGCAAGAGCTTTCAGGGCTGGGCCCTTCCTCGTGGGAGAAGGATCCGACCGTTCGCCTTTTCAGAAAGAGGCTCTGCCGAGGCTGAGCGCCGTGAGATGTTCCGTGTCTGGGAAAGCACAGATCCCCAGTGCTGTTGTGCCTGTAGGTAGGGTGCCAAGGGACGTTGAAGAGCAGCAAGAGCTTTCAGGGCTGGGCCCTTCCTCGTGGGAGAAGGATCCGACCGTTCGCCTTTTCAGAAAGAGACTTGCCGAGGCGGAGCGCCATGAGATGTTCCGTGTCTGGGAAAGCACAGATCCCCAGTGCTGTTGTGCCTGTAGGTAGGGTGCCAAGGGACGGTGAAGAGCAGCAAGAGCTTTCAGGGCTGGGCCCTTCCTCGTGGGAGAAGGATCCGACCGTTCGCCTTTTCAGAAAGAGGCTCTGCCGAGGCTGAGCGCCGTGAGATGTTCCGTCTCTGGGAAAGCACAGATCCCCAGTGCTGTTGTGCCTGTAGGTAGGGTGCCAAGGGACGGTGAAGAGCAGCAAGAGCTTTCAGGACTGGGCCCTTACTCGTGGGAGAAGGATCCGAGCGTTCGCCTTTTCAGAAAGAGACTTGCCGAGGCTGAGCGCCGTGAGATGTTCCGTGTCTGGGAAAGCACAGATCCCCAGTGCTGTTGTGCCTGTAGGTAGGGTGCCAAGGGACGTTGAAGAGCAGCAAGAGCTTTCAGGGCTGGGCCCTTCCTCGTGGGAGAAGGATCCGACCGTTCGCCTTTTCAGAAAGAGGCTCTGCCGAGGCTGAGCGCCGTGAGATGTTCCGTCTCTGGGAAAGCACAGATCCCCAGTGCTGTTGTGCCTGTAGGTAGGGTGCCAAGGGACGGTGAAGAGCAGCAAGAGCTTTCAGGGCTGGGCCCTTCCTCGTGGGAGAAGGATCCGACCGTTCGCCTTTTCAGAAAGAGGCTCTGCCGAGGCTGAGCGCCGTGAGATGTTCCGTGTCTGGGAAAGCACAGATCCCCAGTGCTGTTGTGCCTGTAGGTAGGGTGCCAAGGGACGTTGAAGAGCAGCAAGAGCTTTCAGGGCTGGGCCCTTCCTCGTGGGAGAAGGATCCGACCGTTCGCCTTTTCAGAAAGAGACTTGCCGAGGCGGAGCGCCATGAGATGTTCCGTGTCTGGGAAAGCACAGATCCCCAGTGCTGTTGTGCCTGTAGGTAGGGTGCCAAGGGACGGTGAAGAGCAGCAAGAGCTTTCAGGGCTGGGCCCTTCCTCGTGGGAGAAGGATCCGACCGTTCGCCTTTTCAGAAAGAGGCTTGCCGAGGCTGAGCGCCGTGAGATGTTCCGTCTCTGGGAAAGCACAGATCCCCAGTGCTGTTGTGCCTGTAGGTAGGGTGCCAAGGGACGGTGAAGAGCAGCAAGAGCTTTCAGGGCTGGGCCCTTCCTCGTGGGAGAAGGATCCGACCGTTCGCCTTTTCAGAAAGAGGCTCTGCCGAGGCTGAGCGCCGTGAGATGTTCCGTCTCTGGGAAAGCACAGATCCCCAGTGCTGTTGTGCCTGTAGGTAGGGTGCCAAGGGACGGTGAAGAGCAGCAAGAGCTTTCAGGGCTGGGCCCTTCCTCGTGGGAGAAGGATCCGACCGTTCGCCTTTTCAGAAAGAGGCTCTGCCGAGGCTGAGCGCCGTGAGATGTTCTGTCTCTGGGAAAGCACAGATCCCCAGTGCTGTTGTGCCTGTAGGTAGGGTGCCAAGGGACGGTGAAGAGCAGCAAGAGCTTTCAGGGCTGGGCCCTTCCTCGTGGGAGAAGGATCCGACCGTTCGCCTTTTCAGAAAGAGGCTCTGCCGAGGCTGAGCGCCGTGAGATGTTCCGTGTCTGGGAAAGCACAGATCCCCAGTGCTGTTGTGCCTGTAGGTAGGGTGCCAAGGGACGGTGAAGAGCAACAAGAGCTTTCAGGGCTGGGCCCTTCCTCGTGGGAGAAGGATCCGACCGTTCGCCTTTTCAGAAAGAGTCTCTGCCGAGGCTGAGAGCCGTGAGATGTTCCGTCTCTGCGAAAGCACAGATCCCCAGTGCTGTTGTGCCTGTAGGTAGGGTGCCAAGGGACGGTGAAGAGCAACAAGAGCTTTCAGGGCTGGGCCCTTCCTCGTGGGAGAAGGATCCGACCGTTCGCCTTTTCAGAAAGAGGCTCTGCCGAGGCTGAGCGCCGTGAGATGTTCCGTCTCTGCGAAAGCACAGATCCCCAGTGCTGTTGTGCCTGTAGGTAGGGTGCCAAGGGACGGTGAAGAGCAGCAAGAGCTTTCAGGGCTGGGCCCTTCCTCGTGGGAGAAGGATCCGACCGTTCGCCTTTTCAGAAAGAGGCTCTACCGAGGCTGAGCGCCGTGAGATGTTCCGTCTCTGGGAAAGCACAGATCCCCAGTGCTGTTGTGCCTGTAGGTAGGGTGCCAAGGGACGGTGAAGAGCAGCAAGAGCTTTCAGGGCTGGGCCCTTCCTCGTGGGAGAAGGATCCGACCGTTCGCCTTTTCAGAAAGAGACTTGCCGAGGCGGAGCGCCGTGAGATGTTCCGTGTCTGGGAAAGCACAGATCCCCAGTGCTGTTGTGCCTGTAGGTAGGGTGCCAAGGGACGGTGAAGAGCAGCAAGAGCTTTCAGGGCTGGGCCCTTCCTCGTGGGAGAAGGATCCGACCGTTCGCCTTTTCAGAAAGAGGCTTGCCGAGGCGGAGCGCCGTGAGATGTTCTGTCTCTGGGAAAGCACAGATCCCCAGTGCTGTTGTGCCTGTAGGTAGGGCGCCAAGGGACGGTGAAGAGCAGCAAGAGCTTTCAGGGCTGGGCCCTTCCTCGTGGGAGAAGGATCCGACCGTTCGCCTTTTCAGAAAGAGGCTCTGCCGAGGCTGAGCGCCGTGAGATGTTCCGTCTCTGGGAAAGCACAGATCCCCAGTGCTGTTGTGCCTGTAGGTAGGGTGCCAAGGGACGGTGAAGAGCAGCAAGAGCTTTCAGGGCTGGGCCCTTCCTCGTGGGAGAAGGATCCGACCGTTCGCCTTTTCAGAAAGAGGCTCTGCCGAGGCTGAGCGCCGTGAGATGTTCCGTGTCTGGGAAAGCACAGATCCCCAGTGCTGTTGTGCCTGTAGGTAGGGTGCCAAGGGACGGTGAAGAGCAGCAAGAGCTTTCAGGGCTGGGCCCTTCCTCGTGGGAGAAGGATCCGACCGTTCGCCTTTTCAGAAAGAGGCTCTGCCGAGGCTGAGCGCCGTGAGATGTTCCGTGTCTGGGAAAGCACAGATCCCCAGTGCTGTTGTGCCTGTAGGTAGGGTGCCAAGGGACGTTGAAGAGCAGCAAGAGCTTTCAGGGCTGGGCCCTTCCTCGTGGGAGAAGGATCCGACCGTTCGCCTTTTCAGAAAGAGACTTGCCGAGGCGGAGCGCCATGAGATGTTCCGTGTCTGGGAAAGCACAGATCCCCAGTGCTGTTGTGCCTGTAGGTAGGGTGCCAAGGGACGGTGAAGAGCAGCAAGAGCTTTCAGGGCTGGGCCCTTCCTCGTGGGAGAAGGATCCGACCGTTCGCCTTTTCAGAAAGAGGCTTGCCGAGGCTGAGCGCCGTGAGATGTTCCGTCTCTGGGAAAGCACAGATCCCCAGTGCTGTTGTGCCTGTAGGTAGGGTGCCAAGGGACGGTGAAGAGCAGCAAGAGCTTTCAGGGCTGGGCCCTTCCTCGTGGGAGAAGGATCCGACCGTTCGCCTTTTCAGAAAGAGGCTCTGCCGAGGCTGAGCGCCGTGAGATGTTCCGTCTCTGGGAAAGCACAGATCCCCAGTGCTGTTGTGCCTGTAGGTAGGGTGCCAAGGGACGGTGAAGAGCAGCAAGAGCTTTCAGGGCTGGGCCCTTCCTCGTGGGAGAAGGATCCGACCGTTCGCCTTTTCAGAAAGAGGCTCTGCCGAGGCTGAGCGCCGTGAGATGTTCTGTCTCTGGGAAAGCACAGATCCCCAGTGCTGTTGTGCCTGTAGGTAGGGTGCCAAGGGACGGTGAAGAGCAGCAAGAGCTTTCAGGGCTGGGCCCTTCCTCGTGGGAGAAGGATCCGACCGTTCGCCTTTTCAGAAAGAGGCTCTGCCGAGGCTGAGCGCCGTGAGATGTTCCGTGTCTGGGAAAGCACAGATCCCCAGTGCTGTTGTGCCTGTAGGTAGGGTGCCAAGGGACGGTGAAGAGCAACAAGAGCTTTCAGGGCTGGGCCCTTCCTCGTGGGAGAAGGATCCGACCGTTCGCCTTTTCAGAAAGAGTCTCTGCCGAGGCTGAGAGCCGTGAGATGTTCCGTCTCTGCGAAAGCACAGATCCCCAGTGCTGTTGTGCCTGTAGGTAGGGTGCCAAGGGACGGTGAAGAGCAACAAGAGCTTTCAGGGCTGGGCCCTTCCTCGTGGGAGAAGGATCCGACCGTTCGCCTTTTCAGAAAGAGGCTCTGCCGAGGCTGAGCGCCGTGAGATGTTCCGTCTCTGCGAAAGCACAGATCCCCAGTGCTGTTGTGCCTGTAGGTAGGGTGCCAAGGGACGGTGAAGAGCAGCAAGAGCTTTCAGGGCTGGGCCCTTCCTCGTGGGAGAAGGATCCGACCGTTCGCCTTTTCAGAAAGAGGCTCTACCGAGGCTGAGCGCCGTGAGATGTTCCGTCTCTGGGAAAGCACAGATCCCCAGTGCTGTTGTGCCTGTAGGTAGGGTGCCAAGGGACGGTGAAGAGCAGCAAGAGCTTTCAGGGCTGGGCCCTTCCTCGTGGGAGAAGGATCCGACCGTTCGCCTTTTCAGAAAGAGACTTGCCGAGGCGGAGCGCCGTGAGATGTTCCGTGTCTGGGAAAGCACAGATCCCCAGTGCTGTTGTGCCTGTAGGTAGGGTGCCAAGGGACGGTGAAGAGCAGCAAGAGCTTTCAGGGCTGGGCCCTTCCTCGTGGGAGAAGGATCCGACCGTTCGCCTTTTCAGAAAGAGGCTTGCCGAGGCGGAGCGCCGTGAGATGTTCTGTCTCTGGGAAAGCACAGATCCCCAGTGCTGTTGTGCCTGTAGGTAGGGCGCCAAGGGACGGTGAAGAGCAGCAAGAGCTTTCAGGGCTGGGCCCTTCCTCGTGGGAGAAGGATCCGACCGTTCGCCTTTTCAGAAAGAGGCTCTGCCGAGGCTGAGCGCCGTGAGATGTTCCGTCTCTGGGAAAGCACAGATCCCCAGTGCTGTTGTGCCTGTAGGTAGGGTGCCAAGGGACGGTGAAGAGCAGCAAGAGCTTTCAGGGCTGGGCCCTTCCTCGTGGGAGAAGGATCCGACCGTTCGCCTTTTCAGAAAGAGGCTCTGCCGAGGCTGAGCGCCGTGAGATGTTCCGTCTCTGGGAAAGCACAGATCCCCAGTGCTGTTGTGCCTGTAGGTAGGGTGCCAAGGGACGGTGAAGAGCAGCAAGAGCTTTCAGGGCTGGGCCCTTCCTCGTGGGAGAAGGATCCGACCGTTCGCCTTTTCAGAAAGAGGCTCTGCCGAGGCTGAGCGCCGAGAGATGTTCCGTGTCTGGGAAAGCACAGATCCCCAGTGCTGTTGTGCCTGTAGGTAGGGTGCCAAGGGACGTTGAAGAGCAGCAAGAGCTTTCAGGGCTGGGCCCTTCCTCGTGGGAGAAGGATCCGACCGTTCGCCTTTTCAGAAAGAGGCTCTGCCGAGGCTGAGCGCCGTGAGATGTTCCGTCTCTGGGAAAGCACAGATCCCCAGTGCTGTTGTGCCTGTAGGTAGGGTGCCAAGGGACGTTGAAGAGCAGCAAGAGCTTTCAGGGCTGGGCCCTTCCTCGTGGGAGAAGGATCCGACCGTTCGCCTTTTCAGAAAGAGGCTCTGCCGAGGCTGAGCGCCGTGAGATGTTCCGTGTCTGGGAAAGCACAGATCCCCAGTGCTGTTGTGCCTGTAGGTAGGGTGCCAAGGGATGGTGAAGAGCAGCAAGAGCTTTCAGGGCTGGGCCCTTCCTCGTGGGAGAAGGATCCGACCGTTCGCCTTTTCGAAAGAGGCTCTGCCGAGGCTGAGCACCGTGAGATGTTCCGTCTCTGGGAAAGCACAGATCCCCAGTGCTGTTGTGCCTGTAGGTAGGGTGCCAAGGGACGGTGAAGAGCAGCAAGAG
This sequence comes from Buteo buteo, assembly GCF_964188355.1. NCBI lineage: Eukaryota > Metazoa > Chordata > Aves > Accipitriformes > Accipitridae > Buteo > Buteo buteo. The sequence continues at coordinate 490,709 of NW_027439210.1, forward strand.
CTTTCAGGGCTGGGCCCTTCCTCGTGGGAGAAGGATCCGACCGTTCGCCTTTTCAGAAAGAGGCTCTGCCGAGGCTGAGCGCCGAGAGATGTTCCGTGTCTGGGAAAGCACAGATCCCCAGTGCTGTTGTGCCTGTAGGTAGGGTGCCAAGGGACGGTGAAGAGCAGCAAGAGCTTTCAGGGCTGGGCCCTTCCTCGTGGGAGAAGGATCCGACCGTTCGCCTTTTCAGAAAGAGGCTCTACCGAGGCTGAGCGCCGTGAGATGTTCCGTCTCTGGGAAAGCACAGATCCCCAGTGCTGTTGTGCCTGTAGGTAGGGTGCCAAGGGACGGTGAAGAGCAGCAAGAGCTTTCAGGGCTGGGCCCTTCCTCGTGGGAGAAGGATCCGACCGTTCGCCTTTTTCTGAAAGAGACTTGCCGAGGCTGAGCGCCGTGAGATGTTCCGTGTCTGGGAAAGCACAGATCCCCAGTGCTGTTGTGCCTGTAGGTAGGGTGCCAAGGGATGGTGAAGAGCAGCAAGAGCTTTCAGGGCTGGGCCCTTCCTCGTGGGAGAAGGATCCGACCGTTCGCCTTTTCGAAAGAGGCTCTGCCGAGGCTGAGCACCGTGAGATGTTCCGTCTCTGGGAAAGCACAGATCCCCAGTGCTGTTGTGCCTGTAGGTAGGGTGCCAAGGGACGGTGAAGAGCAGCAAGAGCTTTCAGGGCTGGGCCCTTCCTCGTGGGAGAAGGATCCGACCGTTCGCCTTTTCAGAAAGAGGCTCTGCCGAGGCTGAGCGCCGTGAGATGTTCCGTCTCTGGGAAAGCACAGATCCCCAGTGCTGTTGTGCCTGTAGGTAGGGTGCCAAGGGATGGTGAAGAGCAACAAGAGCTTTCAGGGCTGGGCCCTTCCTCGTGGGAGAAGGATCCGACCGTTCGCCTTTTCAGAAAGAAGCTCTGCCGAGGCTGAGCGCCGTGAGATGTTCCGTGTCTGGGAAAGCACAGATCCCCAGTGCCGTTGTGCCTGTAGGTAGGGTGCCAAGGGACGGTGAAGAGCAGCAAGAGCTTTCAGGGCTGGGCCCTTCCTCGTGGGAGAAGGATCCGACCGTTCGCCTTTTCAGAAAGAGGCTCTGCCGAGGCTGAGCGCCGTGAGATGTTCCATGTCTGGGAAAGCACAGATCCCCAGTGCTGTTGTGCCTGTAGGTAGGGTGCCAAGGGACGGTGAAGAGCAGCAAGAGCTTTCAGGGCTGGGCCCTTCCTTGTGGGAGAAGGATCCGACCGTTCGCCTTTTCAGAAAGAGGCTCTGCCGAGGCTGAGCGCCGTGAGATGTTCCGTGTCTGGGAAAGCACAGATCCCCAGTGCTGTTGTGCCTGTAGGTAGGGTGCCAAGGGACGGTGAAGAGCAGCAAGAGCTTTCAGGGCTGGGCCCTTCCTCGTGGGAGAAGGATCCGACCGTTCGCCTTTTCAGAAAGAGGCTCTGCCGAGGCTGAGAGCCGTGAGATGTTCCGTCTCTGGGAAAGCACAGATCCCCAGTGCTGTTGTGCCTGTAGGTAGGGTGCCAAGGGACGGTGAAGAGCAGCAAGAGCTTTCAGGGCTGGGCCCTTCCTCGTGGGAGAAGGATCCGACCGTTCGCCTTTTCAGAAAGAGGCTCTGCCGAGGCTGAGCGCCGTGAGATGTTCCGTCTCTGCGAAAGCACAGATCCCCAGTGCTGTTGTGCCTGTAGGTAGGGTGCCAAGGGACGGTGAAGAGCAGCAAGAGCTTTCAGGGCTGGGCCCTTCCTCGTGGGAGAAGGATCCGACCGTTCGCCTTTTCAGAAAGAGGCTCTGCCGAGGCTGAGCGCCGTGAGATGTTCCGTCTCTGGGAAAGCACAGATCCCCAGTGCTGTTGTGCCTGTAGGTAGGGTGCCAAGGGACGGTGAAGAGCAGCAAGAGCTTTCAGGGCTGGGCCCTTCCTCGTGGGAGAAGGATCCGACCGTTCGCCTTTTTCTGAAAGAGACTTGCCGAGGCTGAGCGCCGTGAGATGTTCCGTGTCTGGGAAAGCACAGATCCCCAGTGCTGTTGTGCCTGTAGGTAGGGTGCCAAGGGACGGTGAAGAGCAGCAAGAGCTTTCAGGGCTGGGCCCTTCCTCGTGGGAGAAGGATCCGACCGTTCGCCTTTTCAGAAAGAGGCTCTGCCGAGGCTGAGCGCCGTGAGATGTTCCGTCTCTGGGAAAGCACAGATCCCCCAGTGCTGTTGTGCCTGTAGGTAGGGTGCCAAGGGACGGTGAAGAGCAGCAAGAGCTTTCAGGGCTGGGCCCTTCCTCGTGGGAGAAGGATCCGACCGTTCGCCTTTTTCTGAAAGAGACTTGCCGAGGCTGAGAGCCGTGAGATGTTCCGTCTCTGGGAAAGCACAGATCCCCAGTGCTGTTGTGCCTGTAGGTAGGGTGCCAAGGGACGGTGAAGAGCAGCAAGAGCTTTCAGGGCTGGGCCCTTCCTCGTGGGAGAAGGATCCGACCGTTCGCCTTTTCAGAAAGAGGCTCTGCCGAGGCTGAGCGCCGTGAGATGTTCCGTCTCTGCGAAAGCACAGATCCCCAGTGCTGTTGTGCCTGTAGGTAGGGTGCCAAGGGACGGTGAAGAGCAGCAAGAGCTTTCAGGGCTGGGCCCTTCCTCGTGGGAGAAGGATCCGACCGTTCGCCTTTTCAGAAAGAGGCTCTGCCGAGGCTGAGCGCCGTGAGATGTTCCGTCTCTGGGAAAGCACAGATCCCCAGTGCTGTTGTGCCTGTAGGTAGGGTGCCAAGGGACGGTGAAGAGCAGCAAGAGCTTTCAGGGCTGGGCCCTTCCTCGTGGGAGAAGGATCCGACCGTTCGCCTTTTCAGAAAGAGGCTCTGCCGAGGCTGAGCGCCGTGAGATGTTCCGTGTCTGGGAAAGCACAGATCCCCAGTGCTGTTGTGCCTGTAGGTAGGGTGCCAAGGGACGGTGAAGAGCAGCAAGAGCTTTCAGGGCTGGGCCCTTCCTCGTGGGAGAAGGATCCGACCGTTCGCCTTTTCAGAAAGAGGCTCTGCCGAGGCTGAGAGCCGTGAGATGTTCCGTCTCTGGGAAAGCACAGATCCCCAGTGCTGTTGTGCCTGTAGGTAGGGTGCCAAGGGACGGTGAAGAGCAGCAAGAGCTTTCAGGGCTGGGCCCTTCCTCGTGGGAGAAGGATCCGACCGTTCGCCTTTTCAGAAAGAGGCTCTGCCGAGGCTGAGCGCCGTGAGATGTTCCGTCTCTGCGAAAGCACAGATCCCCAGTGCTGTTGTGCCTGTAGGTAGGGTGCCAAGGGACGGTGAAGAGCAGCAAGAGCTTTCAGGGCTGGGCCCTTCCTCGTGGGAGAAGGATCCGACCGTTCGCCTTTTCAGAAAGAGGCTCTGCCGAGGCTGAGCGCCGTGAGATGTTCCGTCTCTGGGAAAGCACAGATCCCCAGTGCTGTTGTGCCTGTAGGTAGGGTGCCAAGGGACGGTGAAGAGCAGCAAGAGCTTTCAGGGCTGGGCCCTTCCTCGTGGGAGAAGGATCCGACCGTTCGCCTTTTTCTGAAAGAGACTTGCCGAGGCTGAGCGCCGTGAGATGTTCCGTGTCTGGGAAAGCACAGATCCCCAGTGCTGTTGTGCCTGTAGGTAGGGTGCCAAGGGACGGTGAAGAGCAGCAAGAGCTTTCAGGGCTGGGCCCTTCCTCGTGGGAGAAGGATCCGACCGTTCGCCTTTTCAGAAAGAGGCTCTGCCGAGGCTGAGCGCCGTGAGATGTTCCGTCTCTGGGAAAGCACAGATCCCCCAGTGCTGTTGTGCCTGTAGGTAGGGTGCCAAGGGACGGTGAAGAGCAGCAAGAGCTTTCAGGGCTGGGCCCTTCCTCGTGGGAGAAGGATCCGACCGTTCGCCTTTTTCTGAAAGAGACTTGCCGAGGCTGAGAGCCGTGAGATGTTCCGTCTCTGGGAAAGCACAGATCCCCAGTGCTGTTGTGCCTGTAGGTAGGGTGCCAAGGGACGGTGAAGAGCAGCAAGAGCTTTCAGGGCTGGGCCCTTCCTCGTGGGAGAAGGATCCGACCGTTCGCCTTTTCAGAAAGAGGCTCTGCCGAGGCTGAGCGCCGTGAGATGTTCCGTCTCTGCGAAAGCACAGATCCCCAGTGCTGTTGTGCCTGTAGGTAGGGTGCCAAGGGACGGTGAAGAGCAGCAAGAGCTTTCAGGGCTGGGCCCTTCCTCGTGGGAGAAGGATCCGACCGTTCGCCTTTTCAGAAAGAGGCTCTGCCGAGGCTGAGCGCCGTGAGATGTTCCGTCTCTGGGAAAGCACAGATCCCCAGTGCTGTTGTGCCTGTAGGTAGGGTGCCAAGGGACGGTGAAGAGCAGCAAGAGCTTTCAGGGCTGGGCCCTTCCTCGTGGGAGAAGGATCCGACCGTTCGCCTTTTCAGAAAGAGGCTTGCCGAGGCGGAGCGCCGTGAGATGTTCCGTCTCTGGGAAAGCACAGATCCCCAGTGCTGTTGTGCCTGTAGGTAGGGTGCCAAGGGACGGTGAAGAGCAGCAAGAGCTTTCAGGGCTGGGCCCTTCCTCGTGGGAGAAGGATCCGACCGTTCGCCTTTTCAGAAAGAGGCTCTGCCGAGGCTGAGCGCCGTGAGATGTTCCGTCTCTGGGAAAGCACAGATCCCCAGTGCTGTTGTGCCTGTAGGTAGGGTGCCAAGGGACGGTGAAGAGCAGCAAGAGCTTTCAGGGCTGGGCCCTTCCTCGTGGGAGAAGGATCCGACCGTTCGCCTTTTCAGAAAGAGTCTCTGCCGAGGCTGAGCGCCGTGAGATGTTCCGTCTCTGGGAAAGCACAGATCCCCAGTGCTGTTGTGCCTGTAGGTAGGGTGCCAAGGGACGGTGAAGAGCAGCAAGAGCTTTCAGGGCTGGGCCCTTCCTCGTGGGAGAAGGATCCGACCGTTCGCCTTTTCAGAAAGAGGCTCTGCCGAGGCTGAGCGCCGTGAGATGTTCCGTCTCTGGGAAAGCACAGATCCCCAGTGCTGTTGTGCCTGTAGGTAGGGTGCCAAGGGACGGTGAAGAGCAGCAAGAGCTTTCAGGGCTGGGCCCTTCCTCGTGGGAGAAGGATCCGACCGTTCGCCTTTTCAGAAAGAGGCTCTGCCATGGCTGAGCGCCGTGAGATGTTCCGTGTCTGGGAAAGCACAGATCCCCAGTGCTGTTGTGCCTGTAGGTAGGGTGCCAAGGGACGGTGAAGAGCAACAAGAGCTTTCAGGGCTGGGCCCTTCCTCGTGGGAGAAGGATCCGACCGTTCGCCTTTTTCTGAAAGAGACTTGCCGAGGCTGAGCGCCGTGAGATGTTCCATCTCTGGGAAAGCACAGATCCCCAGTGCTGTTGTGCCTGTAGGTAGGGTGCCAAGGGACGGTGAAGAGCAGCAAGAGCTTTCAGGGCTGGGCCCTTCCTCGTGGGAGAAGGATCCGACCGTTCGCCTTTTCAGAAAGAGGCTCTGCCGAGGCTGAGCGCCGTGAGATGTTCCGTCTCTGGGAAAGCACAGATCCCCAGTGCTGTTGTGCCTGTAGGTAGGGTGCCAAGGGACGGTGAAGAGCAGCAAGAGCTTTCAGGGCTGGGCCCTTCCTCGTGGGAGAAGGATCCGACCGTTCGCCTTTTCAGAAAGAGGCTCTGCCGAGGCTGAGAGCCGTGAGATGTTCCGTGTCTGGGAAAGCACAGATCCCCAGTGCTGTTGTGCCTGTAGGTAGGGTGCCAAGGGACGGTGAAGAGCAACAAGAGCTTTCAGGGCTGGGCCCTTCCTCGTGGGAGAAGGATCCGACCGTTCGCCTTTTCAGAAAGAGTCTCTGCCGAGGCTGAGCGCCGTGAGATGTTCCGTCTCTGGGAAAGCACAGATCCCCAGTGCTGTTGTGCCTGTAGGTAGGGTGCCAAGGGACGGTGAAGAGCAGCAAGAGCTTTCAGGGCTGGGCCCTTCCTCGTGGGAGAAGGATCCGACCGTTCGCCTTTTCAGAAAGAGGCTCTGCCGAGGCTGAGCGCCGTGAGATGTTCCGTCTCTGGGAAAGCACAGATCCCCAGTGCTGTTGTGCCTGTAGGTAGGGTGCCAAGGGACGGTGAAGAGCAGCAAGAGCTTTCAGGGCTGGGCCCTTCCTCGTGGGAGAAGGATCCGACCGTTCGCCTTTTCAGAAAGAGACTTGCCGAGGCGGAGCGCTATGAGATGTTCCGTGTCTGGGAAAGCACAGATCCCCAGTGCTGTTGTGCCTGTAGGTAGGGTGCCAAGGGACGGTGAAGAGCAGCAAGAGCTTTCAGGGCTGGGCCCTTCCTCGTGGGAGAAGGATCCGACCGTTCGCCTTTTCAGAAAGAGGCTTGCCGAGGCGGAGCGCCGTGAGATGTTCTGTCTCTGGAAAAGCACAGATCCCCAGTGCTGTTGTGCCTGTAGGTAGGGTGCCAAGGGACGGTGAAGAGCAGCAAGAGCTTTCAGGGCTGGGCCCTTCCTCGTGGGAGAAGGATCCGACCGTTCGCCTTTTCAGAAAGAGGCTCTGCCGAGGCTGAGCGCCGTGAGATGTTCCGTCTCTGGGAAAGCACAGATCCCCAGTGCTGTTGTGCCTGTAGGTAGGGTGCCAAGGGACGGTGAAGAGCAGCAAGAGCTTTCAGGGCTGGGCCCTTCCTCGTGGGAGAAGGATCCGACCGTTCGCCTTTTTCTGAAAGAGACTTGCCGAGGCTGAGCGCCGTGAGATGTTCTGTGTCTGGGAAAGCACAGATCCCCAGTGCTGTTGTGCCTGTAGGTAGGGTGCCAAGGGACGTTGAAGAGCAGCAAGAGCTTTCAGGGCTGGGCCCTTCCTCGTGGGAGAAGGATCCGACCGTTCGCCTTTTCAGAAAGAGGCTCTGCCGAGGCTGAGCGCCGTGAGATGTTCCGTCTCTGGGAAAGCACAGATCCCCAGTGCTGTTGTGCCTGTAGGTAGGGTGCCAAGGGACGGTGAAGAGCAGCAAGAGCTTTCAGGGCTGGGCCCTTCCTCGTGGGAGAAGGATCCGACCGTTCGCCTTTTCAGAAAGAGGCTTGCCGAGGCTGAGCGCCGTGAGATGTTCCGTCTCTGCGAAAGCACAGATCCCCAGTGCTGTTGTGCCTGTAGGTAGGGTGCCAAGGGATGGTGAAGAGCAGCAAGAGCTTTCAGGGCTGGGCCCTTCCTCGTGGGAGAAGGATCCGACCGTTCGCCTTTTTCTGAAAGAGACTTGCCGAGGCTGAGCGCCGTGAGATGTTCCATCTCTGGGAAAGCACAGATCCCCAGTGCTGTTGTGCCTGTAGGTAGGGTGCCAAGGGACGGTGAAGAGCAGCAAGAGCTTTCAGGGCTGGGCCCTTCCTCGTGGGAGAAGGATCCGACCGTTCGCCTTTTCAGAAAGAGGCTCTGCCGAGGCTGAGCGCCGTGAGATGTTCCGTCTCTGGGAAAGCACAGATCCCCAGTGCTGTTGTGCCTGTAGGTAGGGTGCCAAGGGACGGTGAAGAGCAGCAAGAGCTTTCAGGGCTGGGCCCTTCCTCGTGGGAGAAGGATCCGACCGTTCGCCTTTTCAGAAAGAGGCTCTGCCGAGGCTGAGCGCCGTGAGATGTTCCGTGTCTGGGAAAGCACAGATCCCCAGTGCTGTTGTGCCTGTAGGTAGGGTGCCAAGGGACGGTGAAGAGCAACAAGAGCTTTCAGGGCTGGGCCCTTCCTCGTGGGAGAAGGATCCGACCGTTCGCCTTTTCAGAAAGAGGCTCTGCCGAGGCTGAGCGCCGTGAGATGTTCCGTCTCTGCGAAAGCACAGATCCCCAGTGCTGTTGTGCCTGTAGGTAGGGTGCCAAGGGACGGTGAAGAGCAGCAAGAGCTTTCAGGGCTGGGCCCTTCCTCGTGGGAGAAGGATCCGACCGTTCGCCTTTTCAGAAAGAGGCTCTACCGAGGCTGAGCGCCGTGAGATGTTCCGTCTCTGGGAAAGCACAGATCCCCAGTGCTGTTGTGCCTGTAGGTAGGGTGCCAAGGGACGGTGAAGAGCAGCAAGAGCTTTCAGGGCTGGGCCCTTCCTCGTGGGAGAAGGATCCGACCGTTCGCCTTTTCAGAAAGAGGCTCTGCCGAGGCTGAGCGCCGTGAGATGTTCCGTGTCTGGGAAAGCACAGATCCCCAGTGCTGTTGTGCCTGTAGGTAGGGTGCCAAGGGACGGTGAAGAGCAGCAAGAGCTTTCAGGGCTGGGCCCTTCCTCGTGGGAGAAGGATCCGACCGTTCGCCTTTTCAGAAAGAGGCTTGCCGAGGCGGAGCGCCGTGAGATGTTCTGTCTCTGGGAAAGCACAGATCCCCAGTGCTGTTGTGCCTGTACGTAGGGCGCCAAGGGACGGTGAAGAGCAGCAAGAGCTTTCAGGGCTGGGCCCTTCCTCGTGGGAGAAGGATCCGACCGTTCGCCTTTTCAGAAAGAGGCTCTGCCGAGGCTGAGCGCCGTGAGATGTTCCGTCTCTGGGAAAGCACAGATCCCCAGTGCTGTTGTGCCTGTAGGTAGGGTGCCAAGGGACGGTGAAGAGCAGCAAGAGCTTTCAGGGCTGGGCCCTTCCTCGTGGGAGAAGGATCCGACCGTTCGCCTTTTCAGAAAGAGGCTCTGCCGAGGCTGAGCGCCGTGAGATGTTCCGTCTCTGGGAAAGCACAGATCCCCAGTGCTGTTGTGCCTGTAGGTAGGGTGCCAAGGGACGGTGAAGAGCAGCAAGAGCTTTCAGGGCTGGGCCCTTCCTCGTGGGAGAAGGATCCGACCGTTCGCCTTTTTCTGAAAGAGACTTGCCGAGGCTGAGCGCCGTGAGATGTTCCGTGTCTGGGAAAGCACAGATCCCCAGTGCTGTTGTGCCTGTAGGTAGGGTGCCAAGGGACGGTGAAGAGCAGCAAGAGCTTTCAGGGCTGGGCCCTTCCTCGTGGGAGAAGGATCCGACCGTTCGCCTTTTCAGAAAGAGGCTCTGCCGAGGCTGAGCGCCGTGAGATGTTCCGTCTCTGGGAAAGCACAGATCCCCAGTGCTGTTGTGCCTGTAGGTAGGGTGCCAAGGGACGGTGAAGAGCAGCAAGAGCTTTCAGGGCTGGGCCCTTCCTCGTGGGAGAAGGATCCGACCGTTCGCCTTTTCAGAAAGAGGCTCTGCCGAGGCTGAGCGCCGTGAGATGTTCCGTGTCTGGGAAAGCACAGATCCCCAGTGCTGTTGTGCCTGTAGGTAGGGTGCCAAGGGATGGTGAAGAGCAGCAAGAGCTTTCAGGGCTGGGCCCTTCCTCGTGGGAGAAGGATCCGACCGTTCGCCTTTTTGAAAGAGGCTCTGCCGAGGCTGAGCACCGTGAGATGTTCTGTGTCTGGGAAAGCACAGATCCCCAGTGCTGTTGTGCCTGTAGGTAGGGTGCCAAGGGACGTTGAAGAGCAGCAAGAGCTTTCAGGGCTGGGCCCTTCCTCGTGGGAGAAGGATCCGACCGTTCGCCTTTTCGAAAGAGGCTCTGCCGAGGCTGAGCACCGTGAGATGTTCTGTGTCTGGGAAAGCACAGATCCCCAGTGCTGTTGTGCCTGTAGGTAGGGTGCCAAGGGACGGTGAAGAGCAGCAAGAGCTTTCAGGGCTGGGCCCTTCCTCGTGGGAGAAGGATCCGACCGTTCGCCTATTCAGAAAGAGGCTCAGCCGAGGCTGAGCACCGTGAGATGTTCCGTCTCTGGGAAAGCACAGATCCCCAGTGCTGTTGTGCCAGTAGGTAGGGTGCCAAGGGACGGTGAAGAGCAGCAAGAGCTTTCAGGGCTGGGCCCTTCCTCGTGGGAGAAGGGTCCGACCGTTCGCCTTTTCAGAAAGAGGCTCTGCCGAGACTGAGCGCCGTGAGATGTTCCGTGTCTGGGAAAGCACAGATCCCCAGTGCTGTTGTGCCTGTAGGTAGGGTGCCAAGGGACGGTGAAGAGCAGCAAGAGCTTTCAGGGCTGGGCCCTTCCTCGTGGGAGAAGGATCCGACCGTTCGCCTTTTCAGAAAGAGGCTCTGCCGAGGCTGAGCGCCGTGAGATGTTCCGTCTCTGGGAAAGCACAGATCCCCAGTGCTGTTGTGCCTGTAGGTAGGGTGCCAAGGGACGGTGAAGAGCAGCAAGAGCTTTCAGGGCTGGGCCCTTCCTCGTGGGAGAAGGATCCGACCGTTCGCCTTTTCAGAAAGAGGCTCTGCCGAGGCTGAGCGCCGTGAGATGTTCCGTCTCTGGGAAAGCACAGATCCCCAGTGCTGTTGTGCCTGTAGGTAGGGTGCCAAGGGACGGTGAAGAGCAGCAAGAGCTTTCAGGGCTGGGCCCTTCCTCGTGGGAGAAGGATCCGACCGTTCGCCTTTTCAGAAAGAGGCTTGCCGAGGCGGAGCGCCGTGAGATGTTCCGTCTCTGGGAAAGCACAGATCCCCAGTGCTGTTGTGCCTGTAGGTAGGGTGCCAAGGGACGGTGAAGAGCAGCAAGAGCTTTCAGGGCTGGGCCCTTCCTCGTGGGAGAAGGATCCGACCGTTCGCCTTTTCAGAAAGAGGCTCTGCCGAGGCTGAGCGCCGTGAGATGTTCCGTCTCTGGGAAAGCACAGATCCCCAGTGCTGTTGTGCCTGTAGGTAGGGTGCCAAGGGACGGTGAAGAGCAACAAGAGCTTTCAGGGCTGGGCCCTTCCTCGTGGGAGAAGGATCCGACCGTTCGCCTTTTCAGAAAGAGTCTCTGCCGAGGCTGAGAGCCGTGAGATGTTCCGTCTCTGCGAAAGCACAGATCCCCAGTGCTGTTGTGCCTGTAGGTAGGGTGCCAAGGGACGGTGAAGAGCAGCAAGAGCTTTCAGGGCTGGGCCCTTCCTCGTGGGAGAAGGATCCGACCGTTCGCCTTTTCAGAACGAGTCTCTGCCGAGGCTGAGCGCCGTGAGATGTTCCGTCTCTGGGAAAGCACAGATCCCCAGTGCTGTTGTGCCTGTAGGTAGGGTGCCAAGGGACGGTGAAGAGCAGCAAGAGCTTTCAGGGCTGGGCCCTTCCTCGTGGGAGAAGGATCCGACCGTTCGCCTTTTCAGAAAGAGGCTCTGCCATGGCTGAGCGCCGTGAGATGTTCCGTGTCTGGGAAAGCACAGATCCCCAGTGCTGTTGTGCCTGTAGGTAGGGTGCCAAGGGACGGTGAAGAGCAACAAGAGCTTTCAGGGCTGGGCCCTTCCTCGTGGGAGAAGGATCCGACCGTTCGCCTTTTTCTGAAAGAGACTTGCCGAGGCTGAGCGCCGTGAGATGTTCCATCTCTGGGAAAGCACAGATCCCCAGTGCTGTTGTGCCTGTAGGTAGGGTGCCAAGGGACGGTGAAGAGCAGCAAGAGCTTTCAGGGCTGGGCCCTTCCTCGTGGGAGAAGGATCCGACCGTTCGCCTTTTCAGAAAGAGGCTCTGCCGAGGCTGAGCGCCGTGAGATGTTCCGTCTCTGGGAAAGCACAGATCCCCAGTGCTGTTGTGCCTGTAGGTAGGGTGCCAAGGGACGGTGAAGAGCAACAAGAGCTTTCAGGGCTGGGCCCTTCCTCGTGGGAGAAGGATCCGACCGTTCGCCTTTTCAGAAAGAGTCTCTGCCGAGGCTGAGCGCCGTGAGATGTTCCGTCTCTGGGAAAGCACAGATCCCCAGTGCTGTTGTGCCTGTAGGTAGGGTGCCAAGGGACGGTGAAGAGCAGCAAGAGCTTTCAGGGCTGGGCCCTTCCTCGTGGGAGAAGGATCCGACCGTTCGCCTTTTCAGAAAGAGGCTCTACCGAGGCTGAGCGCCGTGAGATGTTCCGTGTCTGGGAAAGCACAGATCCCCAGTGCTGTTGTGCCTGTAGGTAGGGTGCCAAGGGACGGTGAAGAGCAGCAAGAGCTTTCAGGGCTGGGCCCTTCCTCGTGGGAGAAGGATCCGACCGTTCGCCTTTTTCTGAAAGAGACTTGCCGAGGCTGAGCGCCGTGAGATGTTCCATCTCTGGGAAAGCACAGATCCCCAGTGCTGTTGTGCCTGTAGGTAGGGTGCCAAGGGACGGTGAAGAGCAGCAAGAGCTTTCAGGGCTGGGCCCTTCCTCGTGGGAGAAGGATCCGACCGTTCGCCTTTTCAGAAAGAGACTTGCCGAGGCGGAGCGCCATGAGATGTTCCGTGTCTGGGAAAGCACAGATCCCCAGTGCTGTTGTGCCTGTAGGTAGGGTGCCAAGGGACGGTGAAGAGCAGCAAGAGCTTTCAGGGCTGGGCCCTTCCTCGTGGGAGAAGGATCCGACCGTTCGCCTTTTCAGAAAGAGGCTTGCCGAGGCGGAGCGCCGTGAGATGTTCTGTCTCTGGGAAAGCACAGATCCCCAGTGCTGTTGTGCCTGTACGTAGGGCGCCAAGGGACGGTGAAGAGCAGCAAGAGCTTTCAGGGCTGGGCCCTTCCTCGTGGGAGAAGGATCCGACCGTTCGCCTTTTCAGAAAGAGGCTCTGCCGAGGCTGAGCGCCGTGAGATGTTCCGTGTCTGGGAAAGCACAGATCCCCAGTGCTGTTGTGCCTGTAGGTAGGGTGCCAAGGGACGGTGAAGAGCAGCAAGAGCTTTCAGGGCTGGGCCCTTCCTCGTGGGAGAAGGATCCGACCGTTCGCCTTTTCAGAAAGAGGCTCTGCCGAGACTGAGCGCCGTGAGATGTTCCGTCTCTGGGAAAGCACAGATCCCCAGTGCTGTTGTGCCTGTAGGTAGGGTGCCAAGGGACGGTGAAGAGCAGCAAGAGCTTTCAGGGCTGGGCCCTTCCTCGTGGGAGAAGGATCCGACCGTTCGCCTTTTTCTGAAAGAGACTTGCCGAGGCTGAGCGCCGTGAGATGTTCCGTGTCTGGGAAAGCACAGATCCCCAGTGCTGTTGTGCCTGTAGGTAGGGTGCCAAGGGACGTTGAAGAGCAGCAAGAGCTTTCAGGGCTGGGCCCTTCCTCGTGGGAGAAGGATCCGACCGTTCGCCTTTTCAGAAAGAGGCTCTGCCGAGGCTGAGCGCCGTGAGATGTTCCATCTCTGGGAAAGCACAGATCCCCAGTGCTGTTGTGCCTGTAGGTAGGGTGCCAAGGGACGGTGAAGAGCAGCAAGAGCTTTCAGGGCTGGGCCCTTCCTCGTGGGAGAAGGATCCGACCGTTCGCCTATTCAGAAAGAGGCTCTGCCGAGGCTGAGCGCCGTGAGATGTTCCGTGTCTGGGAAAGCACAGATCCCCAGTGCTGTTGTGCCTGTAGGTAGGGTGCCAAGGGATGGTGAAGAGCAGCAAGAGCTTTCAGGGCTGGGCCCTTCCTCGTGGGAGAAGGATCCGACCGTTCGCCTTTTCGAAAGAGGCTCTGCCGAGGCTGAGCACCGTGAGATGTTCTGTGTCTGGGAAAGCACAGATCCCCAGTGCTGTTGTGCCTGTAGGTAGGGTGCCAAGGGACGGTGAAGAGCAGCAAGAGCTTTCAGGGCTGGGCCCTTCCTCGTGGGAGAAGGATCCGACCGTTCGCCTATTCAGAAAGAGGCTCAGCCGAGGCTGAGCACCGTGAGATGTTCCGTCTCTGGGAAAGCACAGATCCCCAGTGCTGTTGTGCCTGTAGGTAGGGTGCCAAGGGACGGTGAAGAGCAGCAAGAGCTTTCAGGGCTGGGCCCTTCCTCGTGGGAGAAGGATCCGACCGTTCGCCTTTTCAGAAAGAGGCTCTGCCGAGGCTGAGCGCCGTGAGATGTTCCGTCTCTGGGAAAGCACAGATCCCCAGTGCTGTTGTGCCAGTAGGTAGGGTGCCAAGGGACGGTGAAGAGCAGCAAGAGCTTTCAGGGCTGGGCCCTTCCTCGTGGGAGAAGGGTCCGACCGTTCGCCTTTTCAGAAAGAGGCTCTGCCGAGACTGAGCGCCGTGAGATGTTCCGTGTCTGGGAAAGCACAGATCCCCAGTGCTGTTGTGCCTGTAGGTAGGGTGCCAAGGGACGGTGAAGAGCAGCAAGAGCTTTCAGGGCTGGGCCCTTACTCGTGGGAGAAGGATCCGACCGTTCGCCTTTTCAGAAAGAGACTTGCCGAGGCGGAGCGCCATGAGATGTTCCGTGTCTGGGAAAGCAGAGATCCCCAGTGCTGTTGTGCCTGTAGGTAGGGTGCCAAGGGACGGTGAAGAGCAGCAAGAGCTTTCAGGGCTGGGCCCTTCCTCGTGGGAGAAGGATCCGACCGTTCGCCTTTTCAGAAAGAGGCTCTGCCGAGGCTGAGCGCCGTGAGATGTTCCGTCTCTGGGAAAGCACAGATCCCCAGTGCTGTTGTGCCTGTAGGTAGGGTGCCAAGGGACGGTGAAGAGCAACAAGAGCTTTCAGGGCTGGGCCCTTCCTCGTGGGAGAAGGATCCGACCGTTCGCCTTTTTCTGAAAGAGACTTGCCGAGTCTGAGCGCCGTGAGATGTTCCATCTCTGGGAAAGCACAGATCCCCAGTGCTGTTGTGCCTGTAGGTAGGGTGCCAAGGGACGGTGAAGAGCAGCAAGAGCTTTCAGGGCTGGGCCCTTCCTCGTGGGAGAAGGATCCGACCGTTCGCCTTTTCAGAAAGAGGCTCTGCCGAGGCTGAGCGCCGTGAGATGTTCCGTCTCTGGGAAAGCACAGATCCCCAGTGCTGTTGTGCCTGTAGGTAGGGTGCCAAGGGACGGTGAAGAGCAGCAAGAGCTTTCAGGGCTGGGCCCTTCCTCGTGGGAGAAGGATCCGACCGTTCGCCTTTTCAGAAAGAGGCTCTGCCGAGGCGGAGCGCCGTGAGATGTTCCGTCTCTGGGAAAGCACAGATCCCCAGTGCTGTTGTGCCTGTAGGTAGGGTGCCAAGGGACGGTGAAGAGCAACAAGAGCTTTCAGGGCTGGGCCCTTCCTCGTGGGAGAAGGATCCGACCGTTCGCCTTTTTCTGAAAGAGACTTGCCGAGGCTGAGCGCCTTGAGACGTTCCATCTCTGGGAAAGCACAGATCCCCAGTGCTGTTGTGCCTGTAGGTAGGGTGCCAAGGGACGGTGAAGAGCAGCAAGAGCTTTCAGGGCTGGGCCCTTCCTCGTGGGAGAAGGATCCGACCGTTCGCCTTTTCAGAAAGAGGCTCTGCCGAGGCTGAGCGCCGTGAGATGTTCCGTCTCTGGGAAAGCACAGATCCCCAGTGCTGTTGTGCCTGTAGGTAGGGTGCCAAGGGACGGTGAAGAGCAGCAAGAGCTTTCAGGGCTGGGCCCTTCCTCGTGGGAGAAGGATCCGACCGTTCGCCTTTTCAGAAAGAGGCTCTGCCGAGGCTGAGCGCCGTGAGATGTTCCGTCTCTGGGAAAGCACAGATCCCCAGTGCTGTTGTGCCTGTAGGTAGGGTGCCAAGGGACGGTGAAGAGCAGCAAGAGCTTTCAGGGCTGGGCCCTTCCTCGTGGGAGAAGGATCCGACCGTTCGCCTTTTTCTGAAAGAGACTTGCCGAGGCTGAGCGCCGTGAGATGTTCCGTGTCTGGGAAAGCACAGATCCCCAGTGCTGTTGTGCCTGTAGGTAGGGTGCCAAGGGACGGTGAAGAGCAGCAAGAGCTTTCAGGGCTGGGCCCTTCCTCGTGGGAGAAGGATCCGACCGTTCGCCTTTTCAGAAAGAGGCTCTGCCGAGGCTGAGCGCCGTGAGATGTTCCGTGTCTGGGAAAGCACAGATCCCCAGTGCTGTTGTGCCTGTAGGTAGGGTGCCAAGGGACGGTGAAGAGCAGCAAGAGCTTTCAGGGCTGGGCCCTTCCTCGTGGGAGAAGGATCCGACCGTTCGCCTTTTCAGAAAGAGTCTCTGTCGAGGCTGAGCGCCATGAGATGTTCCGTGTCTGGGAAAGCACAGATCCCCAGTGCTGTTGTGCCTGTAGGTAGGGTGCCAAGGGATGGTGAAGAGCAGCAAGAGCTTTCAGGGCTGGGCCCTTCCTCGTGGGAGAAGGATCCGACCGTTCGCCTTTTCGAAAGAGGCTCTGCCGAGGCTGAGCGCCGTGAGATGTTCCGTCTCTGGGAAAGCACAGATCCCCAGTGCTGTTGTGCCTGTAGGTAGGGTGCCAAGGGACGGTGAAGAGCAGCAAGAGCTTTCAGGGCTGGGCCCTTCCTCGTGGGAGAAGGGTCCGACCGTTCGCCTTTTCAGAAAGAGGCTCTGCCGAGGCTGAGCGCCGTGAGATGTTCCGTCTCTGGGAAAGCACACATCCCCAGTGCTGTTGTGCCTGTAGGTAGGGTGCCAAGGGACGGTGAAGAGCAACAAGAGCTTTCAGGGCTGGGCCCTTCCTCGTGGGAGAAGGATCCGACCGTTCGCCTTTTTCTGAAAGAAACTTGCCGAGGCTGAGCGCCGTGAGATGTTCCATCTCTGGGAAAGCACAGATCCCCAGTGCTGTTGTGCCTGTAGGTAGGGTGCCAAGGGACGTTGAAGAGCAGCAAGAGCTTTCAGGGCTGGGCCCTTCCTCGTGGGAGAAGGATCCGACCGTTCGCCTTTTCAGAAAGAGGCTCTGCCGAGGCTGAGCGCCGTGAGATGTTCCGTCTCTGGGAAAGCACAGATCCCCAGTGCTGTTGTGCCTGTAGGTAGGGTGCCAAGGGACGGTGAAGAGCAACAAGAGCTTTCAGGGCTGGGCCCTTCCTCGTGGGAGAAGGATCCGACCGTTCGCCTTTTTCTGAAAGAGACTTGCCGAGGCTGAGCGCCTTGAGATGTTCCATCTCTGGGAAAGCACAGATCCCCAGTGCTGTTGTGCCTGTAGGTAGGGTGCCAAGGGACGGTGAAGAGCAGCAAGAGCTTTCAGGGCTGGGCCCTTCCTCGTGGGAGAAGGATCCGACCGTTCGCCTTTTCAGAAAGAGGCTCTGCCGAGGCTGAGCGCCGTGAGATGTTCCGTCTCTGGGAAAGCACAGATCCCCAGTGCTGTTGTGCCTGTAGGTAGGGTGCCAAGGGACGGTGAAGAGCAGCAAGAGCTTTCAGGGCTGGGCCCTTCCTCGTGGGAGAAGGATCCGACCGTTCGCCTTTTCAGAAAGAGGCTCTGCCGAGGCTGAGCGCCGTGAGATGTTCCGTCTCTGGGAAAGCACAGATCCCCAGTGCTGTTGTGCCTGTAGGTAGGGTGCCAAGGGACGGTGAAGAGCAGCAAGAGCTTTCAGGGCTGGGCCCTTCCTCGTGGGAGAAGGATCCGACCGTTCGCCTATTCAGAAAGAGGCTCAGCCGAGGCTGAGCACCGTGAGATGTTCCGTCTCTGGGAAAGCACAGATCCCCAGTGCTGTTGTGCCTGTAGGTAGGGTGCCAAGGGACGGTGAAGAGCAGCAAGAGCTTTCAGGGCTGGGCCCTTCCTCGTGGGAGAAGGATCCGACCGTTCGCCTTTTCAGAAAGAGGCTCTGCCGAGACTGAGCGCCGTGAGATGTTCCGTCTCTGGGAAAGCACAGATCCCCAGTGCTGTTGTGCCTGTAGGTAGGGTGCCAAGGGACGGTGAAGAGCAACAAGAGCTTTCAGGGCTGGGCCCTTCCTCGGGGGAGAAGGATCCGACCGTTCGCCTTTTCAGAAAGAGTCTCTGCCGAGGCTGAGAGCCGTGAGATGTTCCGTCTCTGCGAAAGCACAGATCCCCAGTGCTGTTGTGCCTGTAGGTAGGGTGCCAAGGGACGTTGAAGAGCAGCAAGAGCTTTCAGGGCTGGGCCCTTCCTCGTGGGAGAAGGATCCGACCGTTCGCCTTTTTCTGAAAGAGACTTGCCGAGGCTGAGCGCCGTGAGATGTTCCATCTCTGGGAAAGCACAGATCCCCAGTGCTGTTGTGCCTGTAGGTAGGGTGCCAAGGGACGGTGAAGAGCAGCAAGAGCTTTCAGGGCTGGGCCCTTCCTCGTGGGAGAAGGATCCGACCGTTCGCCTTTTCAGAAAGAGGCTCTGCCGAGGCTGAGCGCCGTGAGATGTTCCGTCTCTGGGAAAGCACAGATCCCCAGTGCTGTTGTGCCTGTAGGTAGGGTGCCAAGGGACGGTGAAGAGCAGCAAGAGCTTTCAGGGCTGGGCCCTTCCTCGTGGGAGAAGGATCCGACCGTTCGCCTTTTTCTGAAAGAGACTTGCCGAGGCTGAGCGCCGTGAGATGTTCCGTGTCTGGGAAAGCACAGATCCCCAGTGCTGTTGTGCCTGTAGGTAGGGTGCCAAGGGACGGTGAAGAGCAGCAAGAGCTTTCAGGGCTGGGCCCTTCCTCGTGGGAGAAGGATCCGACCGTTCGCCTTTTTCTGAAAGAAACTTGCCGAGGCTGAGCGCCGTGAGATGTTCCATCTCTGGGAAAGCACAGATCCCCAGTGCTGTTGTGCCTGTAGGTAGGGTGCCAAGGGACGTTGAAGAGCAGCAAGAGCTTTCAGGGCTGGGCCCTTCCTCGTGGGAGAAGGATCCGACCGTTCGCCTTTTCAGAAAGAGGCTCTGCCGAGGCTGAGCGCCGTGAGATGTTCCGTCTCTGGGAAAGCACAGATCCCCAGTGCTGTTGTGCCTGTAGGTAGGGTGCCAAGGGACGGTGAAGAGCAACAAGAGCTTTCAGGGCTGGGCCCTTCCTCGTGGGAGAAGGATCCGACCGTTCGCCTTTTTCTGAAAGAGACTTGCCGAGGCTGAGCGCCTTGAGATGTTCCATCTCTGGGAAAGCACAGATCCCCAGTGCTGTTGTGCCTGTAGGTAGGGTGCCAAGGGACGGTGAAGAGCAGCAAGAGCTTTCAGGGCTGGGCCCTTCCTCGTGGGAGAAGGATCCGACCGTTCGCCTTTTCAGAAAGAGGCTCTGCCGAGGCTGAGCGCCGTGAGATGTTCCGTCTCTGGGAAAGCACAGATCCCCAGTGCTGTTGTGCCTGTAGGTAGGGTGCCAAGGGACGGTGAAGAGCAGCAAGAGCTTTCAGGGCTGGGCCCTTCCTCGTGGGAGAAGGATCCGACCGTTCGCCTTTTCAGAAAGAGGCTCTGCCGAGGCTGAGCGCCGTGAGATGTTCCGTGTCTGGGAAAGCACAGATCCCCAGTGCTGTTGTGCCTGTAGGTAGGGTGCCAAGGGACGGTGAAGAGCAGCAAGAGCTTTCAGGGCTGGGCCCTTCCTCGTGGGAGAAGGATCCGACCGTTCGCCTTTTCAGAAAGAGACTTGCCGAGGCTGAGCGCCGTGAGATGTTCCGTGTCTGGGAAAGCACAGATCCCCAGTGCTGTTGTGCCTGTAGGTAGGGTGCCAAGGGACGGTGAAGAGCAACAAGAGCTTTCAGGGCTGGGCCCTTCCTCGTGGGAGAAGGATCCGACCGTTCGCCTTTTCAGAAAGAGGCTCTGCCGAGGCTGAGCGCCGTGAGATGTTCCGTCTCTGGGAAAGCACAGATCCCCAGTGCTGTTGTGCCTGTAGGTAGGGTGCCAAGGGACGGTGAAGAGCAACAAGAGCTTTCAGGGCTGGGCCCTTCCTCGTGGGAGAAGGATCCGACCGTTCGCCTTTTTCTGAAAGAGACTTGCCGAGGCTGAGCGCCGTGAGATGTTCCATCTCTGGGAAAGCACAGATCCCCAGTGCTGTTGTGCCTGTAGGTAGGGTGCCAAGGGACGGTGAAGAGCAGCAAGAGCTTTCAGGGCTGGGCCCTTCCTCGTGGGAGAAGGATCCGACCGTTCGCCTTTTCAGAAAGAGGCTCTGCCGAGGCTGAGCGCCGTGAGATGTTCCGTGTCTGGGAAAGCACAGATCCCCAGTGCTGTTGTGCCTGTAGGTAGGGTGCCAAGGGACGTTGAAGAGCAGCAAGAGCTTTCAGGGCTGGGCCCTTCCTCGTGGGAGAAGGATCCGACCGTTCGCCTTTTCAGAAAGAGGCTCTGCCGAGGCTGAGCGCCGTGAGATGTTCCGTCTCTGGGAAAGCACAGATCCCCAGTGCTGTTGTGCCTGTAGGTAGGGTGCCAAGGGACGGTGAAGAGCAACAAGAGCTTTCAGGGCTGGGCCCTTCCTCGTGGGAGAAGGATCCGACCGTTCGCCTTTTCAGAAAGAGACTTGCCGAGGCTGAGCGCCTTGAGATGTTCCATCTCTGGGAAAGCACAGATCCCCAGTGCTGTTGTGCCTGTAGGTAGGGTGCCAAGGGACGGTGAAGAGCAGCAAGAGCTTTCAGGGCTGGGCCCTTCCTCGTGGGAGAAGGATCCGACCGTTCGCCTTTTCAGAAAGAGGCTCTGCCGAGGCTGAGCGCCGTGAGATGTTCCGTCTCTGGGAAAGCACAGATCCCCAGTGCTGTTGTGCCTGTAGGTAGGGTGCCAAGGGACGGTGAAGAGCAGCAAAAGGTTTCAGGGCTGGGCCCTTCCTCGTGGGAGAAGGATCCGACCGTTCGCCTTTTCAGAAAGAGGCTCTGCCGAGGCTGAGCGCCGTGAGATGTTCCGTCTCTGGGAAAGCACAGATCCCCAGTGCTGTTGTGCCTGTAGGTAGGGTGCCAAGGGACGGTGAAGAGCAGCAAGAGCTTTCAGGGCTGGGCCCTTCCTCGTGGGAGAAGGATCCGACCGTTCGCCTTTTTCTGAAAGAGACTTGCCGAGGCTGAGCGCCGTGAGATGTTCCGTGTCTGGGAAAGCACAGATCCCCAGTGCTGTTGTGCCTGTAGGTAGGGTGCCAAGGGACGTTGAAGAGCAGCAAGAGCTTTCAGGGCTGGGCCCTTCCTCGTGGGAGAAGGATCCGACCGTTCGCCTTTTCAGAAAGAGGCTCTGCCGAGGCTGAGCGCCGTGAGATGTTCCGTCTCTGGGAAAGCACAGATCCCCAGTGCTGTTGTGCCTGTAGGTAGGGTGCCAAGGGACGGTGAAGAGCAGCAAGAGCTTTCAGGGCTGGGCCCTTCCTCGTGGGAGAAGGATCCGACCGTTCGCCTTTTCAGAAAGAGTCTCTGCCGAGGCTGAGCGCCATGAGATGTTCCGTGTCTGGGAAAGCACAGATCCCCAGTGCTGTTGTGCCTGTAGGTAGGGTGCCAAGGGATGGTGAAGAGCAGCAAGAGCTTTCAGGGCTGGGCCCTTCCTCGTGGGAGAAGGATCCGACCGTTCGCCTTTTCGAAAGAGGCTCTGCCGAGGCTGAGCGCCGTGAGATGTTCCGTCTCTGGGAAAGCACAGATCCCCAGTGCTGTTGTGCCAGTAGGTAGGGTGCCAAGGGACGGTGAAGAGCAGCAAGAGCTTTCAGGGCTGGGCCCTTCCTCGTGGGAGAAGGGTCCGACCGTTCGCCTTTTCAGAAAGAGGCTCTGCCGAGGCTGAGCGCCGTGAGATGTTCCGTGTCTGGGAAAGCACAGATCCCCAGTGCTGTTGTGCCTGTAGGTAGGGTGCCAAGGGACGGTGAAGAGCAACAAGAGCTTTCAGGGCTGGGCCCTTCCTCGTGGGAGAAGGATCCGACCGTTCGCCTTTTTCTGAAAGAGACTTGCCGAGGCTGAGCGCCGTGAGATGTTCCATCTCTGGGAAAGCACAGATCCCCAGTGCTGTTGTGCCTGTAGGTAGGGTGCCAAGGGACGTTGAAGAGCAGCAAGAGCTTTCAGGGCTGGGCCCTTCCTCGTGGGAGAAGGATCCGACCGTTCGCCTTTTCAGAAAGAGGCTCTGCCGAGGCTGAGCGCCGTGAGATGTTCCGTCTCTGGGAAAGCACAGATCCCCAGTGCTGTTGTGCCTGTAGGTAGGGTGCCAAGGGACGTTGAAGAGCAGCAAGAGCTTTCAGGGCTGGGCCCTTCCTCGTGGGAGAAGGATCCGACCGTTCGCCTTTTCAGAAAGAGGCTCTGCCGAGGCTGAGCGCCGTGAGATGTTCCGTCTCTGGGAAAGCACAGATCCCCAGTGCTGTTGTGCCTGTAGGTAGGGTGCCAAGGGACGGTGAAGAGCAACAAGAGCTTTCAGGGCTGGGCCCTTCCTCGTGGGAGAAGGATCCGACCGTTCGCCTTTTTCTGACTGAGACTTGCCGAGGCTGAGCGCCTTGAGATGTTCCATCTCTGGGAAAGCACAGATCCCCAGTGCTGTTGTGCCTGTAGGTAGGGTGCCAAGGGACGTTGAAGAGCAGCAAGAGCTTTCAGGGCTGGGCCCTTCCTCGTGGGAGAAGGATCCGACCGTTCGCCTTTTCAGAAAGAGGCTCTGCCGAGGCTGAGCGCCGTGAGATGTTCCGTCTCTGGGAAAGCACAGATCCCCAGTGCTGTTGTGCCTGTTGGTAGGGTGCCAAGGGACGGTGAAGAGCAGCAAGAGCTTTCAGGGCTGGGCCCTTCCTCGTGGGAGAAGGATCCGACCGTTCGCCTTTTCAGAAAGAGGCTCTGCCGAGACTGAGCGCCGTGAGATGTTCCGTCTCTGGGAAAGCACAGATCCCCAGTGCTGTTGTGCCTGTAGGTAGGGTGCCAAGGGACGGTGAAGAGCAGCAAGAGCTTTCAGGGCTGGGCCCTTCCTCGTGGGAGAAGGATCCGACCGTTCGCCTTTTTCTGAAAGAGACTTGCCGAGGCTGAGCGCCGTGAGATGTTCCGTGTCTGGGAAAGCACAGATCCCCAGTGCTGTTGTGCCTGTAGGTAGGGTGCCAAGGGACGTTGAAGAGCAGCAAGAGCTTTCAGGGCTGGGCCCTTCCTCGTGGGAGAAGGATCCGACCGTTCGCCTTTTCAGAAAGAGGCTCTGCCGAGGCTGAGCGCCGTGAGATGTTCCGTGTCTGGGAAAGCACAGATCCCCAGTGCTGTTGTGCCTGTAGGTAGGGTGCCAAGGGACGGTGAAGAGCAACAAGAGCTTTCAGGGCTGGGCCCTTCCTCGTGGGAGAAGGATCCGACCGTTCGCCTTTTCAGAAAGAGGCTCTGCCGAGGCTGAGCGCCGTGAGATGTTCCGTGTCTGGGAAAGCACAGATCCCCAGTGCTGTTGTGCCTGTAGGTAGGGTGCCAAGGGACGGTGAAGAGCAGCAAGAGCTTTCAGGGCTGGGCCCTTCCTCGTGGGAGAAGGATCCGACCGTTCGCCTTTTCGAAAGATGCTCTGACGAGGCTGAGCACTGTGAGATGTTCTGTGTCTGGGAAAGCACAGATCCCCAGTGCTGTTGTGCCTGTAGGTAGGGTGCCAAGGGACGGTGAAGAGCAGCAAGAGCTTTCAGGGCTGGGCCCTTCCTCGTGGGAGAAGGATCCGACCGTTCGCCTATTCAGAAAGAGGCTCAGCCGAGGCTGAGCACCGTGAGATGTTCCGTCTCTGGGAAAGCACAGATCCCCAGTGCTGTTGTGCCTGTAGGTAGGGTGCCAAGGGACGGTGAAGAGCAGCAAGAGCTTTCAGGGCTGGGCCCTTCCTCGTGGGAGAAGGATCCGACCGTTCGCCTTTTCAGAAAGAGGCTCTGCCGAGGCTGAGCGCCGTGAGATGTTCCGTCTCTGGGAAAGCACAGATCCCCAGTGCTGTTGTGCCAGTAGGTAGGGTGCCAAGGGACGGTGAAGAGCAGCAAGAGCTTTCAGGGCTGGGCCCTTCCTCGTGGGAGAAGGATCCGACCGTTCGCCTTTTCAGAAAGAGGCTCTGCCGAGACTGAGCGCCGTGAGATGTTCCGTCTCTGGGAAAGCACAGATCCCCAGTGCTGTTGTGCCTGTAGGTAGGGTGCCAAGGGACGTTGAAGAGCAGCAAGAGCTTTCAGGGCTGGGCCCTTCCTCGTGGGAGAAGGATCCGACCGTTCGCCTTTTCAGAAAGAGACTTGCCGAGGCGGAGCGCCATGAGATGTTCCGTGTCTGGGAAAGCACAGATCCCCAGTGCTGTTGTGCCTGTAGGTAGGGTGCCAAGGGACGGTGAAGAGCAGCAAGAGCTTTCAGGGCTGGGCCCTTCCTCGTGGGAGAAGGATCCGACCGTTCGCCTTTTCAGAAAGAGGCTCTGCCGAGGCTGAGCGCCGTGAGATGTTCCGTGTCTGGGAAAGCACAGATCCCCAGTGCTGTTGTGCCTGTAGGTAGGGTGCCAAGGGACGGTGAAGAGCAGCAAGAGCTTTCAGGGCTGGGCCCTTCCTCGTGGGAGAAGGATCCGACCGTTCGCCTTTTCCTGAAAGAGACTTGCCGAGGCTGAGCGCCGTGAGATGTTCCATCTCTGGGAAAGCACAGATCCCCAGTGCTGTTGTGCCTGTAGGTAGGGTGCCAAGGGACGGTGAAGAGCAGCAAGAGCTTTCAGGGCTGGGCCCTTCCTCGTGGGAGAAGGATCCGACCGTTCGCCTTTTCAGAAAGAGGCTCTGCCGAGGCTGAGCGCCGTGAGATGTTCCGTCTCTGGGAAAGCACAGATCCCCAGTGCTGTTGTGCCTGTAGGTAGGGTGCCAAGGGACGTTGAAGAGCAGCAAGAGCTTTCAGGGCTGGGCCCTTCCTCGTGGGAGAAGGATCCGACCGTTCGCCTTTTCAGAAAGAGGCTCTGCCGAGGCTGAGCGCCGTGAGATGTTCCGTCTCTGGGAAAGCACAGATCC
Source organism: Buteo buteo (assembly GCF_964188355.1). Lineage (NCBI taxonomy): Eukaryota > Metazoa > Chordata > Aves > Accipitriformes > Accipitridae > Buteo > Buteo buteo. The sequence goes on from NW_027439210.1 coordinate 514,856, forward strand.
CCAGTGCTGTTGTGCCTGTAGGTAGGGTGCCAAGGGACGGTGAAGAGCAACAAGAGCTTTCAGGGCTGGGCCCTTCCTCGTGGGAGAAGGATCCGACCGTTCGCCTTTTTCTGAAAGAGACTTGCCGAGGCTGAGCGCCTTGAGATGTTCCATCTCTGGGAAAGCACAGATCCCCAGTGCTGTTGTGCCTGTAGGTAGGGTGCCAAGGGACGGTGAAGAGCAGCAAGAGCTTTCAGGGCTGGGCCCTTCCTCGTGGGAGAAGGATCCGACCGTTCGCCTTTTCAGAAAGAGGCTCTGCCGAGGCTGAGCGCCGTGAGATGTTCCGTGTCTGGGAAAGCACAGATCCCCAGTGCTGTTGTGCCTGTAGGTAGGGTGCCAAGGGACGGTGAAGAGCAGCAAGAGCTTTCAGGGCTGGGCCCTTCCTCGTGGGAGAAGGATCCGACCGTTCGCCTTTTCAGAAAGAGGCTCTGCCGAGGCTGAGCGCCGTGAGATGTTCCGTGTCTGGGTAAGCACAGATCCCCAGTGCTGTTGTGCCTGTAGGTAGGGTGCCAAGGGACGTTGAAGAGCAGCAAGAGCTTTCAGGGCTGGGCCCTTCCTCGTGGGAGAAGGATCCGACCGTTCGCCTTTTCAGAAAGAGGCTCTGCCGAGGCTGAGCGCCGTGAGATGTTCCGTGTCTGGGAAAGCACAGATCCCCAGTGCTGTTGTGCCTGTAGGTAGGGTGCCAAGGGATGGTGAAGAGCAACAAGAGCTTTCAGGGCTGGGCCCTTCCTCGTGGGAGAAGGATCCGACCGTTCGCCTTTTTCTGAAAGAGGCTCTGCCGAGGCGGAACGCCATGAGATGTTCCGTGTCTGGGAAAGCACAGATCCCCAGTGCTGTTGTGCCTGTAGGTAGGGTGCCAAGGGACGGTGAAGAGCAGCAAGAGCTTTCAGGGCTGGGCCCTTCCTCGTGGGAGAAGGATCCGACCGTTCGCCTTTTCAGAAAGAGGCTCAGCCGAGGCTGAGCACCGTGAGATGTTCCGTCTCTGGGAAAGCACAGATCCCCAGTGCTGTTGTGCCTGTAGGTAGGGTGCCAAGGGACGGTGAAGAGCAGCAAGAGCTTTCAGGGCTGGGCCCTTCCTCGTGGGAGAAGGATCCGACCGTTCGCCTTTTTCTGAAAGAGACTTGCCGAGGCTGAGCGCCGTGAGATGTTCCGTGTCTGGGAAAGCACAGATCCCCAGTGCTGTTGTGCCTGTAGGTAGGGTGCCAAGGGACGGTGAAGAGCAGCAAGAGCTTTCAGGGCTGGGCCCTTCCTCGTGGGAGAAGGATCCGACCGTTCGCCTTTTCAGAAAGAGGCTCTGCCGAGGCTGAGCGCCGTGAGATGTTCCGTCTCTGGGAAAGCACAGATCCCCAGTGCTGTTGTGCCTGTAGGTAGGGTGCCAAGGGACGGTGAAGAGCAGCAAGAGCTTTCAGGGCTGGGCCCTTCCTCGTGGGAGAAGGATCCGACCGTTCGCCTTTTCAGAAAGAGGCTCTGCCGAGGCTGAGCGCCGTGAGATGTTCCGTCTCTGGGAAAGCACAGATCCCCAGTGCTGTTGTGCCTGTAGGTAGGGTGCCAAGGGACGGTGAAGAGCAGCAAGAGCTTTCAGGGCTGGGCCCTTCCTCGTGGGAGAAGGATCCGACCGTTCGCCTTTTCAGAAAGAGGCTCTGCCGAGGCTGAGCGCCGTGAGATGTTCCGTCTCTGGGAAAGCACAGATCCCCAGTGCTGTTGTGCCTGTAGGTAGGGTGCCAAGGGACGGTGAAGAGCAGCAAGAGCTTTCAGGGCTGGGCCCTTACTCGTGGGAGAAGGATCCGACCGTTCGCCTTTTCAGAAAGAGACTTGCCGAGGCGGAGCGCCATGAGATGTTCCGTGTCTGGGAAAGCACAGATCCCCAGTGCTGTTGTGCCTGTAGGTAGGGTGCCAAGGGACGGTGAAGAGCAGCAAGAGCTTTCAGGGCTGGGCCCTTCCTCGTGGGAGAAGGATCCGACCGTTCGCCTTTTCAGAAAGAGGCTTGCCGAGGCGGAGCGCCGTGAGATGTTCCGTCTCTGGGAAAGCACAGATCCCCAGTGCTGTTGTGCCTGTAGGTAGGGTGCCAAGGGACGGTGAAGAGCAGCAAGAGCTTTCAGGGCTGGGCCCTTCCTCGTGGGAGAAGGATCCGACCGTTCGCCTTTTCAGAAAGAGGCTCTGCCGAGGCTGAGCGCCGTGAGATGTTCCGTCTCTGGGAAAGCACAGATCCCCAGTGCTGTTGTGCCTGTAGGTAGGGTGCCAAGGGACGGTGAAGAGCAGCAAGAGCTTTCAGGGCTGGGCCCTTCCTCGTGGGAGAAGGATCCGACCGTTCGCCTTTTCAGAAAGAGTCTCTGCCGAGGCTGAGAGCCGTGAGATGTTCCGTCTCTGCGAAAGCACAGATCCCCAGTGCTGTTGTGCCTGTAGGTAGGGTGCCAAGGGACGGTGAAGAGCAGCAAGAGCTTTCAGGGCTGGGCCCTTCCTCGTGGGAGAAGGATCCGACCGTTCGCCTTTTCAGAAAGAGGCTCTGCCGAGGCTGAGCGCCGTGAGATGTTCCGTCTCTGGGAAAGCACAGATCCCCAGTGCTGTTGTGCCTGTAGGTAGGGTGCCAAGGGACGGTGAAGAGCAGCAAGAGCTTTCAGGGCTGGGCCCTTCCTCGTGGGAGAAGGATCCGACCGTTCGCCTTTTCAGAAAGAGGCTCTGCCGAGGCTGAGCGCCGTGAGATGTTCCGTGTCTGGGAAAGCACAGATCCCCAGTGCTGTTGTGCCTGTAGGTAGGGTGCCAAGGGACGGTGAAGAGCAACAAGAGCTTTCAGGGCTGGGCCCTTCCTCGTGGGAGAAGGATCCGACCGTTCGCCTTTTTCTGAAAGAGACTTGCCGAGGCTGAGCGCCGTGAGATGTTCCATCTCTGGGAAAGCACAGATCCCCAGTGCTGTTGTGCCTGTAGGTAGGGTGCCAAGGGACGGTGAAGAGCAACAAGAGCTTTCAGGGCTGGGCCCTTCCTCGTGGGAGAAGGATCCGACCGTTCGCCTTTTCAGAAAGAGGCTCTGCCGAGGCTGAGCGCCGTGAGATGTTCCGTCTCTGGGAAAGCACAGATCCCCAGTGCTGTTGTGCCTGTAGGTAGGGTGCCAAGGGACGTTGAAGAGCAGCAAGAGCTTTCAGGGCTGGGCCCTTCCTCGTGGGAGAAGGATCCGACCGTTCGCCTTTTCAGAAAGAGGCTCTGCCGAGGCTGAGCGCCGTGAGATGTTCCGTCTCTGGGAAAGCACAGATCCCCAGTGCTGTTGTGCCTGTAGGTAGGGTGCCAAGGGACGGTGAAGAGCAACAAGAGCTTTCAGGGCTGGGCCCTTCCTCGTGGGAGAAGGATCCGACCGTTCGCCTTTTCAGAAAGAGTCTCTGCCGAGGCTGAGCGCCGTGAGATGTTCCGTCTCTGCGAAAGCACAGATCCCCAGTGCTGTTGTGCCTGTAGGTAGGGTGCCAAGGGACGGTGAAGAGCAGCAAGAGCTTTCAGGGCTGGGCCCTTCCTCGTGGGAGAAGGATCCGACCGTTCGCCTTTTCAGAAAGAGGCTCTACCGAGGCTGAGCGCCGTGAGATGTTCCGTCTCTGGGAAAGCACAGATCCCCAGTGCTGTTGTGCCTGTAGGTAGGGTGCCAAGGGACGGTGAAGAGCAGCAAGAGCTTTCAGGGCTGGGCCCTTCCTCGTGGGAGAAGGATCCGACCGTTCGCCTTTTTCTGAAAGAGACTTGCCGAGGCTGAGCGCCGTGAGATGTTCCGTCTCTGGGAAAGCACAGATCCCCAGTGCTGTTGTGCCTGTAGGTAGGGTGCCAAGGGACGGTGAAGAGCAGCAAGAGCTTTCAGGGCTGGGCCCTTCCTCGTGGGAGAAGGATCCGACCGTTCGCCTTTTCAGAAAGAGGCTCTGCCGAGGCTGAGGGCCGTGAGATGTTCCGTCTCTGGGAAAGCACAGATCCCCAGTGCTGTTGTGCCTGTAGGTAGGGTGCCAAGGGACGGTGAAGAGCAGCAAGAGCTTTCAGGGCTGGGCCCTTCCTCGTGGGAGAAGGATCCGACCGTTCGCCTTTTCAGAAAGAGACTTGCCGAGGCGGAGCGCCATGAGATGTTCCGTGTCTGGGAAAGCACAGATCCCCAGTGCTGTTGTGCCTGTAGGTAGGGTGCCAAGGGACGTTGAAGAGCAGCAAGAGCTTTCAGGGCTGGGCCCTTCCTCGTGGGAGAAGGATCCGACCGTTCACCTTTTCAGAAAGAGGCTTGCCGAGGCGGAGCGCCGTGAGATGTTCTGTCTCTGGGAAAGCACAGATCCCCAGTGCTGTTGTGCCTGTACGTAGGGCGCCAAGGGACGGTGAAGAGCAGCAAGAGCTTTCAGGGCTGGGCCCTTCCTCGTGGGAGAAGGATCCGACCGTTCGCCTTTTCAGAAAGAGGCTCTGCCGAGGCTGAGCGCCGTGAGATGTTCCGTCTCTGGGAAAGCACAGATCCCCAGTGCTGTTGTGCCTGTAGGTAGGGTGCCAAGGGACGGTGAAGAGCAGCAAGAGCTTTCAGGGCTGGGCCCTTCCTCGTGGGAGAAGGATCCGACCGTTCGCCTTTTCAGAAAGAGTCTCTGCCGAGGCTGAGCGCCTTGAGATGTTCCGTCTCTGGGAAAGCACAGATCCCCAGTGCTGTTGTGCCTGTAGGTAGGGTGCCAAGGGACGGTGAAGAGCAGCAAGAGCTTTCAGGGCTGGGCCCTTCCTCGTGGGAGAAGGATCCGACCGTTCGCCTTTTTCTGAAAGAGACTTGCCGAGGCTGAGCGCCGTGAGATGTTCCGTCTCTGGGAAAGCACAGATCCCCAGTGCTGTTGTGCCTGTAGGTAGGGTGCCAAGGGACGTTGAAGAGCAGCAAGAGCTTTCAGGGCTGGGCCCTTCCTCGTGGGAGAAGGATCCGACCGTTCGCCTTTTCAGAAAGAGGCTCTGCCGAGGCTGAGCGCCGTGAGATGTTCCGTCTCTGGGAAAGCACAGATCCCCAGTGCTGTTGTGCCTGTAGGTAGGGTGCCAAGGGACGGTGAAGAGCAGCAAGAGCTTTCAGGGCTGGGCCCTTCCTCGTGGGAGAAGGATCCGACCGTTCGCCTTTTCAGAAAGAGGCTCTGCCGAGGCTGAGCGCCGTGAGATGTTCCGTCTCTGGGAAAGCACAGATCCCCAGTGCTGTTGTGCCTGTAGGTAGGGTGCCAAGGGACGGTGAAGAGCAGCAAGAGCTTTCAGGGCTGGGCCCTTCCTCGTGGGAGAAGGATCCGACCGTTCGCCTTTTCGAAAGAGGCTCTGCCGAGGCGGAGCGCCATGAGATGTTCTGTGTCTGGGAAAGCACAGATCCCCAGTGCTGTTGTGCCTGTAGGTAGGGTGCCAAGGGACGGTGAAGAGCAGCAAGAGCTTTCAGGGCTGGGCCCTTCCTCGTGGGAGAAGGATCCGACCGTTCGCCTTTTCAGAAAGAGGCTCTGCCGAGGCTGAGAGCCGTGAGATGTTCCGTCTCTGCGAAAGCACAGATCCCCAGTGCTGTTGTGCCTGTAGGTAGGGTGCCAAGGGACGGTGAAGAGCAGCAAGAGCTTTCAGGGCTGGGCCCTTCCTCGTGGGAGAAGGATCCGACCGTTCGCCTTTTCGGAAAGAGACTTGCCGAGGCTGAGCGCCGTGAGATGTTCCGTCTCTGGGAAAGCACAGATCCCCAGTGCTGTTGTGCCTGTAGGTAGGGTGCCAAGGGACGGTGAAGAGCAGCAAGAGCTTTCAGGGCTGGGCCCTTCCTCGTGGGAGAAGGGTCCGACCGTTCGCCTTTTCAGAAATAGGCTCTGCCGAGACTGAGCGCCGTGAGATGTTCCGTCTCTGGGAAAGCACAGATCCCCAGTGCTGTTGTGCCTGTAGGTAGGGTGCCAAGGGACGGTGAAGAGCAGCAAGAGCTTTCAGGGCTGGGCCCTTCCTCGTGGGAGAAGGATCCGACCGTTCGCCTTTTCAGAAAGAGACTTGCCGAGGCGGAGCGCCATGAGATGTTCCTTGTCTGGGAAAGCACAGATCCCCAGTGCTGTTGTGCCTGTAGGTAGGGTGCCAAGGGACGGTGAAGAGCAGCAAGAGCTTTCAGGGCTGGGCCCTTCCTCGTGGGAGAAGGATCCGACCGTTCGCCTTTTCAGAAAGAGGCTCTGCCGAGGCTGAGCGCCGTGAGATGTTCCGTCTCTGGGAAAGCACAGATCCCCAGTGCTGTTGTGCCTGTAGGTAGGGTGCCAAGGGACGGTGAACAGCAACAAGAGCTTTCAGGGCTGGGCCCTTCCTCGTGGGAGAAGGATCCGACCGTTCGCCTTTTCAGAAAGAGTCTCTGCCGAGGCTGAGCGCCGTGAGATGTTCCGTCTCTGCGAAAGCACAGATCCCCAGTGCTGTTGTGCCTGTAGGTAGGGTGCCAAGGGACGGTGAAGAGCAGCAAGAGCTTTCAGGGCTGGGCCCTTCCTCGTGGGAGAAGGATCCGACCGTTCGCCTTTTCAGAAAGAGGCTCTGCCGAGGCTGAGCGCCGTGAGATGTTCCGTGTCTGGGAAAGCACAGATCCCCAGTGCTGTTGTGCCTGTAGGTAGGGTGCCAAGGGACGTTGAAGAGCAGCAAGAGCTTTCAGGGCTGGGCCCTTCCTCGTGGGAGAAGGATCCGACCGTTCGCCTTTTCAGAAAGAGGCTCTGCCGAGGCTGAGCGCCGTGAGATGTTCCGTCTCTGGGAAAGCACAGATCCCCAGTGCTGTTGTGCCTGTAGGTAGGGTGCCAAGGGACGGTGAAGAGCAGCAAGAGCTTTCAGGGCTGGGCCCTTCCTCGTGGGAGAAGGATCCGACCGTTCGCCTTTTCAGAAAGAGGCTCTGCCGAGGCTGAGCGCCGTGAGATGTTCCGTGTCTGGGAAAGCACAGATCCCCAGTGCTGTTGTGCCTGTAGGTAGGGTGCCAAGGGACGGTGAAGAGCAACAAGAGCTTTCAGGGCTGGGCCCTTCCTCGTGGGAGAAGGATCCGACCGTTCGCCTTTTTCTGAAAGAGACTTGCCGAGGCTGAGCGCCGTGAGATGTTCCATCTCTGGGAAAGCACAGATCCCCAGTGCTGTTGTGCCTGTAGGTAGGGTGCCAAGGGACGGTGAAGAGCAGCAAGAGCTTTCAGGGCTGGGCCCTTCCTCGTGGGAGAAGGATCCGACCGTTCGCCTTTTCAGAAAGAGGCTCTGCCGAGGCTGAGCGCCGTGAGATGTTCCGTCTCTGGGAAAGCACAGATCCCCAGTGCTGTTGTGCCTGTAGGTAGGGTGCCAAGGGACGGTGAAGAGCAACAAGAGCTTTCAGGGCTGGGCCCTTCCTCGTGGGAGAAGGATCCGACCGTTCGCCTTTTCAGAAAGAGGCTCTGCCGAGGCTGAGCGCCGTGAGATGTTCCGTCTCTGGGAAAGCACAGATCCCCAGTGCTGTTGTGCCTGTAGGTAGGGTGCCAAGGGACGGTGAAGAGCAACAAGAGCTTTCAGGGCTGGGCCCTTCCTCGTGGGAGAAGGATCCGACCGTTCGCCTTTTTCTGAAAGAGACTTGCCGAGGCTGAGCGCCGTGAGATGTTCCATCTCTGGGAAAGCACAGATCCCCAGTGCTGTTGTGCCTGTAGGTAGGGTGCCAAGGGACGGTGAAGAGCAGCAAGAGCTTTCAGGGCTGGGCCCTTCCTCGTGGGAGAAGGATCCGACCGTTCGCCTTTTCAGAAAGAGGCTCTGCCGAGACTGAGCGCCGTGAGATGTTCCGTGTCTGGGAAAGCACAGATCCCCAGTGCTGTTGTGCCTGTAGGTAGGGTGCCAAGGGACGGTGAAGAGCAGCAAGAGCTTTCAGGGCTGGGCCCTTCCTCGTGGGAGAAGGATCCGACCGTTCGCCTTTTCAGAAAGAGACTTGCCGAGGCGGAGCGCCATGAGATGTTCTGTCTCTGGGAAAGCACAGATCCCCAGTGCTGTTGTGCCTGTAGGTAGGGTGCCAAGGGACAGTGAAGAGCAGCAAGAGCTTTCAGGGCTGGGCCCTTCCTCGTGGGAGAAGGATCCGACCGTTCGCCTTTTCAGAAAGAGGCTCTGCCGAGGCTGAGCGCCGTGAGATGTTCCGTCTCTGGGAAAGCACAGATCCCCAGTGCTGTTGTGCCTGTAGGTAGGGTGCCAAGGGACGGTGAAGAGCAACAAGAGCTTTCAGGGCTGGGCCCTTCCTCGTGGGAGAAGGATCCGACCGTTCGCCTTTTCAGAAAGAGTCTCTGCCGAGGCTGAGAGCCGTGAGATGTTCCGTCTCTGCGAAAGCACAGATCCCCAGTGCTGTTGTGCCTGTAGGTAGGGTGCCAAGGGACGTTGAAGAGCAGCAAGAGCTTTCAGGGCTGGGCCCTTCCTCGTGGGAGAAGGATCCGACCGTTCGCCTTTTCAGAAAGAGGCTCTGCCGAGGCTGAGCGCCGTGAGATGTTCCGTGTCTGGGAAAGCACAGATCCCCAGTGCTGTTGTGCCTGTAGGTAGGGTGCCAAGGGACGTTGAAGAGCAGCAAGAGCTTTCAGGGCTGGGCCCTTCCTCGTGGGAGAAGGATCCGACCGTTCGCCTTTTCAGAAAGAGGCTCTGCCGAGGCTGAGCGCCGTGAGATGTTCCGTCTCTGGGAAAGCACAGATCCCCAGTGCTGTTGTGCCTGTAGGTAGGGTGCCAAGGGACGGTGAAGAGCAGCAAGAGCTTTCAGGGCTGGGCCCTTCCTCGTGGGAGAAGGATCCGACCGTTCGCCTTTTCAGAAAGAGGCTCTGCCGAGGCTGAGCGCCGTGAGATGTTCCGTCTCTGCGAAAGCACAGATCCCCAGTGCTGTTGTGCCTGTAGGTAGGGTGCCAAGGGACGGTGAAGAGCAACAAGAGCTTTCAGGGCTGGGCCCTTCCTCGTGGGAGAAGGATCCGACCGTTCGCCTTTTTATGAAAGAGACTTGCCGAGGCTGAGCGCCGTGAGATGTTCCATCTCTGGGAAAGCACAGATCCCCAGTGCTGTTGTGCCTGTAGGTAGGGTGCCAAGGGACGGTGAAGAGCAGCAAGAGCTTTCAGGGCTGGGCCCTTCCTCGTGGGAGAAGGATCCGACCGTTCGCCTTTTCAGAAAGAGGCTCTGCCGAGGCTGAGCGCCGTGAGATGTTCCGTCTCTGGGAAAGCACAGATCCCCAGTGCTGTTGTGCCTGTAGGTAGGGTGCCAAGGGACGGTGAAGAGCAGCAAGAGCTTTCAGGGCTGGGCCCTTCCTCGTGGGAGAAGGATCCGACCGTTCGCCTTTTCAGAAAGAGGCTCTGCCGAGGCTGAGCGCCGTGAGATGTTCCGTCTCTGGGAAAGCACAGATCCCCAGTGCTGTTGTGCCTGTAGGTAGGGTGCCAAGGGACGGTGAAGAGCAACAAGAGCTTTCAGGGCTGGGCCCTTCCTCGTGGGAGAAGGATCCGACCGTTCGCCTTTTTCTGAAAGAGACTTGCCGAGGCTGAGCGCCGTGAGATGTTCCATCTCTGGGAAAGCACAGATCCCCAGTGCTGTTGTGCCTGTAGGTAGGGTGCCAAGGGACGGTGAAGAGCAGCAAGAGCTTTCAGGGCTGGGCCCTTCCTCGTGGGAGAAGGATCCGACCGTTCGCCTTTTCAGAAAGAGGCTCTGCCGAGGCTGAGCGCCGTGAGATGTTCCATCTCTGGGAAAGCACAGATCCCCAGTGCTGTTGTGCCTGTAGGTAGGGTGCCAAGGGACGGTGAAGAGCAGCAAGAGCTTTCAGGGTTGGGCCCTTCCTCGTGGGAGAAGGATCTGACCGTTCGCCTTTTCAGAAAGAGGCTCTGCCGAGGCTGAGCGCCGTGAGATGTTCCGTGTCTGGGAAAGCACAGATCCCCAGTGCTGTTGTGCCTGTAGGTAGGGTGCCAAGGGACATTGAAGAGCTGCAAGAGCTTTCAGGGCTGGGCCCTTCCTCGTGGGAGAAGGATCCGACCGTTCGCCTTTTCAGAAAGAGTCTCTGCCGAGGCTGAGCGCCGTGAGATGTTCCGTCTCTGGGAAAGCACAGATCCCCAGTGCTGTTGTGCCTGTAGGTAGGGTGCCAAGGGACGGTGAAGAGCAGCAAGAGCTTTCAGGAATGGGCCCTTCCTCGTGGGAGAAGGATCCGACCGTTCGCCTTTTCAGAAAGAGGCTCTGCCGAGGCTGAGCGCCGTGAGATGTTCCGTCTCTGGGAAAGCACAGATCCCCAGTGCTGTTGTGCCTGTAGGTAGGGTGCCAAGGGACGGTGAAGAGCAGCAAGAGCTTTCAGGGCTGGGCCCTTCCTCGTGGGAGAAGGATCCGACCGTTCGCCTTTTCAGAAAGAGGCTCTGCCGAGGCTGAGCGCCGTGAGATGTTCCGTCTCTGGGAAAGCACAGATCCCCAGTGCTGTTGTGCCTGTAGGTAGGGTGCCAAGGGACGGTGAAGAGCAGCAAGAGCTTTCAGGGCTGGGCCCTTCCTCGTGGGAGAAGGATCCGACCGTTCGCCTTTTCAGAAAGAGGCTCTGCCGAGGCTGAGCGCCGTGAGATGTTCCGTGTCTGGGAAAGCACAGATCCCCAGTGCTGTTGTGCCTGTAGGTAGGGTGCCAAGGGACGGTGAAGAGCAGCAAGAGCTTTCAGGGCTGGGCCCTTCCTCGTGGGAGAAGGATCCGACCGTTCGCCTTTTCAGAAAGAGGCTCTGCCGAGGCTGAGCGCCGTGAGATGTTCCGTCTCTGGGAAAGCACAGATCCCCAGTGCTGTTGTGCCTGTAGGTAGGGTGCCAAGGGACGGTGAAGAGCAGCAAGAGCTTTCAGGGCTGGGCCCTTCCTCGTGGGAGAAGGATCCGACCGTTCGCCTTTTCAGAAAGAGGCTCTGCCGAGGCTGAGCGCCGTGAGATGTTCCGTCTCTGGGAAAGCACACATCCCCAGTGCTGTTGTGCCTGTAGGTAGGGTGCCAAGGGACGGTGAAGAGCAACAAGAGCTTTCAGGGCTGGGCCCTTCCTCGTGGGAGAAGGATCCGACCGTTCGCCTTTTTCTGAAAGAGACTTGCCGAGGCTGAGCGCCGTGAGATGTTCCATCTCTGGGAAAGCACAGATCCCCAGTGCTGTTGTGCCTGTAGGTAGGGTGCCAAGGGACGGTGAAGAGCAGCAAGAGCTTACAGGGCTGGGCCCTTCCTCGTGGGAGAAGGATCCGACCGTTCGCCTTTTCAGAAAGAGGCTCTGCCGAGACTGAGCGCCGTGAGATGTTCCGTCTCTGGGAAAGCACAGATCCCCAGTGCTGTTGTGCCTGTAGGTAGGGTGCCAAGGGACGGTGAAGAGCAGCAAGAGCTTTCAGGGCTGGGCCCTTCCTCGTGGGAGAAGGATCCGACCGTTCGCCTTTTCAGAAAGAGGCTCTGCCGAGGCTGAGCGCCGTGAGATGTTCCGTGTCTGGGAAAGCACAGATCCCCAGTGCTGTTGTGCCTGTAGGTAGGGTGCCAAGGGACGGTGAAGAGCAGCAAGAGCTTTCAGGGCTGGGCCCTTCCTCGTGGGAGAATGATCCGACCGTTCGCCTTTTCAGAAAGAGTCTCTGCCGAGGCTGAGCGCCGTGAGATGTTCCGTCTCTGCGAAAGCACAGATCCCCAGTGCTGTTGTGCCTGTAGGTAGGGTGCCAAGGGACGGTGAAGAGCAGCAAGAGCTTTCAGGGCTGGGCCCTTCCTCGTGGGAGAAGGATCTGACCGTTCGCCTTTTCAGAAAGAGGCTCTGCCGAGGCTGAGCGCCGTGAGATGTTCCGTCTCTGGGAAAGCACAGATCCCCAGTGCTGTTGTGCCTGTAGGTAGGGTGCCAAGGGACGTTGAAGAGCAGCAAGAGCTTTCAGGGCTGGGCCCTTCCTCGTGGGAGAAGGATCCGACCGTTCGCCTTTTCAGAAAGAGGCTCTGCCGAGGCTGAGCGCCGTGAGATGTTCCGTGTCTGGGAAAGCACAGATCCCCAGTGCTGTTGTGCCTGTAGGTAGGGTGCCAAGGGACGGTGAAGAGCAGCAAGAGCTTTCAGGGCTGGGCCCTTCCTCGTGGGAGAAGGATCCGACCGTTCGCCTTTTCAGAAAGAGGCTCTGCCGAGGCTGAGCGCCGTGAGATGTTCCGTCTCTGGGAAAGCACAGATCCCCAGTGCTGTTGTGCCTGTAGGTAGGGTGCCAAGGGACGGTGAAGAGCAACAAGAGCTTTCAGGGCTGGGCCCTTCCTCGTGGGAGAAGGATCCGACCGTTCGCCTTTTCAGAAAGAGGCTCTGCCGAGGCTGAGCGCCGTGAGATGTTCCGTGTCTGGGAAAGCACAGATCCCCAGTGCTGTTGTGCCTGTAGGTAGGGTGCCAAGGGACGGTGAAGAGCAGCAAGAGCTTTCAGGGCTGGGCCCTTCCTCGTGGGAGAAGGATCCGACCGTTCGCCTTTTTCTGAAAGAGACTTGCCGAGGCTGAGCGCCGTGAGATGTTCCGTCTCTGGGAAAGCACAGATCCCCAGTGCTGTTGTGCCTGTAGGTAGGGTGCCAAGGGACGGTGAAGAGCAGCAAGAGCTTTCAGGGCTGGGCCCTTCCTCGTGGGAGAAGGATCCGACCGTTCGCCTTTTCAGAAAGAGGCTCTGCCGAGACTGAGCGCCGTGAGATGTTCCGTCTCTGGGAAAGCACAGATCCCCAGTGCTGTTGTGCCTGTAGGTAGGGTGCCAAGGGACGGTGAAGAGCAACAAGAGCTTTCAGGGCTGGGCCCTTCCTCGGGGGAGAAGGATCCGACAGTTCGCCTTTTCAGAAAGAGTCTCTGCCGAGGCTGAGAGCCGTGAGATGTTCCGTCTCTGCGAAAGCACAGATCCCCAGTGCTGTTGTGCCTGTAGGTAGGGTGCCAAGGGACGTTGAAGAGCAGCAAGAGCTTTCAGGGCTGGGCCCTTCCTCGTGGGAGAAGGATCCGACCGTTCGCCTTTTTCTGAAAGAGACTTGCCGAGGCTGAGCGCCGTGAGATGTTCCATCTCTGGGAAAGCACAGATCCCCAGTGCTGTTGTGCCTGTAGGTAGGGTGCCAAGGGACGGTGAAGAGCAGCAAGAGCTTTCAGGGCTGGGCCCTTCCTCGTGGGAGAAGGATCCGACCGTTCGCCTTTTCAGAAAGAGGCTCTGCCGAGGCTGAGCGCCGTGAGATGTTCCGTCTCTGGGAAAGCACAGATCCCCAGTGCTGTTGTGCCTGTAGGTAGGGTGCCAAGGGACGGTGAAGAGCAGCAAGAGCTTTCAGGGCTGGGCCCTTCCTCGTGGGAGAAGGATCCGACCGTTCGCCTTTTCAGAAAGAGGCTCTGCCGAGGCTGAGCGCCGTGAGATGTTCCGTGTCTGGGAAAGCACAGATCCCCAGTGCTGTTGTGCCTGTAGGTAGGGTGCCAAGGGACGGTGAAGAGCAGCAAGAGCTTTCAGGGCTGGGCCCTTCCTCGTGGGAGAATGATCCGACCGTTCGCCTTTTCAGAAAGAGTCTCTGCCGAGGCTGAGAGCCGTGAGATGTTCCGTCTCTGCGAAAGCACAGATCCCCAGTGCTGTTGTGCCTGTAGGTAGGGTGCCAAGGGACGGTGAAGAGCAGCAAGAGCTTTCAGGGCTGGGCCCTTCCTCGTGGGAGAAGGATCTGACCGTTCGCCTTTTCAGAAAGAGGCTCTGCCGAGGCTGAGCGCCGTGAGATGTTCCGTCTCTGGGAAAGCACAGATCCCCAGTGCTGTTGTGCCTGTAGGTAGGGTGCCAAGGGACGTTGAAGAGCAGCAAGAGCTTTCAGGGCTGGGCCCTTCCTCGTGGGAGAAGGATCCGACCGTTCGCCTTTTCAGAAAGAGGCTCTGCCGAGGCTGAGCGCCGTGAGATGTTCCGTGTCTGGGAAAGCACAGATCCCCAGTGCTGTTGTGCCTGTAGGTAGGGTGCCAAGGGACGGTGAAGAGCAGCAAGAGCTTTCAGGGCTGGGCCCTTCCTCGTGGGAGAAGGATCCGACCGTTCGCCTTTTCAGAAAGAGGCTCTGCCGAGGCTGAGCGCCGTGAGATGTTCCGTCTCTGGGAAAGCACAGATCCCCAGTGCTGTTGTGCCTGTAGGTAGGGTGCCAAGGGACGGTGAAGAGCAACAAGAGCTTTCAGGGCTGGGCCCTTCCTCGTGGGAGAAGGATCCGACCGTTCGCCTTTTCAGAAAGAGGCTCTGCCGAGGCTGAGCGCCGTGAGATGTTCCGTGTCTGGGAAAGCACAGATCCCCAGTGCTGTTGTGCCTGTAGGTAGGGTGCCAAGGGACGGTGAAGAGCAGCAAGAGCTTTCAGGGCTGGGCCCTTCCTCGTGGGAGAAGGATCCGACCGTTCGCCTTTTTCTGAAAGAGACTTGCCGAGGCTGAGCGCCGTGAGATGTTCCGTCTCTGGGAAAGCACAGATCCCCAGTGCTGTTGTGCCTGTAGGTAGGGTGCCAAGGGACGGTGAAGAGCAGCAAGAGCTTTCAGGGCTGGGCCCTTCCTCGTGGGAGAAGGATCCGACCGTTCGCCTTTTCAGAAAGAGGCTCTGCCGAGACTGAGCGCCGTGAGATGTTCCGTCTCTGGGAAAGCACAGATCCCCAGTGCTGTTGTGCCTGTAGGTAGGGTGCCAAGGGACGGTGAAGAGCAACAAGAGCTTTCAGGGCTGGGCCCTTCCTCGGGGGAGAAGGATCCGACCGTTCGCCTTTTCAGAAAGAGTCTCTGCCGAGGCTGAGAGCCGTGAGATGTTCCGTCTCTGCGAAAGCACAGATCCCCAGTGCTGTTGTGCCTGTAGGTAGGGTGCCAAGGGACGGTGAAGAGCAGCAAGAGCTTTCAGGGCTGGGCCCTTCCTCGTGGGAGAAGGATCCGACCGTTCGCCTTTTCAGAAAGAGGCTCTGCCGAGGCGGAGCGCCGTGAGATGTTCCGTCTCTGGGAAAGCACAGATCCCCAGTGCTGTTGTGCCTGTAGGTAGGGTGCCAAGGGACGGTGAAGAGCAGCAAGAGCTTTCAGGGCTGGGCCCTTCCTCGTGGGAGAAGGATCCGACCGTTCGCCTTTTCAGAAAGAGGCTCTGCCGAGGCTGAGCGCCGTGAGATGTTCCGTGTCTGGGAAAGCACAGATCCCCAGTGCTGTTGTGCCTGTAGGTAGGGTGCCAAGGGACGGTGAAGAGCAGCAAGAGCTTTCAGGGCTGGGCCCTTCCTCGGGGGAGAAGGATCCGACCGTTCGCCTTTTCAGAAAGAGGCTCTGCCGAGGCTGAGCGCCGTGAGATGTTCCGTCTCTGGGAAAGCACAGATCCCCAGTGCTGTTGTGCCTGTAGGTAGGGTGCCAAGGGACGGTGAAGAGCAGCAAGAGCTTTCAGGGCTGGGCCCTTCCTCGTGGGAGAAGGATCCGACCGTTCGCCTTTTTCTGAAAGAGACTTGCCGAGGCTGAGCGCCGTGAGATGTTCCGTCTCTGCGAAAGCACAGATCCCCAGTGCTGTTGTGCCTGTAGGTAGGGTGCCAAGGGACGTTGAAGAGCAGCAAGAGCTTTCAGGGCTGGGCCCTTCCTCGTGGGAGAAGGATCCGACCTTTCGCCTTTTCAGAAAGAGGCTCTGCCGAGACTGAGCGCCGTGAGATGTTCCGTGTCTGGGAAAGCACAGATCCCCAGTGCTGTTGTGCCTGTAGGTAGGGTGCCAAGGGACGGTGAAGAGCAACAAGAGCTTTCAGGGCTGGGCCCTTCCTCGGGGGAGAAGGATCCGACCGTTCGCCTTTTCAGAAAGAGTCTCTGCCGAGGCTGAGAGCCGTGAGATGTTCCGTCTCTGCGAAAGCACAGATCCCCAGTGCTGTTGTGCCTGTAGGTAGGGTGCCAAGGGACGTTGAAGAGCAGCAAGAGCTTTCAGGGCTGGGCCCTTCCTCGTGGGAGAAGGATCCGACCGTTCGCCTTTTCAGAAAGAGGCTCTGCCGAGGCTGAGCGCCGTGAGATGTTCCGTGTCTGGGAAAGCACAGATCCCCAGTGCTGTTGTGCCTGTAGGTAGGGTGCCAAGGGACGGTGAAGAGCAGCAAGAGCTTTCAGGGCTGGGCCCTTCCTCGTGGGAGAAGGATCCGACCGTTCGCCTTTTCAGAAAGAGGCTCTGCCGAGGCTGAGCGCCGTGAGATGTTCCGTCTCTGGGAAAGCACAGATCCCCAGTGCTGTTGTGCCTGTAGGTAGGGTGCCAAGGGACGGTGAAGAGCAGCAAGAGCTTTCAGGGCTGGGCCCTTCCTCGTGGGAGAAGGATCCGACCGTTCGCCTTTTCGGAAAGAGGCTCTGCCGAGGCTGAGCGCCGTGAGATGTTCCGTCTCTGGGAAAGCACAGATCCCCAGTGCTGTTGTGCCTGTAGGTAGGGTGCCAAGGGACGGTGAAGAGCAGCAAGAGCTTTCAGGGCTGGGCCCTTCCTCGTGGGAGAAGGATCCGACCGTTCGCCTTTTTCTGAAAGAGACTTGCCGAGGCTGAGCACCGTGAGATGTTCCGTGTCTGGGAAAGCACAGATCCCCAGTGCTGTTGTGCCTGTAGGTAGGGTGCCAAGGGACGGTGAAGAGCAGCAAGAGCTTTCAGGGCTGGGCCCTTCCTCGTGGGAGAAGGATCCGACCGTTCGCCTTTTCAGAAAGAGGCTCTGCCGAGGCTGAGCGCCGTGAGATGTTCCGTGTCTGGGAAAGCACAGATCCCCAGTGCTGTTGTGCCTGTAGGTAGGGTGCCAAGGGACGGTGAAGAGCAGCAAGAGCTTTCAGGGCTGGGCCCTTCCTCGTGGGAGAAGGATCCGACCGTTCGCCTTTTCAGAAAGAGGCTCTGCCGAGGCTGAGCGCCGTGAGATGTTCCGTGTCTGGGAAAGCACAGATCCCCAGTGCTGTTGTGCCTGTAGGTAGGGTGCCAAGGGACGGTGAAGAGCAGCAAGAGCTTTCAGGGCTGGGCCCTTCCTCGTGGGAGAAGGATCCGACCGTTCGCCTTTTCAGAAAGAGGCTCTGCCGAGGCTGAGCGCCGTGAGATGTTCCGTCTCTGGGAAAGCACAGATCCCCAGTGCTGTTGTGCCTGTAGGTAGGGTGCCAAGGGACGGTGAAGAGCAGCAAGAGCTTTCAGGGCTGGGCCCTTCCTCGTGGGAGAAGGATCCGACCGTTCGCCTTTTCAGAAAGAGGCTCTGCCGAGGCTGAGCGCCGTGAGATGTTCCGTCTCTGGGAAAGCACACATCCCCAGTGCTGTTGTGCCTGTAGGTAGGGTGCCAAGGGACGGTGAAGAGCAGCAAGAGCTTTCAGGGCTGGGCCCTTCCTCGTGGGAGAAGGATCCGACCGTTCGCCTTTTCAGAAAGAGGCTCTGCCGAGGCTGAGCGCCGTGAGATGTTCCGTCTCTGGGAAAGCACAGATCCCCAGTGCTGTTGTGCCTGTAGGTAGGGTGCCAAGGGACGGTGAAGAGCAGCAAGAGCTTTCAGGGCTGGGCCCTTCCTCGTGGGAGAAGGATCCGACCGTTCGCCTTTTCAGAAAGAGGCTCTGCCGAGGCTGAGCGCCGTGAGATGTTCCGTGTCTGGGAAAGCACAGATCCCCAGTGCTGTTGTGCCTGTAGGTAGGGTGCCAAGGGACGGTGAAGAGCAGCAAGAGCTTTCAGGGCTGGGCCCTTCCTCGGGGGAGAATGATCCGACCGTTCGCCTTTTCAGAAAGAGTCTCTGCCGAGGCTGAGAGCCGTGAGATGTTCCGTCTCTGCGAAAGCACAGATCCCCAGTGCTGTTGTGCCTGTAGGTAGGGTGCCAAGGGACGGTGAAGAGCAGCAAGAGCTTTCAGGGCTGGGCCCTTCCTCGTGGGAGAAGGATCCGACCGTTCGCCTTTTCAGAAAGAGGCTCTGCCGAGGCTGAGCGCCGTGAGATGTTCCGTCTCTGGGAAAGCACACATCCCCAGTGCTGTTGTGCCTGTAGGTAGGGTGCCAAGGGACGGTGAAGAGCAGCAAGAGCTTTCAGGGCTGGGCCCTTCCTCGTGGGAGAAGGATCCGACCGTTCGCCTTTTTCTGAAAGAGACTTGCCGAGGCTGAGCGCCGTGAGATGTTCCGTCTCTGGGAAAGCACAGATCCCCAGTGCTGTTGTGCCTGTAGGTAGGGTGCCAAGGGACGGTGAAGAGCAGCAAGAGCTTTCAGGGCTGGGCCCTTCCTCGTGGGAGAAGGATCCGACCGTTCGCCTTTTCAGAAAGAGGCTCTGCCGAGACTGAGCGCCGTGAGATGTTCCGTCTCTGGGAAAGCACAGATCCCCAGTGCTGTTGTGCCTGTAGGTAGGGTGCCAAGGGACGGTGAAGAGCAACAAGAGCTTTCAGGGCTGGGCCCTTCCTCGGGGGAGAAGGATCCGACCGTTCGCCTTTTCAGAAAGAGTCTCTGCCGAGGCTGAGCGCCGTGAGATGTTCCGTCTCTGCGAAAGCACAGATCCCCAGTGCTGTTGTGCCTGTAGGTAGGGTGCCAAGGGACGTTGAAGAGCAGCAAGAGCTTTCAGGGCTGGGCCCTTCCTCGTGGGAGAAGGATCCGACCGTTCGCCTTTTCAGAAAGAGGCTCTGCCGAGGCTGAGCGCCGTGAGATGTTCCGTCTCTGGGAAAGCACAGATCCCCAGTGCTGTTGTGCCTGTAGGTAGGGTGCCAAGGGACGGTGAAGAGCAGCAAGAGCTTTCAGGGCTGGGCCCTTCCTCGTGGGAGAATGATCCGACCGTTCGCCTTTTCAGAAAGAGGCTCTGCCGAGGCTGAGCGCCGTGAGATGTTCCGTGTCTGGGAAAGCACAGATCCCCAGTGCTGTTGTGCCTGTAGGTAGGGTGCCAAGGGACGGTGAAGAGCAGCAAGAGCTTTCAGGGCTGGGCCCTTCCTCGTGGGAGAAGGATCCGACCGTTCGCCTTTTCAGAAAGAGGCTCTGCCGAGGCTGAGCGCCGTGAGATGTTCCGTCTCTGGGAAAGCACAGATCCCCAGTGCTGTTGTGCCTGTAGGTAGGGTGCCAAGGGACGGTGAAGAGCAGCAAGAGCTTTCAGGGCTGGGCCCTTCCTCGTGGGAGAAGGATCCGACCGTTCGCCTTTTTCTGAAAGAGACTTGCCGAGGCTGAGCGCCGTGAGATGTTCCGTCTCTGCGAAAGCACAGATCCCCAGTGCTGTTGTGCCTGTAGGTAGGGTGCCAAGGGACGTTGAAGAGCAGCAAGAGCTTTCAGGGCTGGGCCCTTCCTCGTGGGAGAAGGATCCGACCGTTCGCCTTTTCAGAAAGAGGCTCTGCCGAGACTGAGCGCCGTGAGATGTTCCGTGTCTGGGAAAGCACAGATCCCCAGTGCTGTTGTGCCTGTAGGTAGGGTGCCAAGGGACGGTGAAGAGCAGCAAGAGCTTTCAGGGCTGGGCCCTTCCTCGTGGGAGAAGGATCCGACCGTTCGCCTTTTTCTGAAAGAGACTTGCCGAGGCTGAGCGCCGTGAGATGTTCCGTCTCTGCGAAAGCACAGATCCCCAGTGCTGTTGTGCCTGTAGGTAGGGTGCCAAGGGACGTTGAAGAGCAGCAAGAGCTTTCAGGGCTGGGCCCTTCCTCGTGGGAGAAGGATCCGACCGTTCGCCTTTTCAGAAAGAGGCTCTGCCGAGACTGAGCGCCGTGAGATGTTCCGTGTCTGGGAAAGCACAGATCCCCAGTGCTGTTGTGCCTGTAGGTAGGGTGCCAAGGGACGGTGAAGAGCAACAAGAGCTTTCAGGGCTGGGCCCTTCCTCGGGGGAGAAGGATCCGACCGTTC
The DNA here is from genome assembly GCF_964188355.1 of Buteo buteo. NCBI lineage: Eukaryota > Metazoa > Chordata > Aves > Accipitriformes > Accipitridae > Buteo > Buteo buteo. The sequence continues at coordinate 534,500 of NW_027439210.1, forward strand.
GCCTTTTCAGAAAGAGTCTCTGCCGAGGCTGAGAGCCGTGAGATGTTCCGTCTCTGCGAAAGCACAGATCCCCAGTGCTGTTGTGCCTGTAGGTAGGGTGCCAAGGGACGTTGAAGAGCAGCAAGAGCTTTCAGGGCTGGGCCCTTCCTCGTGGGAGAAGGATCCGACCGTTCGCCTTTTCAGAAAGAGGCTCTGCCGAGGCTGAGCGCCGTGAGATGTTCCGTCTCTGGGAAAGCACAGATCCCCAGTGCTGTTGTGCCTGTAGGTAGGGTGCCAAGGGACGGTGAAGAGCAGCAAGAGCTTTCAGGGCTGGGCCATTCCTCGTGGGAGAAGGATCCGACCGTTCGCCTTTTCAGAAAGAGGCTCTGCCGAGGCTGAGCGCCGTGAGATGTTCCGTCTCTGGGAAAGCACAGATCCCCAGTGCTGTTGTGCCTGTAGGTAGGGTGCCAAGGGACGGTGAAGAGCAGCAAGAGCTTTCAGGGCTGGGCCCTTCCTCGTGGGAGAAGGATCCGACCGTTCGCCTTTTCGGAAAGAGGCTCTGCCGAGGCTGAGCGCCGTGAGATGTTCCGTCTCTGGGAAAGCACAGATCCCCAGTGCTGTTGTGCCTGTAGGTAGGGTGCCAAGGGACGGTGAAGAGCAACAAGAGCTTTCAGGGCTGGGCCCTTCCTCGTGGGAGAAGGATCCGACCGTTCGCCTTTTTCTGAAAGAGACTTGCCGAGGCTGAGCGCCGTGAGATGTTCCATCTCTGGGAAAGCACAGATCCCCAGTGCTGTTGTGCCTGTAGGTAGGGTGCCAAGGGACGGTGAAGAGCAGCAAGAGCTTTCAGGGCTGGGCCCTTCCTCGTGGGAGAAGGATCCGACCGTTCGCCTTTTCAGAAAGAGGCTCTGCCGAGGCTGAGCGCCGTGAGATGTTCCGTCTCTGGGAAAGCACAGATCCCCAGTGCTGTTGTGCCTGTAGGTAGGGTGCCAAGGGACGGTGAAGAGCAGCAAGAGCTTTCAGGGCTGGGCCCTTCCTCGTGGGAGAAGGATCCGACCGTTCGCCTTTTCAGAAAGAGGCTCTGCCGAGGCTGAGCGCCGTGAGATGTTCCGTGTCTGGGAAAGCACAGATCCCCAGTGCTGTTGTGCCTGTAGGTAGGGTGCCAAGGGACGGTGAAGAGCAGCAAGAGCTTTCAGGGCTGGGCCCTTCCTCGTGGGAGAATGATCCGACCGTTCGCCTTTTCAGAAAGAGTCTCTGCCGAGGCTGAGAGCCGTGAGATGTTCCGTCTCTGCGAAAGCACAGATCCCCAGTGCTGTTGTGCCTGTAGGTAGGGTGCCAAGGGACGGTGAAGAGCAGCAAGAGCTTTCAGGGCTGGGCCCTTCCTCGTGGGAGAAGGATCTGACCGTTCGCCTTTTCAGAAAGAGGCTCTGCCGAGGCTGAGCGCCGTGAGATGTTCCGTCTCTGGGAAAGCACAGATCCCCAGTGCTGTTGTGCCTGTAGGTAGGGTGCCAAGGGACGTTGAAGAGCAGCAAGAGCTTTCAGGGCTGGGCCCTTCCTCGTGGGAGAAGGATCCGACCGTTCGCCTTTTCAGAAAGAGGCTCTGCCGAGGCTGAGCGCCGTGAGATGTTCCGTGTCTGGGAAAGCACAGATCCCCAGTGCTGTTGTGCCTGTAGGTAGGGTGCCAAGGGACGGTGAAGAGCAGCAAGAGCTTTCAGGGCTGGGCCCTTCCTCGTGGGAGAAGGATCCGACCGTTCGCCTTTTCAGAAAGAGGCTCTGCCGAGGCTGAGCGCCGTGAGATGTTCCGTCTCTGGGAAAGCACAGATCCCCAGTGCTGTTGTGCCTGTAGGTAGGGTGCCAAGGGACGGTGAAGAGCAGCAAGAGCTTTCAGGGCTGGGCCCTTCCTCGTGGGAGAAGGATCCGACCGTTCGCCTTTTCAGAAAGAGGCTCTGCCGAGACTGAGCGCCGTGAGATGTTCCGTCTCTGGGAAAGCACAGATCCCCAGTGCTGTTGTGCCTGTAGGTAGGGTGCCAAGGGACGGTGAAGAGCAGCAAGAGCTTTCAGGGCTGGGCCCTTCCTCGTGGGAGAAGGATCCGACCGTTCGCCTTTTCGGAAAGAGGCTCTGCCGAGGCTGAGCGCCGTGAGATGTTCCGTCTCTGGGAAAGCACAGATCCCCAGTGCTGTTGTGCCTGTAGGTAGGGTGCCAAGGGACGGTGAAGAGCAGCAAGAGCTTTCAGGGCTGGGCCCTTCCTCGTGGGAGAAGGATCCGACCGTTCGCCTTTTTCTGAAAGAGACTTGCCGAGGCTGAGCACCGTGAGATGTTCCGTGTCTGGGAAAGCACAGATCCCCAGTGCTGTTGTGCCTGTAGGTAGGGTGCCAAGGGACGTTGAAGAGCAGCAAGAGCTTTCAGGGCTGGGCCCTTCCTCGTGGGAGAAGGATCCGACCGTTCGCCTTTTCAGAAAGAGGCTCTGCCGAGGCTGAGCGCCGTGAGATGTTCCGTGTCTGGGAAAGCACAGATCCCCAGTGCTGTTGTGCCTGTAGGTAGGGTGCCAAGGGACGGTGAAGAGCAGCAAGAGCTTTCAGGGCTGGGCCCTTCCTCGTGGGAGAAGGATCCGACCGTTCGCCTTTTCAGAAAGAGGCTCTGCCGAGGCTGAGCGCCGTGAGATGTTCCGTCTCTGGGAAAGCACAGATCCCCAGTGCTGTTGTGCCTGTAGGTAGGGTGCCAAGGGACGGTGAAGAGCAGCAAGAGCTTTCAGGGCTGGGCCCTTCCTCGTGGGAGAAGGATCCGACCGTTCGCCTTTTCAGAAAGAGGCTCTGCCGAGGCTGAGCGCCGTGAGATGTTCCGTCTCTGGGAAAGCACAGATCCCCAGTGCTGTTGTGCCTGTAGGTAGGGTGCCAAGGGACGGTGAAGAGCAGCAAGAGCTTTCAGGGCTGGGCCCTTCCTCGTGGGAGAAGGATCCGACCGTTCGCCTTTTCAGAAAGAGTCTCTGCCGAGGCTGAGCGCCGTGAGATGTTCCGTCTCTGGGAAAGCACAGATCCCCAGTGCTGTTGTGCCTGTAGGTAGGGTGCCAAGGGACGGTGAAGAGCAACAAGAGCTTTCAGGGCTGGGCCCTTCCTCGTGGGAGAAGGATCCGACCGTTCGCCTTTTCAGAAAGAGGCTCTGCCGAGGCTGAGCGCCGTGAGATGTTCCGTGTCTGGGAAAGCACAGATCCCCAGTGCTGTTGTGCCTGTAGGTAGGGTGCCAAGGGACGGTGAAGAGCAGCAAGAGCTTTCAGGGCTGGGCCCTTCCTCGTGGGAGAAGGATCCGACCGTTCGCCTTTTTTTGAAAGAGACTTGCCGAGGCTGAGCGCCGTGAGATGTTCCGTCTCTGGGAAAGCACAGATCCCCAGTGCTGTTGTGCCTGTAGGTAGGGTGCCAAGGGACGGTGAAGAGCAGCAAGAGCTTTCAGGGCTGGGCCCTTCCTCGTGGGAGAAGGATCCGACCGTTCGCCTTTTCAGAAAGAGGCTCTGCCGAGACTGAGCGCCGTGAGATGTTCCGTCTCTGGGAAAGCACAGATCCCCAGTGCTGTTGTGCCTGTAGGTAGGGTGCCAAGGGACGGTGAAGAGCAACAAGAGCTTTCAGGGCTGGGCCCTTCCTCGGGGGAGAAGGATCCGACCGTTCGCCTTTTCAGAAAGAGGCTCTGCCGAGGCTGAGAGCCGTGAGATGTTCCGTCTCTGGGAAAGCACAGATCCCCAGTGCTGTTGTGCCTGTAGGTAGGGTGCCAAGGGACGTTGAAGAGCAGCAAGAGCTTTCAGGGCTGGGCCCTTCCTCGTGGGAGAAGGATCCGACCGTTCGCCTTTTCAGAAAGAGGCTCTGCCGAGGCTGAGCGCCGTGAGATGTTCCGTCTCTGGGAAAGCACAGATCCCCAGTGCTGTTGTGCCTGTAGGTAGGGTGCCAAGGGACGGTGAAGAGCAGCAAGAGCTTTCAGGGCTGGGCCCTTCCTCGTGGGAGAAGGATCCGACCGTTCGCCTTTTCAGAAAGAGGCTCTGCCGAGGCTGAGCGCCGTGAGATGTTCCGTGTCTGGGAAAGCACAGATCCCCAGTGCTGTTGTGCCTGTAGGTAGGGTGCCAAGGGACGGTGAAGAGCAGCAAGAGCTTTCAGGGCTGGGCCCTTCCTCGTGGGAGAAGGATCCGACCGTTCGCCTTTTCAGAAAGAGGCTCTGCCGAGGCTGAGCGCCGTGAGATGTTCCGTCTCTGGGAAAGCACAGATCCCCAGTGCTGTTGTGCCTGTAGGTAGGGTGCCAAGGGACGGTGAAGAGCAGCAAGAGCTTTCAGGGCTGGGCCCTTCCTCGTGGGAGAATGATCCGACCGTTCGCCATTTCAGAAAGAGTCTCTGCCGAGGCTGAGAGCCGTGAGATGTTCCGTCTCTGCGAAAGCACAGATCCCCAGTGCTGTTGTGCCTGTAGGTAGGGTGCCAAGGGACGGTGAAGAGCAGCAAGAGCTTTCAGGGCTGGGCCCTTCCTCGTGGGAGAAGGATCTGACCGTTCGCCTTTTCAGAAAGAGGCTCTGCCGAGGCTGAGCGCCGTGAGATGTTCCGTCTCTGGGAAAGCACAGATCCCCAGTGCTGTTGTGCCTGTAGGTAGGGTGCCAAGGGACGTTGAAGAGCAGCAAGAGCTTTCAGGGCTGGGCCCTTCCTCGTGGGAGAAGGATCCGACCGTTCGCCTTTTCAGAAAGAGGCTCTGCCGAGGCTGAGCGCCGTGAGATGTTCCGTCTCTGGGAAAGCACAGATCCCCAGTGCTGTTGTGCCTGTAGGTAGGGTGCCAAGGGACGGTGAAGAGCAGCAAGAGCTTTCAGGGCTGGGCCCTTCCTCGTGGGAGAAGGATCCGACCGTTCGCCTTTTCAGAAAGAGTCTCTGCCGAGGCTGAGCGCCGTGAGATGTTCCGTCTCTGGGAAAGCACAGATCCCCAGTGCTGTTGTGCCTGTAGGTAGGGTGCCAAGGGACGGTGAAGAGCAACAAGAGCTTTCAGGGCTGGGCCCTTCCTCGTGGGAGAAGGATCCGACCGTTCGCCTTTTCAGAAAGAGGCTCTGCCGAGGCTGAGCGCCGTGAGATGTTCCGTGTCTGGGAAAGCACAGATCCCCAGTGCTGTTGTGCCTGTAGGTAGGGTGCCAAGGGACGGTGAAGAGCAGCAAGAGCTTTCAGGGCTGGGCCCTTCCTCGTGGGAGAAGGATCCGACCGTTCGCCTTTTTTTGAAAGAGACTTGCCGAGGCTGAGCGCCGTGAGATGTTCCGTCTCTGGGAAAGCACAGATCCCCAGTGCTGTTGTGCCTGTAGGTAGGGTGCCAAGGGACGGTGAAGAGCAGCAAGAGCTTTCAGGGCTGGGCCCTTCCTCGTGGGAGAAGGATCCGACCGTTCGCCTTTTCAGAAAGAGGCTCTGCCGAGACTGAGCGCCGTGAGATGTTCCGTCTCTGGGAAAGCACAGATCCCCAGTGCTGTTGTGCCTGTAGGTAGGGTGCCAAGGGACGGTGAAGAGCAACAAGAGCTTTCAGGGCTGGGCCCTTCCTCGGGGGAGAAGGATCCGACCGTTCGCCTTTTCAGAAAGAGGCTCTGCCGAGGCTGAGAGCCGTGAGATGTTCCGTCTCTGGGAAAGCACAGATCCCCAGTGCTGTTGTGCCTGTAGGTAGGGTGCCAAGGGACGTTGAAGAGCAGCAAGAGCTTTCAGGGCTGGGCCCTTCCTCGTGGGAGAAGGATCCGACCGTTCGCCTTTTCAGAAAGAGGCTCTGCCGAGGCTGAGCGCCGTGAGATGTTCCGTCTCTGGGAAAGCACAGATCCCCAGTGCTGTTGTGCCTGTAGGTAGGGTGCCAAGGGACGGTGAAGAGCAGCAAGAGCTTTCAGGGCTGGGCCCTTCCTCGTGGGAGAAGGATCCGACCGTTCGCCTTTTCAGAAAGAGGCTCTGCCGAGGCTGAGCGCCGTGAGATGTTCCGTGTCTGGGAAAGCACAGATCCCCAGTGCTGTTGTGCCTGTAGGTAGGGTGCCAAGGGACGGTGAAGAGCAGCAAGAGCTTTCAGGGCTGGGCCCTTCCTCGTGGGAGAAGGATCCGACCGTTCGCCTTTTCAGAAAGAGGCTCTGCCGAGGCTGAGCGCCGTGAGATGTTCCGTCTCTGGGAAAGCACAGATCCCCAGTGCTGTTGTGCCTGTAGGTAGGGTGCCAAGGGACGGTGAAGAGCAGCAAGAGCTTTCAGGGCTGGGCCCTTCCTCGTGGGAGAAGGATCCGACCGTTCGCCTTTTTCTGAAAGAGACTTGCCGAGGCTGAGCGCCGTGAGATGTTCCGTCTCTGCGAAAGCACAGATCCCCAGTGCTGTTGTGCCTGTAGGTAGGGTGCCAAGGGACGTTGAAGAGCAGCAAGAGCTTTCAGGGCTGGGCCCTTCCTCGTGGGAGAAGGATCCGACCGTTCGCCTTTTCAGAAAGAGGCTCTGCCGAGACTGAGCGCCGTGAGATGTTCCGTGTCTGGGAAAGCACAGATCCCCAGTGCTGTTGTGCCTGTAGGTAGGGTGCCAAGGGACGGTGAAGAGCAACAAGAGCTTTCAGGGCTGGGCCCTTCCTCGGGGGAGAAGGATCCGACCGTTTGCCTTTTCAGAAAGAGTCTCTGCCGAGGCTGAGAGCCGTGAGATGTTCCGTCTCTGCAAAAGCACAGATCCCCAGTGCTGTTGTGCCTGTAGGTAGGGTGCCAAGGGACGTTGAAGAGCAGCAAGAGCTTTCAGGGCTGGGCCCTTCCTCGTGGGAGAAGGATCCGACCGTTCGCCTTTTCAGAAAGAGGCTCTGCCGAGGCTGAGCGCCGTGAGATGTTCCGTGTCTGGGAAAGCACAGATCCCCAGTGCTGTTGTGCCTGTAGGTAGGGTGCCAAGGGACGGTGAAGAGCAGCAAGAGCTTTCAGGGCTGGGCCCTTCCTCGTGGGAGAAGGATCCGACCGTTCGCCTTTTCAGAAAGAGGCTCTGCCGAGGCTGAGCGCCGTGAGATGTTCCGTCTCTGGGAAAGCACAGATCCCCAGTGCTGTTGTGCCTGTAGGTAGGGTGCCAAGGGACGGTGAAGAGCAGCAAGAGCTTTCAGGGCTGGGCCCTTCCTCGTGGGAGAAGGATCCGACCGTTCGCCTTTTCGGAAAGAGGCTCTGCCGAGGCTGAGCGCCGTGAGATGTTCCGTCTCTGGGAAAGCACAGATCCCCAGTGCTGTTGTGCCTGTAGGTAGGGTGCCAAGGGACGGTGAAGAGCAGCAAGAGCTTTCAGGGCTGGGCCCTTCCTCGGGGGAGAAGGATCCGACCGTTCGCCTTTTTCTGAAAGAGACTTGCCGAGGCTGAGCACCGTGAGATGTTCCGTGTCTGGGAAAGCACAGATCCCCAGTGCTGTTGTGCCTGTAGGTAGGGTGCCAAGGGACGGTGAAGAGCAGCAAGAGCTTTCAGGGCTGGGCCCTTCCTCGTGGGAGAAGGATCCGACCGTTCGCCTTTTCAGAAAGAGGCTCTGCCGAGGCTGAGCGCCGTGAGATGTTCCGTGTCTGGGAAAGCACAGATCCCCAGTGCTGTTGTGCCTGTAGGTAGGGTGCCAAGGGACGGTGAAGAGCAGCAAGAGCTTTCAGGGCTGGGCCCTTCCTCGTGGGAGAAGGATCCGACCGTTCGCCTTTTTCTGAAAGAGACTTGCCGAGGCGGAGCGCCGTGAGATGTTCCGTCTCTGGGAAAGCACAGATCCCCAGTGCTGTTGTGCCTGTAGGTAGGGTGCCAAGGGACGGTGAAGAGCAGCAAGAGCTTTCAGGGCTGGGCCCTTCCTCGTGGGAGAAGGATCCGACCGTTCGCCTTTTCAGAAAGAGGCTCTGCCGAGGCTGAGCGCCGTGAGATGTTCCGTCTCTGGGAAAGCACAGATCCCCAGTGCTGTTGTGCCTGTAGGTAGGGTGCCAAGGGACGGTGAAGAGCAACAAGAGCTTTCAGGGCTGGGCCCTTCCTCGGGGGAGAAGGATCCGACCGTTCGCCTTTTCAGAAAGAGTCTCTGCCGAGGCTGAGAGCCGTGAGATGTTCCGTCTCTGGGAAAGCACAGATCCCCAGTGCTGTTGTGCCTGTAGGTAGGGTGCCAAGGGACGGTGAAGAGCAGCAAGAGCTTTCAGGGCTGGGCCCTTCCTCGTGGGAGAAGGATCCGACCGTTCGCCTTTTCAGAAAGAGGCTCTGCCGAGGCTGAGCGCCGTGAGATGTTCCGTCTCTGGGAAAGCACAGATCCCCAGTGCTGTTGTGCCTGTAGGTAGGGTGCCAAGGGACGGTGAAGAGCAACAAGAGCTTTCAGGGCTGGGCCCTTCCTCGGGGGAGAAGGATCCGACCGTTCGCCTTTTCAGAAAGAGTCTCTGCCGAGGCTGAGAGCCGTGAGATGTTCCGTCTCTGGGAAAGCACAGATCCCCAGTGCTGTTGTGCCTGTAGGTAGGGTGCCAAGGGACGTTGAAGAGCAGCAAGAGCTTTCAGGGCTGGGCCCTTCCTCGTGGGAGAAGGATCCGACCGTTCGCCTTTTCAGAAAGAGGCTCTGCCGAGGCTGAGCGCCGTGAGATGTTCCGTCTCTGGGAAAGCACAGATCCCCAGTGCTGTTGTGCCTGTAGGTAGGGTGCCAAGGGACGTTGAAGAGCAGCAAGAGCTTTCAGGGCTGGGCCCTTCCTCGTGGGAGAAGGATCCGACCGTTCGCCTTTTCAGAAAGAGGCTCTGCCGAGGCTGAGCGCCGTGAGATGTTCCGTCTCTGGGAAAGCACAGATCCCCAGTGCTGTTGTGCCTGTAGGTAGGGTGCCAAGGGACGGTGAAGAGCAGCAAGAGCTTTCAGGGCTGGGCCCTTCCTCGTGGGAAAAGGATCCGACCGTTCGCCTTTTCAGAAAGAGGCTCTGCCGAGGCTGAGCGCCGTGAGATGTTCCGTGTCTGGGAAAGCACAGATCCCCAGTGCTGTTGTGCCTGTAGGTAGGGTGCCAAGGGATGGTGAAGAGCAGCAAGAGCTTTCAGGGCTGGGCCCTTCCTCGTGGGAGAAGGATCCGACCGTTCGCCTTTTCGAAAGAGGCTCTGCCGAGGCGGAGCGCCATGAGATGTTCCGTGTCTGGGAAAGCACAGATCCCCAGTGCTGTTGTGCCTGTAGGTAGGGTGCCAAGGGACGGTGAAGAGCAGCAAGAGCTTTCAGGGCTGGGCCCTTCCTCGGGGGAGAAGGATCCGACCGTTCGCCTATTCAGAAAGAGGCTCAGCCGAGGCTGAGCACCGTGAGATGTTCCGTCTCTGGGAAAGCACAGATCCCCAGTGCTGTTGTGCCTGTAGGTAGGGTGCCAAGGGACGGTGAAGAGCAGCAAGAGCTTTCAGGGCTGGGCCCTTCCTCGTGGGAGAAGGATCCGACCGTTCGCCTTTTCAGAAAGAGGCTCTGCCGAGGCTGAGCGCCGTGAGATGTTCCGTCTCTGGGAAAGCACAGATCCCCAGTGCTGTTGTGCCAGTAGGTAGGGTGCCAAGGGACGGTGAAGAGCAGCAAGAGATTTCAGGGCTGGGCCCTTCCTCGTGGGAGAAGGATCCGACCGTTCGCCTTTTCAGAAAGAGGCTCTGCCGAGGCTGAGCGCCGTGAGATGTTCCGTCTCTGGGAAAGCACAGATCCCCAGTGCTGTTGTGCCTGTAGGTAGGGTGCCAAGGGACGGTGAAGAGCAGCAAGAGCTTTCAGGGCTGGGCCCTTCCTCGTGGGAGAAGGATCCGACCGTTCGCCTTTTTCTGAAAGAGACTTGCCGAGGCTGAGCGCCGTGAGATGTTCCATCTCTGGGAAAGCACAGATCCCCAGTGCTGTTGTGCCTGTAGGTAGGGTGCCAAGGGACGGTGAAGAGCAGCAAGAGCTTTCAGGGCTGGGCCCTTCCTCGTGGGAGAAGGATCCGACCGTTCGCCTTTTCAGAAAGAGGCTCTGCCGAGGCTGAGCGCCGTGAGATGTTCCGTGTCTGGGAAAGCACAGATCCCCAGTGCTGTTGTGCCTGTAGGTAGGGTGCCAAGGGACGGTGAAGAGCAGCAAGAGCTTTCAGGGCTGGGCCCTTCCTCGTGGGAGAAGGATCCGACCGTTCGCCTTTTCAGAAAGAGGCTCTGCCGAGGCTGAGCGCCGTGAGATGTTCCGTCTCTGGGAAAGCACAGATCCCCAGTGCTGTTGTGCCTGTAGGTAGGGTGCCAAGGGACGGTGAAGAGCAACAAGAGCTTTCAGGGCTGGGCCCTTCCTCGGGGGAGAAGGATCCGACCGTTCGCCTTTTCAGAAAGAGTCTCTGCCGAGGCTGAGCGCCGTGAGATGTTCCGTCTCTGGGAAAGCACAGATCCCCAGTGCTGTTGTGCCTGTAGGTAGGGTGCCAAGGGACGTTGAAGAGCAGCAAGAGCTTTCAGGGCTGGGCCCTTCCTCGTGGGAGAAGGATCCGACCGTTCGCCTTTTCAGAAAGAGGCTCTGCCGAGGCTGAGCGCCGTGAGATGTTCCGTCTCTGGGAAAGCACAGATCCCCAGTGCTGTTGTGCCTGTAGGTAGGGTGCCAAGGGACGGTGAAGAGCAGCAAGAGCTTTCAGGGCTGGGCCCTTCCTCGTGGGAGAAGGATCCGACCGTTCGCCTTTTTCTGAAAGAGACTTGCCGAGGCTGAGCGCCGTGAGATGTTCCATCTCTGGGAAAGCACAGATCCCCAGTGCTGTTGTGCCTGTAGGTAGGGTGCCAAGGGACGGTGAAGAGCAGCAAGAGCTTTCAGGGCTGGGCCCTTGCTCGTGGGAGAAGGATCCGACCGTTCGCCTTTTCAGAAAGAGGCTCTGCCGAGACTGAGCGCCGTGAGATGTTCCGTCTCTGGGAAAGCACAGATCCCCAGTGCTGTTGTGCCTGTAGGTAGGGTGCCAAGGGACGGTGAAGAGCAGCAAGAGCTTTCAGGGCTGGGCCCTTCCTCGTGGGAGAAGGATCCGACCGTTCGCCTTTTCAGAAAGAGTCTCTGCCGAGGCTGAGCGCCGTGAGATGTTCCGTCTCTGGGAAAGCACAGATCCCCAGTGCTGTTGTGCCTGTAGGTAGGGTGCCAAGGGACGGTGAAGAACAACAAGAGCTTTCAGGGCTGGGCCCTTCCTCGTGGGAGAAGGATCCGACCGTTCGCCTTTTCAGAAAGAGTCTCTGCCGAGGCTGAGAGCCGTGAGATGTTCCGTCTCTGCGAAAGCACAGATCCCCAGTGCTGTTGTGCCTGTAGGTAGGGTGCCAAGGGACGGTGAAGAGCAGCAAGAGCTTTCAGGGCTGGGCCCTTCCTCGTGGGAGAAGGATCCGACCGTTCGCCTATTCAGAAAGAGGCTCTGCCGAGGCTGAGCGCCGTGAGATGTTCCGTGTCTGGGAAAGCACAGATCCCCAGTGCTGTTGTGCCTGTAGGTAGGGTGCCAAGGGACGGTGAAGAGCAGCAAGAGCTTTCAGGGCTGGGCCCTTCCTCGTGGGAGAAGGATCCGACCGTTCGCCTTTTTCTGAAAGAGACTTGCTGAGGCTGAGCGCCGTGAGATGTTCCGTGTCTGGGAAAGCACAGATCCCCAGTGCTGTTGTGCCTGTAGGTAGGGTGCCAAGGGACGGTGAAGAGCAACAAGAGCTTTCAGGGCTGGGCCCTTGCTCATGGGAGAAGGATCCGACCGTTCGCCTTCTCAGAAAGAGTCTCTGCCGAGGCTGAGAGCCGTGAGATGTTCCGTCTCTGGGAAAGCACAGATCCCCAGTGCTGTTGTGCCTGTAGGTAGGGTGCCAAGGGACGGTGAAGAGCAACAAGAGTTTTCAGGGCTGGGCCCTTCCTCGTGGGAGAAGGATCCGACCGTTCGCCTTTTCAGAAAGAGGCTCTGCCGAGGCTGAGCGCCGTGAGATGTTCCGTCTCTGGGAAAGCACAGATCCCCAGTGCTGTTGTGCCTGTAGGTAGGGTGCCAAGGGACGGTGAAGAGCAGCAAGAGCTTTCAGGGCTGGGCCCTTCCTCGTGGGAGAAGGATCCGACCGTTCGCCTTTTCAGAAAGAGGCTCTGCCGAGGCTGAGCGCCGTGAGATGTTCCGTGTCTGGGAAAGCACAGATCCCCAGTGCTGTTGTGCCTGTAGGTAGGGTGCCAAGGGATGGTGAAGAGCAGCAAGAGCTTTCAGGGCTGGGCCCTTCCTCGTGGGAGAAGGATCCGACCGTTCGCCTTTTCGAAAGAGGCTCTGCCGAGGCTGAGCGCCGTGAGATGTTCTGTCTCTGGGAAAGCACAGATCCCCAGTGCTGTTGTGCCTGTACGTAGGGCGCCAAGGGACGGTGAAGAGCAGCAAGAGCTTTCAGGGCTGGGCCCTTCCTCGTGGGAGAAGGATCCGACCGTTCGCCTATTCAGAAAGAGGCTCAGCCGAGGCTGAGCACCGTGAGATGTTCCGTCTCTGGGAAAGCACAGATCCCCAGTGCTGTTGTGCCTGTAGGTAGGGTGCCAAGGGACGGTGAAGAGCAGCAAGAGCTTTCAGGGCTGGGCCCTTCCTCGTGGGAGAAGGATCCGACCGTTCGCCTTTTTCTGAAAGAGACTTGCCGAGGCTGAGCGCCGTGAGATGTTCCATCTCTGGGAAAGCACAGATCCCCAGTGCTGTTGTGCCTGTAGGTAGGGTGCCAAGGGACGGTGAAGAGCAGAAAGAGCTTTCAGGGCTGGGCCCTTCCTCGGGGGAGAAGGATCCGACCGTTCGCCTTTTTCTGAAAGAGACTTGCCGAGGCTGAGCGCCATGAGATGTTCCGTGTCTGGGAAAGCACAGATCCCCATACCTGTTGTGCCTGTAGGTAGGGTGCCAAGGGACGGTGAAGAGCAGCAAGAGCTTTCAGGGCTGGGCCCTTCCTCGTGGGAGAAGGATCCGACCGTTCGCCTTTTCAGAAAGAGTCTCTGCCGAGGCTGAGCGCCGTGAGATGTTCCGTGTCTGGGAAAGCACAAATCCCCAGTGCTGTTGTGCCTGTAGGTAGGGTGCCAAGGGACGGTGAAGAGCAGCAAGAGCTTTCAGGGCTGGGCCCTTCCTCGTGGGAGAAGGATCCGACCGTTCGCCTTTTCGAAAGAGGCTCTGCCGAGGCGGAGCGCCATGAGATGTTCCGTCTCTGGGAAAGCACAGATCCCCAGTGCTGTTGTGCCTGTAGGTAGGGTGCCAAGGGATGGTGAAGAGCAGCAAGAGCTTTCAGGGCTGGGCCCTTCCTCGTGGGAGAAGGATCCGACCGTTCGCCTATTCAGAAAGAGGCTCAGCCGAGGCTGAGCACCGTGAGATGTTCCGTCTCTGGGAAAGCACAGATCCCCAGTGCTGTTGTGCCTGTAGGTAGGGTGCCAAGGGACGGTGAAGAGCAGCAAGAGCTTTCAGGGCTGGGCCCTTCCTCGTGGGAGAAGGATCCGACCGTTCGCCTTTTCAGAAAGAGGCTCTGCCGAGGCTGAGCGCCGTGAGATGTTCCGTCTCTGGGAAAGCACAGATCCCCAGTGCTGTTGTGCCAGTAGGTAGGGTGCCAAGGGACGGTGAAGAGCAGCAAGAGCTTTCAGGGCTGGGCCCTTCCTCGTGGGAGAAGGATCCGACCGTTCGCCTTTTCAGAAAGAGGCTCTGCCGAGGCTGAGCGCCGTGAGATGTTCCGTCTCTGGGAAAGCACAGATCCCCAGTGCTGTTGTGCCTGTAGGTAGGGTGCCAAGGGACGTTGAAGAGCAGCAAGAGCTTTCAGGGCTGGGCCCTTCCTCGTGGGAGAAGGATCCGACCGTTCGCCTTTTCAGAAAGAGGCTCTGCCGAGGCTGAGCGCCGTGAGATGTTCCGTGTCTGGGAAAGCACAGATCCCCAGTGCTGTTGTGCCTGTAGGTAGGGTGCCAAGGGACGGTGAAGAGCAACAAGAGCTTTCAGGGCTGGGCCCTTCCTCGTGGGAGAAGGATCCGACCGTTCGCCTTTTTCTGAAAGAGACTTGCCGAGGCTGAGCGCCGTGAGATGTTCCATCTCTGGGAAAGCACAGATCCCCAGTGCTGTTGTGCCTGTAGGTAGGGTGCCAAGGGACGGTGAAGAGCAGCAAGAGCTTTCAGGGCTGGGCCCTTCCTCGTGGGAGAAGGATCCGACCGTTCGCCTTTTCAGAAAGAGGCTCTGCCGAGGCTGAGCGCCGTGAGATGTTCCGTCTCTGGGAAAGCACAGATCCCCAGTGCTGTTGTGCCTGTAGGTAGGGTGCCAAGGGACGGTGAAGAGCAGCAAGAGCTTTCAGGGCTGGGCCCTTCCTCGTGGGAGAAGGATCCGACCGTTCGCCTTTTCAGAAAGAGGCTCTGCCGAGGCTGAGCGCCGTGAGATGTTCCGTCTCTGGGAAAGCACAGATCCCCAGTGCTGTTGTGCCTGTAGGTAGGGTGCCAAGGGACGGTGAAGAGCAACAAGAGCTTTCAGGGCTGGGCCCTTCCTCGGGGGAGAAGGATCCGACCGTTCGCCTTTTCAGAAAGAGTCTCTGCCGAGGCTGAGAGCCGTGAGATGTTCCGTCTCTGCGAAAGCACAGATCCCCAGTGCTGTTGTGCCTGTAGGTAGGGTGCCAAGGGACGGTGAAGAGCAGCAAGAGCTTTCAGGGCTAGGCCCTTCCTCGTGGGAGAAGGATCCGACCGTTCGCCTTTTCAGAAAGAGGCTCTGCCGAGGCTGAGCGCCGTGAGATGTTCCGTCTCTGGGAAAGCACAGATCCCCAGTGCTGTTGTGCCTGTAGGTAGGGTGCCAAGGGACGTTGAAGAGCAGCAAGAGCTTTCAGGGCTGGGCCCTTCCTCGTGGGAGAAGGATCCGACCGTTCGCCTTTTCAGAAAGAGGCTCTGCCGAGGCTGAGCGCCGTGAGATGTTCCGTCTCTGGGAAAGCACACATCCCCAGTGCTGTTGTGCCTGTAGGTAGGGTGCCAAGGGACGGTGAAGAGCAACAAGAGCTTTCAGGGCTGGGCCCTTCCTCGTGGGAGAAGGATCCGACCGTTCGCCTTTTCAGAAAGAGGCTCTGCCGAGGCTGAGCGCCGTGAGATGTTCCGTGTCTGGGAAAGCACAGATCCCCAGTGCTGTTGTGCCTGTAGGTAGGGTGCCAAGGGACGGTGAAGAGCAGCAAGAGCTTTCAGGGCTGGGCCCTTCCTCGTGGGAGAAGGATCCGACCGTTCGCCTTTTCAGAAAGAGGCTCTGCCGAGGCTGAGCGCCGTGAGATGTTCCGTGTCTGGGAAAGCACAGATCCCCAGTGCTGTTGTGCCTGTAGGTAGGGTGCCAAGGGACGGTGAAGAGCAGCAAGAGCTTTCAGGGCTGGGCCCTTCCTCGTGGGAGAAGGATCCGACCGTTCGCCTTTTCAGAAAGAGACTTGCCGAGGCTGAGCGCCGTGAGATGTTCCGTCTCTGGGAAAGCACAGATCCCCAGTGCTGTTGTGCCTGTAGGTAGGGTGCCAAGGGACGGTGAAGAGCAACAAGAGCTTTCAGGGCTGGGCCCTTCCTTGTGGGAGAAGGATCCGACCGTTCGCCTTTTCAGAAAGAGTCTCTGCCGAGGCTGAGAGCCGTGAGATGTTCCGTCTCTGCGAAAGCACAGATCCCCAGTGCTGTTGTGCCTGTACGTAGGGTGCCAAGGGATGGTGAAGAGCAGCAAGAGCTTTCAGGGCTGGGCCCTTCCTCGTGGGAGAAGGATCCGACCGTTCGCCTTTTTCTGAAAGAGACTTGCCGAGGCTGAGCGCCGTGAGATGTTCCATGTCTGGGAAAGCACAGATCCCCAGTGCTGTTGTGCCTGTAGGTAGGGTGCCAAGGGACGGTGAAGAGCAGCAAGAGCTTTCAGGGCTGGGCCCTTCCTCGTGGGAGAAGGATCCGACCGTTCGCCTTTTCAGAAAGAGTCTCTGCCGAGGCTAGAGCGCCGTGAGATGTTCCGTGTCTGGGAAAGCACAGATCCCCAGTGCTGTTGTGCCTGTAGGTAGGGTGCCAAGGGACGGTGAAGAGCAGCAAGAGCTTTCAGGGGTGGCACCTTCCTTGTGGGACAAGGAGCCGGACGTTTGCCTTTTCAGAAAAATGCTATGCCGAGAACGGACACCGTGAGGTGTACCGATCCTGGGCAAGCACAGATCCCCAATGCTGTTGTGCCTGTGCATAGGCTGCACGGGGACAGTGAAGATCAGCAAGAGCTTTCAGGAATGGGCCCTTCCTCGTGGGAGAAGGATCCGACCGTTCGCCTTTTCAGAAAGAGGCTCTGCCGAGGCTGAGTGCCGTGAGATGTTCCGTGTCTGGGAAAGCACAGATCCCCAGTGCTGTTGTGCCTGTAGGTAGGGTGCCAAGAGACGGTGAAGAGCAGCAAGAGCTTTCATGGCTGGGCCCTTCCTCGGGGGAGAAGGATCCGACCGTTCGCCTTTTTCTGAAAGAGGCTTGCCGAGGCGGAGCGCCGTGAGATGTTCTGTCTCTGGGAAAGCACAGATCCCCAGTGCTGTTGTGCTTGTAGGTAGGGTGCCAAGGGACGGTGAAGAGCAGCAAGAGCTTTCAGGGGTGGCACCTTCCTTGTGGGACAAGGAGCCGGACGTTTGCCTTTTCAGAAAAATGCTATGCCGAGAACGGACACCGTGAGGTGTACCGATCCTGGGCAAGCACAGATCCCCAATGCTGTTGTGCCTGTGCATAGGCTGCACGGGGACAGTGAAGATCAGCAAGAGCTTTCAGGAATGGGCCCTTCCTCGTGGGAGAAGGATCCGACCGTTCGCCTTTTCAGAAAGAGGCTCTGCCGAGGCTGAGTGCCGTGAGATGTTCCGTGTCTGGGAAAGCACAGATCCCCAGTGCTGTTGTGCCTGTAGGTAGGGTGCCAAGGGACGGTGAAGAGCAGCAAGAGCTTTCATGGCTGGGCCCTTCCTCGGGGGAGAAGGATCCGACCGTTCGCCTTTTTCTGAAAGAGGCTTGCCGAGGCGGAGCGCCGTGAGATGTTCTGTCTCTGGGAAAGCACAGATCCCCAGTGCTGTTGTGCTTGTAGGTAGGGTGCCAAGGGACGGTGAAGAGCAACAAGAGCTTTCAGGGCTGGGCCCTTCCTCGTGGGAGAAGGATCCGACCGTTCGCCTTTTCAGAAAGAGTCTCTGCCGAGGCTGAGCGCCGTGAGATGTTCCGTGTCTGGGAAAGCACAGATCCCCAGTGCTGTTGTGCCTGTAGGTAGGGCGCCAAGGGACAGTGAAGAGCAGCAAGAGCTTTCAGGGCTGGGCACTTACTCGTGGGAGAAGGATCCGACCGCTCGCCTATTCAGAAAGAGGCTCTGCCGAGACTGAGCGCAGTGAGATGTTCCGTGTCTGGGAAAGCACAGATCCCCAGTGCTGTTGTGCCTGTAGGTAGGGTGCCAAGGGACGGTGAAGAGCAGCAAGAGCTTTCAGGGCTGGGCCCTTCCTCGTGGGAGGAGGATCCGACCGTTCGCCTTTTCAGAAAGAGTCTCTGTCGAGGCTGAGCGCCGTGAGATGTTCCGTGTCTGGGAAAGCACAGATCCCCAGTGCTGTTGTGCCTGTAGGTAGGGTGCCAAGGGACGGTGAAGAGCAGCAAGAGCTTTCAGGGGTGGCACCTTCCTTGTGGGACAAGGAGCCGGACGTTTGCCTTTTCAGAAAAATGCTATGCCGAGAACGGACACCGTGAGGTGTACCGATCCTGGGCAAGCACAGATCCCCAATGCTGTTGTGCCTGTGCATAGGCTGCACGGGGACAGTGAAGATCAGCAAGAGCTTTCAGGAATGGGCCCTTCCTCGTGGGAGAAGGATCCGACCGTTCGCCTTTTCAGAAAGAGGCTCTGCCGAGGCTGAGTGCCGTGAGATGTTCCGTGTCTGGGAAAGCACAGATCCCCAGTGCTGTTGTGCCTGTAGGTAGGGTGCCAAGAGACGGTGAAGAGCAGCAAGAGCTTTCATGGCTGGGCCCTTCCTCGGGGGAGAAGGATCCGACCGTTCGCCTTTTTCTGAAAGAGGCTTGCCGAGGCGGAGCGCCGTGAGATGTTCTGTCTCTGGGAAAGCACAGATCCCCAGTGCTGTTGTGCCTGTAGGTAGGGTGCCAAGGGACGGTGAAGAGCAACAAGAGCTTTCAGGGCTGGGCCCTTCCTCGTGGGAGAAGGATCCGACCGTTCGCCTTTTCAGAAAGAGTCTCTGCCGAGGCTGAGCGCCGTGAGATGTTCCGTCTCTGGGAAAGCACAGATCCCCAGTGCTGTTGTGCCTGTAGGTAGGGTGCCAAGGGACGGTGAAGAGCAGCAAGAGCTTTCAGGGGTGGCACCTTCCTTGTCGGACAAGGAGCCGGACGTTTGCCTTTTCAGAAAAATGCTATGCCGAGAACGGACACCGTGAGGTGTACCGATCCTGGGCAAGCACAGATCCCCAATGCTGTTGTGCCTGTGCATAGGCTGCACGGGGACAGTGAAGATCAGCAAGAGCTTTCAGGAATGGGCCCTTCCTCGTGGGAGAAGGATCCGACCGTTCGCCTTTTCAGAAAGAGGCTCTGCCGAGGCTGAGTGCCGTGAGATGTTCCGTGTCTGGGAAAGCACAGATCCCCAGTGCTGTTGTGCCTGTAGGTAGGGTGCCAAGAGACGGTGAAGAGCAGCAAGAGCTTTCATGGCTGGGCCCTTCCTCGGGGGAGAAGGATCCGACCGTTCGCCTTTTTCTGAAAGAGGCTTGCCGAGGCGGAGCGCCGTGAGATGTTCTGTCTCTGGGAAAGCACAGATCCCCAGTGCTGTTGTGCTTGTAGGTAGGGTGCCAAGGGACGGTGAAGAGCAACAAGAGCTTTCAGGGCTGGGCCCTTCCTCGTGGGAGAAGGATCCGAACGTTCGCCTTTTCAGAAAGAGTCTCTGCCGAGGCTAGAGCGCCGTGAGATGTTCCGTCTCTGGGAAAGCACAGATCCCCAGTGCTGTTGTGCCTGTAGGTAGGGCGCCAAGGGACGGTGAAGACCAGCAAGAGCTTTCAGGGCTGGGCACTTACTCGTGGGAGAAGGATCCGACCGCTCGCCTATTCAGAAAGAGGCTCTGCCGAGACTGAGCGCCGTGAGATGTTCCGTGTCTGGGAAAGCACAGATCCCCAGTGCTGTTGTGCCTGTAGGTAGGGTGCCAAGGGACGGTGAAGAGCAGCAAGAGCTTTCAGGGCTGGGCCCTTCCTCGTGGGAGGAGGATCCGACCGTTCGCCTTTTCAGAAAGAGGCTCTGCCGAGGCTGAGCGCCGTGAGATGTTCCGTGTCTGGGAAAGCACAGATCCCCAGTGCTGTTGTGCCTGTAGGTAGGGTGCCAAGGGACGGTGAAGAGCAGCAAGAGCTTTCAGGGCTGGGCCCTTGCTCGTGGGAGAAGGATCCGACCGTTCGCCTTTTCGAAAGAGGCTCTGCCGAGGCGGAGCGCCATGAGATGTTCCGTGTCTGGGAAAGCACAGATCCCCAGTGCTGTTGTGCCTGTAGGTAGGGTGCCAAGGGACGGTGAAGAGCAGCAAGAGCTTTCAGGGCTGGGCCCTTCCTCGGGGGAGAAGGATCCGACCGTTCGCCTTTTCAGAAAGAGGCTCTGCCGAGGCTGAGCGCCGTGAGATGTTCCGTGTCTGGGAAAGCACAGATCCCCAGTGCTGTTGTGCCTGTAGGTAGGGTGCCAAGGGACGGTGAAGAGCAGCAAGAGCTTTCAGGGCTGGGCCCTTCCTCGTGGGAGAAGGATCCGACCGTTCGCCTTTTCAGAAAGAGGCTCTGCCGAGACTGAGCGCCATGAGATGTTCCGTGTCTTGGAAAGCACAGATCCCCAGTGCTGTTGTGCCTGTAGGTAGGGTGCCAAGGGACGGTGAAGAGCAGCAAGAGCTTTCAGGGCTGGGCCCTTCCTCGTGGGAGAAGGATCCGACCGTTCGCCTTTTCAGAAAGAGGCTCTGCCGAGGCTGAGCGCCGTGAGATGTTCCGTCTCTGGGAAAGCACAGATCCCCAGTGCTGTTGTGCCAGTAGGTAGGGTGCCAAGGGACGGTGAAGAGCAGCAAGAGCTTTCAGGGCTGGGCCCTTCCTCGTGGGAGAAGGATCCGACCGTTCGCCTTTTCAGAAAGAGGCTCTGCCGAGGCTGAGCGCCGTGAGATGTTCCGTCTCTGGGAAAGCACAGATCCCCAGTGCTGTTGTGCCTGTAGGTAGGGTGCCAAGGGACGTTGAAGAGCAGCAAGAGCTTTCAGGGCTGGGCCCTTCCTCGTGGGAGAAGGATCCGACCGTTCGCCTTTTCAGAAAGAGGCTCTGCCGAGGCTGAGCGCCGTGAGATGTTCCGTGTCTGGGAAAGCACAGATCCCCAGTGCTGTTGTGCCTGTAGGTAGGGTGCCAAGGGACGGTGAAGAGCAACAAGAGCTTTCAGGGCTGGGCCCTTCCTCGTGGGAGAAGGATCCGACCGTTCGCCTTTTTCTGAAAGAGACTTGCCGAGGCTGAGCGCCGTGAGATGTTCCATCTCTGGGAAAGCACAGATCCCCAGTGCTGTTGTGCCTGTAGGTAGGGTGCCAAGGGACGGTGAAGAGCAGCAAGAGCTTTCAGGGCTGGGCCCTTCCTCGTGGGAGAAGGATCCGACCGTTCGCCTTTTCAGAAAGAGGCTCTGCCGAGGCTGAGCGCCGTGAGATGTTCCGTCTCTGGGAAAGCACAGATCCCCAGTGCTGTTGTGCCTGTAGGTAGGGTGCCAAGGGACGGTGAAGAGCAGCAAGAGCTTTCAGGGCTGGGCCCTTGCTCGTGGGAGAAGGATCCGACCGTTCGCCTTTTCAGAAAGAGGCTCTGCCGAGGCTGAGCGCCGTGAGATGTTCCGTCTCTGGGAAAGCACAGATCCCCAGTGCTGTTGTGCCTGTAGGTAGGGTGCCAAGGGACGGTGAAGAGCAACAAGAGCTTTCAGGGCTGGGCCCTTCCTCGGGGGAGAAGGATCCGACCGTTCGCCTTTTCAGAAAGAGTCTCTGCCGAGGCTGAGAGCCGTGAGATGTTCCGTCTCTGCGAAAGCACAGATCCCCAGTGCTGTTGTGCCTGTAGGTAGGGTGCCAAGGGACGGTGAAGAGCAGCAAGAGCTTTCAGGGCTAGGCCCTTCCTCGTGGGAGAAGGATCCGACCGTTCGCCTTTTCAGAAAGAGGCTCTGCCGAGGCTGAGCGCCGTGAGATGTTCCGTCTCTGGGAAAGCACAGATCCCCAGTGCTGTTGTGCCTGTAGGTAGGGTGCCAAGGGACGTTGAAGAGCAGCAAGAGCTTTCAGGGCTGGGCCCTTCCTCGTGGGAGAAGGATCCGACCGTTCGCCTTTTCAGAAAGAGGCTCTGCCGAGGCTGAGCGCCGTGAGATGTTCCGTGTCTGGGAAAGCACAGATCCCCAGTGCTGTTGTGCCTGTAGGTAGGGTGCCAAGGGACGGTGAAGAGCAACAAGAGCTTTCAGGGCTGGGCCCTTCCTCGTGGGAGAAGGATCCGACCGTTCGCCTTTTCAGAAAGAGGCTCTGCCGAGGCTGAGCGCCGTGAGATGTTCCGTGTCTGGGAAAGCACAGATCCCCAGTGCTGTTGTGCCTGTAGGTAGGGTGCCAAGGGACGGTGAAGAGCAGCAAGAGCTTTCAGGGCTGGGCCCTTCCTCGTGGGAGAAGGATCCGACCGTTCGCCTTTTCAGAAAGAGGCTCTGCCGAGGCTGAGCGCCGTGAGATGTTCCGTGTCTGGGAAAGCACAGATCCCCAGTGCTGTTGTGCCTGTAGGTAGGGTGCCAAGGGACGGTGAAGAGCAGCAAGAGCTTTCAGGGCTGGGCCCTTCCTCGTGGGAGAAGGATCCGACCGTTCGCCTTTTCAGAAAGAGACTTGCCGAGGCTGAGCGCCGTGAGATGTTCCGTCTCTGGGAAAGCACAGATCCCCAGTGCTGTTGTGCCTGTAGGTAGGGTGCCAAGGGACGGTGAAGAGCAACAAGAGCTTTCAGGGCTGGGCCCTTCCTTGTGGGAGAAGGATCCGACCGTTCGCCTTTTCAGAAAGAGTCTCTGCCGAGGCTGAGAGCCGTGAGATGTTCCGTCTCTGCGAAAGCACAGATCCCCAGTGCTGTTGTGCCTGTACGTAGGGTGCCAAGGGATGGTGAAGAGCAGCAAGAGCTTTCAGGGCTGGGCCCTTCCTCGTGGGAGAAGGATCCGACCGTTCGCCTTTTTCTGAAAGAGACTTGCCGAGGCTGAGCGCCGTGAGATGTTCCATGTCTGGGAAAGCACAGATCCCCAGTGCTGTTGTGCCTGTAGGTAGGGTGCCAAGGGACGGTGAAGAGCAGCAAGAGCTTTCAGGGCTGGGCCCTTCCTCGTGGGAGAAGGATCCGACCGTTCGCCTTTTCAGAAAGAGTCTCTGCCGAGGCTAGAGCGCCGTGAGATGTTCCGTGTCTGGGAAAGCACAGATCCCCAGTGCTGTTGTGCCTGTAGGTAGGGTGCCAAGGGACGGTGAAGAGCAGCAAGAGCTTTCAGGGGTGGCATCTTCCTTGTGGGACAAGGAGCCGGACGTTTGCCTTTTCAGAAAAATGCTATGCCGAGAACGGACACCGTGAGGTGTACCGATCCTGGGCAAGCACAGATCCCCAATGCTGTTGTGCCTGTGCATAGGCTGCACGGGGACAGTGAAGATCAGCAAGAGCTTTCAGGAATGGGCCCTTCCTCGTGGGAGAAGGATCCGACCGTTCGCCTTTTCAGAAAGAGGCTCTGCCGAGGCTGAGTGCCGTGAGATGTTCCGTGTCTGGGAAAGCACAGATCCCCAGTGCTGTTGTGCCTGTAGGTAGGGTGCCAAGAGACGGTGAAGAGCAGCAAGAGCTTTCATGGCTGGGCCCTTCCTCGGGGGAGAAGGATCCGACCGTTCGCCTTTTTCTGAAAGAGGCTTGCCGAGGCGGAGCGCCGTGAGATGTTCTGTCTCTGGGAAAGCACAGATCCCCAGTGCTGTTGTGCTTGTAGGTAGGGTGCCAAGGGACGGTGAAGAGCAGCAAGAGCTTTCAGGGGTGGCACCTTCCTTGTGGGACAAGGAGCCGGACGTTTGCCTTTTCAGAAAAATGCTATGCCGAGAACGGACACCGTGAGGTGTACCGATCCTGGGCAAGCACAGATCCCCAATGCTGTTGTGCCTGTGCATAGGCTGCACGGGGACAGTGAAGATCAGCAAGAGCTTTCAGGAATGGGCCCTTCCTCGTGGGAGAAGGATCCGACCGTTCGCCTTTTCAGAAAGAGGCTCTGCCGAGGCTGAGTGCCGTGAGATGTTCCGTGTCTGGGAAAGCACAGATCCCCAGTGCTGTTGTGCCTGTAGGTAGGGTGCCAAGGGACGGTGAAGAGCAGCAAGAGCTTTCATGGCTGGGCCCTTCCTCGGGGGAGAAGGATCCGACCGTTCGCCTTTTTCTGAAAGAGGCTTGCCGAGGCGGAGCGCCGTGAGATGTTCTGTCTCTGGGAAAGCACAGATCCCCAGTGCTGTTGTGCTTGTAGGTAGGGTGCCAAGGGACGGTGAAGAGCAACAAGAGCTTTCAGGGCTGGGCCCTTCCTCGTGGGAGAAGGATCCGACCGTTCGCCTTTTCAGAAAGAGTCTCTGCCGAGGCTGAGCGCCGTGAGATGTTCCGTGTCTGGGAAAGCACAGATCCCCAGTGCTGTTGTGCCTGTAGGTAGGGCGCCAAGGGACAGTGAAGAGCAGCAAGAGCTTTCAGGGCTGGGCACTTACTCGTGGGAGAAGGATCCGACCGCTCGCCTATTCAGAAAGAGGCTCTGCCGAGACTGAGCGCAGTGAGATGTTCCGTGTCTGGGAAAGCACAGATCCCCAGTGCTGTTGTGCCTGTAGGTAGGGTGCCAAGGGACGGTGAAGAGCAGCAAGAGCTTTCAGGGCTGGGCCCTTCCTCGTGGGAGGAGGATCCGACCGTTCGCCTTTTCAGAAAGAGTCTCTGTCGAGGCTGAGCGCCGTGAGATGTTCCGTGTCTGGGAAAGCACAGATCCCCAGTGCTGTTGTGCCTGTAGGTAGGGTGCCAAGGGACGGTGAAGAGCAGCAAGAGCTTTCAGGGGTGGCACCTTCCTTGTGGGACAAGGAGCCGGACGTTTGCCTTTTCAGAAAAATGCTATGCCGAGAACGGACACCGTGAGGTGTACCGATCCTGGGCAAGCACAGATCCCCAATGCTGTTGTGCCTGTGCATAGGCTGCACGGGGACAGTGAAGATCAGCAAGAGCTTTCAGGAATGGGCCCTTCCTCGTGGGAGAAGGATCCGACCGTTCGCCTTTTCAGAAAGAGGCTCTGCCGAGGCTGAGTGCCGTGAGATGTTCCGTGTCTGGGAAAGCACAGATCCCCAGTGCTGTTGTGCCTGTAGGTAGGGTGCCAAGAGACGGTGAAGAGCAGCAAGAGCTTTCATGGCTGGGCCCTTCCTCGGGGGAGAAGGATCCGACCGTTCGCCTTTTTCTGTAAGAGGCTTGCCGAGGCGGAGCGCCGTGAGATGTTCCGTCTCTGGGAAAGCACAGATCCCCAGTGCTGTTGTGCTTGTAGGTAGGGTGCCAAGGGACGGTGAAGAGCAACAAGAGCTTTCAGGGCTGGGCCCTTCCTCGTGGGAGAAGGATCCGACCGTTCGCCTTTTCAGAAAGAGGCTCTGCCGAGGCTGAGCGCCGTGAGATGTTCCGTCTCTGGGAAAGCACAGATCCCCAGTGCTGTTGTGCCTGTAGGTAGGGTGCCAAGGGACGGTGAAGAGCAGCAAGAGCTTTCAGGGGTGGCACCTTCCTTGTGGGACAAGGAGCCGGACGTTTGCCTTTTCAGAAAAATGCTATGCCGAGAACGGACACCGTGAGGTGTACCGATCCTGGGCAAGCACAGATCCCCAATGCTGTTGTGCCTGTGCATAGGCTGCACGGGGACAGTGAAGATCAGCAAGAGCTTTCAGGAATGGGCCCTTCCTCGTGGGAGAAGGATCCGACCGTTCGCCTTTTCAGAAAGAGGCTCTGCCGAGGCTGAGTGCCGTGAGATGTTCCGTGTCTGGGAAAGCACAGATCCCCAGTGCTGTTGTGCCTGTAGGTAGGGTGCCAAGGGACGGTGAAGAGCAGCAAGAGCTTTCATGGCTGGGCCCTTCCTCGGGGGAGAAGGATCCGACCGTTCGCCTTTTTCTGAAAGAGGCTTGCCGAGGCGGAGCGCCGTGAGATGTTCTGTCTCTGGGAAAGCACAGATCCCCAGTGCTGTTGTGCTTGTAGGTAGGGTGCCAAGGGACGGTGAAGAGCAACAAGAGCTTTCAGGGCTGGGCCCTTCCTCGTGGGAGAAGGATCCGAACGTTCGCCTTTTCAGAAAGAGTCTCTGCCGAGGCTAGAGCGCCGTGAGATGTTCCGTGTCTGGGAAAGCACAGATCCCCAGTGCTGTTGTGCCTGTAGGTAGGGCGCCAAGGGACGGTGAAGACCAGCAAGAGCTTTCAGGGCTGGGCACTTACTCGTGGGAGAAGGATCCGACCGCTCGCCTATTCAGAAAGAGGCTCTGCCGAGACTGAGCGCCGTGAGATGTTCCGTGTCTGGGAAAGCACAGATCCCCAGTGCTGTTGTGCCTGTAGGTAGGGTGCCAAGGGACGGTGAAGAGCAGCAAGAGCTTTCAGGGCTGGGCCCTTCCTCGTGGGAGGAGGATCCGACCGTTCGCCTTTTCAGAAAGAGGCTCTGCCGAGGCTGAGCGCCGTGAGATGTTCCGTCTCTGGGAAAGCACAGATCCCCAGTGCTGTTGTGCCTGTAGGTAGGGTGCCAAGGGACGGTGAAGAGCAGCAAGAGCTTTCAGGGCTGGGCCCTTGCTCGTGGGAGAAGGATCCGACCGTTCGCCTTTTCGAAAGAGGCTCTGCCGAGGCGGAGCGCCATGAGATGTTCCGTGTCTGGGAAAGCACAGATCCCCAGTGCTGTTGTGCCTGTAGGTAGGGTGCCAAGGGACGGTGAAGAGCAGCAAGAGCTTTCAGGGCTGGGCCCTTCCTCGTGGGAGAAGGATCCGACCGTTCGCCTTTTCAGAAAGAGGCTCTGCCGAGGCTGAGCGCCGTGAGATGTTCCGTGTCTGGGAAAGCACAGATCCCCAGTGCTGTTGTGCCTGTAGGTAGGGTGCCAAGGGACGGTGAAGAGCAGCAAGAGCTTTCAGGGCTGGGCCCTTCCTCGTGGGAGAAGGATCCGACCGTTCGCCTTTTCAGAAAGAGGCTCTGCCGAGACTGAGCGCCATGAGATGTTCCGTGTCTTGGAAAGCACAGATCCCCAGTGCTGTTGTGCCTGTAGGTAGGGTGCCAAGGGACGGTGAAGAGCAGCAAGAGCTTTCAGGGCTGGGCCCTTCCTCATGGGAGAAGGATCCGACCGTTTGCCTTTTCAGAAAGAGGCTCTGCCGAGACTGAGCGCCGTGAGATGTTCCGTGTCTGGGAAAGCACAGATCCCCAGTGCTGTTGTGCCTGTAGGTAGGGTGCCAAGGGACGGTGAAGAGCAGCAAGAGCTTTCAGGGCTGGGCCCTTCCTCGGGGGAGAAGGATCCGACCGTTCGCCTTTTTCTGAAAGAGACTTGTCGAGGCGGAGCGCCATGAGATGTTCCGTGTCTGGGAAAGCACAGATCCCCAGTGCTGTTGTGCCAGTAGGTAGGGTGTCAAGGGACGGTGAAGAGCAGCAAGAGCTTTCAGGGCTGGGCCCTTCCTCGTGGGAGAAGGATCCGACCGTTCGCCTATTCAGAAAGAGGCTCTGCCGAGGCTGAGCGCCGTGAGATGTTCCGTCTCTGGGAAAGCACAGATCCCCAGTGCTGTTGTGCCTGTAGGTAGGGTGCCAAGGGACGGTGAAGAGCAGCAAGAGCTTTCAGGGCTGGGCCCTTCCTCGTGGGAGAAGGATCCGACCGTTCGCCTTTTTCTGAAAGAGACTTGCCGAGGCGGAGCGCCATGAGATGTTCCGTGTCTGGGAAAGCACAGATCCCCAGTGCTGTTGTGCCTGTAGGTAGGGTGTCAAGGGATGGTGAAGAGCAGCAAGAGATTTCAGGGCTGGGCCCTTCCTCGTGGGAGAAGGATCCGACCGTTCGCCTTTTTCTGAAAGAGACTTGCCGAGGCGGAGCGCCATGAGATGTTCCGTGTCTGGGAAAGCACAGATCCCCAGTGCTGTTGTGCCTGTAGGTAGGGTGTCAAGGGACGGTGAAGAGCAGCAAGAGATTTCAGGGCTGGGCCCTTCCTCGGGGGAGAAGGATCCGACCGTTCGCCTATTCAGAAAGAGGCTCTGCCGAGGCTGAGCGCCGTGAGATGTTCCGTGTCTGGGAAAGCACAGATCCCCAGTGCTGTTGTGCCTGTAGGTAGGGTGTCAAGGGACGGTGAAGAGCAGCAAGAGATTTCAGGGCTGGGCCCTTCCTCGTGGGAGAAGGATCCGACCGTTCGCCTTTTCAGAAAGAGGCTCTGCCGAGGCTGAGCGCCGTGAGATGTTCCGTCTCTGGGAAAGCACAGATCCCCAGTGCTGTTGTGCCTGTAGGTAGGGTGCCAAGGGACGGTGAAGAGCAGCAAGAGCTTTCAGGGCTGGGCCCTTCCTCGTGGGAGAAGGATCCGACCGTTCGCCTTTTCAGAAAGAGGCTCTGCCGAGGCTGAGCGCCGTGAGATGTTCCGTCTCTGGGAAAGCACAGATCCCCAGTGCTGTTGTGCCTGTAGGTAGGGTGCCAAGGGACGGTGAAGAGCAGCAAGAGCTTTCAGGGGTGGCACCTTCCTTGTGGGACAAGGAGCCGGACGTTTGCCTTTTCAGAAAAATGCTATGCCGAGAACGGACACCGTGAGGTGTACCGATCCTGGGCAAGCACAGATCCCCAATGCTGTTGTGCCTGTGCATAGGCTGCACGGGGACAGTGAAGATCAGCAAGAGCTTTCAGGAATGGGCCCTTCCTCGTGGGAGAAGGATCCGACCGTTCGCCTTTTCAGAAAGAGGCTCTGCCGAGGCTGAGCGCCGTGAGATGTTCCGTGTCTGGGAAAGCACAGATCCCCAGTGCTGTTGTGCCTGTAGGTAGGGTGCCAAGAGACGGTGAAGAGCAGCAAGAGCTTTCATGGCTGGGCCCTTCCTCGGGGGAGAAGGATCCGACCGTTCGCCTTTTTCTGAAAGAGGCTTGCCGAGGCGGAGCGCCGTGAGATGTTCTGTCTCTGGGAAAGCACAGATCCCCAGTGCTGTTGTGCCTGTAGGTAGGGTGCCAAGGGACGGTGAAGAGCAACAAGAGCTTTCAGGGCTGGGCCCTTCCTCGTGGGAGAAGGATCCGACCGTTCGCCTTTTCAGAAAGAGGCTCTGCCGAGGCTGAGCGTCGTGAGATGTTCCGTGTCTGGGAAAGCACAGATCCCCAGTGCTGTTGTGCCTGTAGGTAGGGCGCCAAGGGACAGTGAAGAGCAGCAAGAGCTTTCAGGGCTGGGCACTTACTCGTGGGAGAAGGATCCGACCGCTCGCCTATTCAGAAAGAGGCTCTGCCGAGACTGAGCGCAGTGAGATGTTCCGTGTCTGGGAAAGCACAGATCCCCAGTGCTGTTGTGCCTGTAGGTAGGGTGCCAAGGGACGTTGAAGAGCAGCAAGAGCTTTCAGGGCTGGGCCCTTCCTCGTGGGAGAAGGATCCGACCGTTCGCCTTTTCAGAAAGAGGCTCTGCCGAGGCTGAGCGCTGTGAGATGTTCCGTCTCTGCGAAAGCACAGATCCCCAGTGCTGTTGTGCCTGTAGGTAGGGTGCCAAGGGACGGTGAAGAGCAGCAAGAGATTTCAGGGCTGGGCCCTTCCTCGTGGGAGAAGGATCTGACCGTTCGCCTTTTTCTGAAAGAGACTTGCCGAGGCGGAGCGCCATGAGATGTTCCGTGTCTGGGAAAGCACAGATCCCCAGTGCTGTTGTGCCTGTAGGTAGGGTGCCAAGGGACGGTGAAGAGCAGCAAGAGCTTTCAGGGCTGGGCCCTTCCTCGTGGGAGAAGGATCCGACCGTTCGCCTTTTCAGAAAGAGGCTCTGCCGAGGCTGAGCGCCGTGAGATGTTCCGTGTCTGGGAAAGCACAGATCCCCAGTGCTGTTGTGCCTGTAGGTAGGGTGCCAAGGGACGGTGAAGAGCAACAAGAGCTTTCAGGGCTGGGCCCTTCCTCGTGGGAGAAGGATCCGACCGTTTGCCTTTTCAGAAAGAGGCTCTGCCGAGACTGAGCGCCGTGAGATGTTCCGTGTCTGGGAAAGCACAGATCCCCAGTGCTGTTGTGCCTGTAGGTAGGGTGCCAAGGGACGGTGAAGAGCAGCAAGAGCTTTCAGGGCTGGGCCCTTCCTCGGGGGAGAAGGATCCGACCGTTCCCCTTTTTCTGAACGAGACTTGCCGAGGCGGAGCGCCATGAGATGTTCCGTGTCTGGGAAAGCACAGATCCCCAGTGCTGTTGTGCCTGTAGGTAGGGTGTCAAGGGACGGTGAAGAGCAGCAAGAGATTTCAGGGCTGGGCCCTTCCTCGTGGGAGAAGGATCCGACCGTTCGCCTTTTCAGAAAGAGGCTCTGCCGAGCCTGAGCGCCATGAGATGTTCCGTCTCTGGGAAAGCACAGATCCCCAGTGCTGTTGTGCCTGTAGGTAGGGTGCCAAGGGACGGTGAAGAGCAGCAAGAGCTTTCAGGGCTGGGCCCTTCCTCGTGGGAGAAGGATCCGACCGTTCGCCTTTTCAGAAAGAGGCTCTGCCGAGGCTGAGCGCCGTGAGATGTTCCGTGTCTGGGAAAGCACAGATCCCCAGTGCTGTTGTGCCTGTAGGTAGGGTGCCAAGGGACGGTGAAGAGCAGCAAGAGCTTTCAGGGGTGGCATCTTCCTTGTGGGACAAGGAGCCGGACGTTTGCCTTTTCAGAAAAATGCTATGCCGAGAACGGACACCGTGAGGTGTACCGATCCTGGGCAAGCACAGATCCCCAATGCTGTTGTGCCTGTGCATAGGCTGCACGGGGACAGTGAAGATCAGCAAGAGCTTTCAGGAATGGGCCCTTCCTCGTGGGAGAAGGATCCGACCGTTCGCCTTTTCAGAAAGAGGCTCTGCCGAGGCTGAGCGCCGTGAGATGTTCCGTGTCTGGGAAAGCACAGATCCCCAGTGCTGTTGTGCCTGTAGGTAGGGTGCCAAGAGACGGTGAAGAGCAGCAAGAGCTTTCATGGCTGGGCCCTTCCTCGTGGGAGAAGGATCCGACCGTTCGCCTTTTTCTGAAAGAGGCTTGCCGAGGCGGAGCACCGTGAGATGTTCTGTCTCTGGGAAAGCACAGATCCCCAGTGCTGTTGTGCCTGTAGGTAGGGTGCCAAGGGACGGTGAAGAGCAGCAAGAGCTTTCAGGGCTGGGCCCTTCCTCGTGGGAGAAGGATCCGACCGTTCGCCTTTTCAGAAAGAGGCTCTGCCGAGGCTGAGCGTCGTGAGATGTTCCGTGTCTGGGAAAGCACAGATCCCCAGTGCTGTTGTGCCTGTAGGTAGGGCGCCAAGGGACAGTGAAGAGCAGCAAGAGCTTTCAGGGCTGGGCCCTTCCTCGTGGGAGAAGGATCCGACCGTTCGCCTTTTCAGAAAGAGGCTCTGCCGAGGCTGAGCGCCGTGAGATGTTCCGTGTCTGGGAAAGCACAGATCCCCAGTGCTGTTGTGCCTGTAGGTAGGGTGCCAAGGGACGTTGAAGAGCAGCAAGAGCTTTCAGGGCTGGGCCCTTCCTCGTGGGAGAAGGATCCGACCGTTCGCCTTTTCGAAAGAGGCTCTGCCGAGGCGGAGCGCCATGAGATGTTCCGTGTCTGGGAAAGCACAGATCCCCAGTGCTGTTGTGCCTGTAGGTAGGGTGCCAAGGGACGGTGAAGAGCAGCAAGAGCTTTCAGGGCTGGGCCCTTCCTCGTGGGAGAAGGATCCGACCGTTCGCCTATTCAGAAAGAGGCTCTGCCGAGACTGAGCGCCGTGAGATGTTCCGTCTCTGGGAAAGCACAGATCCCCAGTGCTGTTGTGCCTGTAGGTAGGGTGTCAAGGGACGGTGAAGAGCAGCAAGAGATTTCAGGGCTGGGCCCTTCCTCGTGGGAGAAGGATCCGACCGTTCGCCTTTTTCTGAAAGAGACTTGCCGAGGCGGAGCGCCATGAGATGTTCCGTGTCTGGGAAAGCACAGATCCCCAGTGCTGTTGTGCCTGTAGGTAGGGTGCCAAGGGACGTTGAAGAGCAGCAAGAGCTTTCAGGGCTGGGCCCTTCCTCGTGGGAGAAGGATCCGACCGTTCGCCTTTTCAGAAAGAGTCTCTGCCGAGGCTGAGCGCCGTGAGATGTTCCGTCTCTGGGAAAGCACAGATCCCCAGTGCTGTTGTGCCTGTAGGTAGGGTGCCAAGGGACGGTGAAGAGCAGCAAGAGCTTTCAGGGCTGGGCCCTTCCTCGTGGGAGAAGGATCCGACCGTTCGCCTATTCAGAAAGAGGCTCTGCCGAGACTGAGCGCCATGAGATGTTCCGTGTCTTGGAAAGCACAGATCCCCAGTGCTGTTGTGCCTGTAGGTAGGGTGCCAAGGGACGGTGAAGAGCAGCAAGAGCTTTCAGGGCTGGGCCCTTCCTCGTGGGAGAAGGATCCGACCTTTTGCCTTTTCAGAAAGAGGCTCTGCCGAGACTGAGCGCCGTGAGATGTTCCGTGTCTGGGAAAGCACAGATCCCCAGTGCTGTTGTGCCTGTAGGTAGGGTGCCAAGGGACGGTGAAGAGCAGCAAGAGCTTTCAGGGCTGGGCCCTTCCTCGTGGGAGAAGGATCCGACCGTTCGCCTTTTTCTGAAAGAGACTTGCCGAGGCGGAGCGCCATGAGATGTTCCGTGTCTGGGAAAGCACAGATCCCCAGTGCTGTTGTGCCTGTAGGTAGGGTGTCAAGGGACGGTGAAGAGCAGCAAGAGATTTCAGGGCTGGGCCCTTCCTCGTGGGAGAAGGATCCGACCGTTCGCCTATTCAGAAAGAGGCTCTGCCGAGGCTGAGCGCCGTGAGATGTTCCGTCTCTGGGAAAGCACAGATCCCCAGTGCTGTTGTGCCTGTAGGTAGGGTGCCAAGGGACGCTGAAGAGCAGCAAGAGCTTTCAGGGCTGGGCCCTTCCTCGTGGGAGAAGGATCCGACCGTTCGCCTTTTCAGAAAGAGGCTCTGCCGAGGCTGAGCGCCGTGAGATGTTCCGTGTCTGGGAAAGCACAGATCCCCAGTGCTGTTGTGCCTGTAGGTAGGGTGCCAAGGGACGGTGAAGAGCAGCAAGAGCTTTCAGGGGTGGCACCTTCATTGTGGGACAAGGAGCCGGACGTTTGCCTTTTCAGAAAAATGCTATGCCGAGAACGGACACCGTGAGGTGTACCGATCCTGGGCAAGCACAGATCCCCAATGCTGTTGTGCCTATGCATAGGCTGCACGGGGACAGTGAAGATCAGCAAGAGCTTTCAGGAATGGGCCCTTCCTCGTGGGAGAAGGATCCGACCGTTCGCCTTTTCAGAAAGAGGCTCTGCCGAGGCTGAGCGCCGTGAGATGTTCCGTGTCTGGGAAAGCACAGATCCCCAGTGCTGTTGTGCCTGTAGGTAGGGTGCCAAGAGATGGTGAAGAGCAGCAAGAGCTTTCATGGCTGGGCCCTTCCTCGGGGGAGAAGGATCCGACCGTTCGCCTTTTCAGAAAGAGGCTTGCCGAGGCGGAGCGCCGTGAGATGTTCTGTCTCTGGGAAAGCACAGATCCCCAGTGCTGTTGTGCTTGTAGGTAGGGTGCCAAGGGACGGTGAAGAGCAACAAGAGCTTTCAGGGCTGGGCCCTTCCTCGTGGGAGAAGGATCCGACCGTTCGCCTTTTCAGAAAGAGGCTCTGCCGAGGCTGAGCGCCGTGAGATGTTCCGTGTCTGGGAAAGCACAGATCCCCAGTGCTGTTGTGCCTGTAGGTAGGGCGCCAAGGGACAGTGAAGAGCAGCAAGAGCTTTCAGGGCTGGGCACTTACTCGTGGGAGAAGGATCCGACCGTTCGCCTATTCAGAAAGAGGCTCTGCCGAGACTGAGCGCAGTGAGATGTTCCGTGTCTGGGAAAGCACAGATCCCCAGTGCTGTTGTGCCTGTAGGTAGGGTGCCAAGGGACGGTGAAGAGCAGCAAGAGCTTTCAGGGCTGGGCCCTTCCTCGTGGGAGAAGGATCCGACCGTTCGCCTTTTCAGAAAGAGGCTCTGCCGAGGCTGAGCGCCGTGAGATGTTCCGTGTCTGGGAAAGCACAGATCCCCAGTGCTGTTGTGCCTGTAGGTAGGGTGCCAAGGGACGGTGAAGAGCAGCAAGAGCTTTCAGGGCTGGGCCCTTCCTCGTGGGAGAAGGATCCGACCGTTCGCCTTTTCAGAAAGAGTCTCTGCCGAGGCTGAGCGCCGTGAGATGTTCCGTCTCTGGGAAAGCACAGATCCCCAGTGCTGTTGTGCCTGTAGGTAGGGTGCCAAGGGACGGTGAAGAGCAGCAAGAGCTTTCAGGGCTGGGCCCTTCCTCGTGGGAGAAGGATCCGACCGTTCGCCTATTCAGAAAGAGGCTCTGCCGAGACTGAGCGCCATGAGATGTTCCGTGTCTGGGAAAGCACAGATCCCCAGTGCTGTTGTGCCTGTAGGTAGGGTGCCAAGGGACGGTGAAGAGCAGCAAGAGCTTTCAGGGCTGGGCCCTTCCTCGGGGGAGAAGGATCCGACCGTTCGCCTTTTTCTGAAAGAGACTTGTCGAGGCGGAGCGCCATGAGATGTTCCGTGTCTGGGAAAGCACAGATCCCCAGTGCTGTTGTGCCTGTAGGTAGGGTGCCAAGGGACGGTGAAGAGCAGCAAGAGCTTTCAGGGCTGGGCCCTTCCTCGTGGGAGAAGGATCCGACCGTTCGCCTTTTCAGAAAGAGGCTCTGCCGAGGCTGAGCGCCGTGAGATGTTCCGTGTCTGGGAAAGCACAGATCCCCAGTGCTGTTGTGCCTGTAGGTAGGGTGCCAAGGGACGGTGAAGAGCAGCAAGAGCTTTCAGGGCTGGGCCCTTCCTCGGGGGAGAAGGATCCGACCGTTCGCCTTTTTCTGAAAGAGACTTGTCGAGGCGGAGCGCCATGAGATGTTCCGTGTCTGGGAAAGCACAGATCCCCAGTGCTGTTGTGCCTGTAGGTAGGGTGTCAAGGGACGGTGAAGAGCAGCAAGAGATTTCAGGGCTGGGCCCTTCCTCGTGGGAGAAGGATCCGACCGTTCGCCTTTTCAGAAAGAGGCTCTGCCGAGGCTGAGCGCCGTGAGATGTTCCGTCTCTGGGAAAGCACAGATCCCCAGTGCTGTTGTGCCTGTAGGTAGGGTGCCAAGGGACGGTGAAGAGCAGCAAGAGCTTTCAGGGCTGGGCCCTTCCTCGTGGGAGAAGGATCCGACCGTTCGCCTTTTCAGAAAGAGGCTCTGCCGAGGCTGAGCGCCATGAGATGTTCCGTGTCTGGGAAAGCACAGATCCCCAGTGCTGTTGTGCCTGTAGGTAGGGTGCCAAGGGACGGTGAAGAGCAGCAAGAGCTTTCAGGGCTGGGCCCTTCCTCGTGGGAGAAGGATCCGACCGTTCGCCTTTTCAGAAAGAGGCTCTGCCGAGGCTGAGCGCCATGAGATGTTCCGTGTCTGGGAAAGCACAGATCCCCAGTGCTGTTGTGCCTGTAGGTAGGGTGCCAAGGGACGGTGAAGAGCAGCAAGAGCTTTCAGGGGTGGCACCTTCCTTGTGGGACAAGGAGCCGGACGTTTGCCTTTTCAGAAAAATGCTATGCCGAGAACGGACACCGTGAGGTGTACCGATCCTGGGCAAGCACAAATCCCCAATGCTGTTGTGCCTGTGCATAGGCTGCACGGGGACAGTGAAGATCAGCAAGAGCTTTCAGGAATGGGCCCTTCCTCGTGGGAGAAGGATCCGACCGTTCGCCTTTTCAGAAAGAGGCTCTGCCGAGGCTGAGCGCCGTGAGATGTTCCGTCTCTGGGAAAGCACAGATCCCCAGTGCTGTTGTGCCAGTAGGTAGGGTGCCAAGAGATGGTGAAGAGCAGCAAGAGCTTTCATGGCTGGGCCCTTCCTCGGGGGAGAAGGATCCGACCGTTCGCCTTTTTCTGAAAGAGGCTTGCAGAGGCGTAGCGCTGTGAGATGTTCTGTCTCTGGGAAAGCACAGATCCCCAGTGCTGTTGTGCCTGTAGGTAGGGTGCCAAGGGACGGTGAAGATCAACAAGAGCTTTCAGGGCTGGGCCCTTCCTCGTGGGAGAAGGATCCGACCGTTCGCCTTTTCAGAAAGAGGCTCTGCCGAGGCGGAGCGTCGTGAGATGTTCCGTGTCTGGGAAAGCACAGATCCCCAGTGCTGTTGTGCCTGTAGGTAGGGCGCAAAGGGACAGTGAAGAGCAGCAAGAGCTTTCAGGGCTGGGCACTTACTCGTGGGAGAAGGATCCGACCGCTCGCCTATTCAGAAAGAGGCTCTGCCGAGACTGAGCGCAGTGAGATGTTCCGTGTCTGGGAAAGCACAGATCCCCAGTGCTGTTGTGCCTGTAGGTAGGGTGCCAAGGGACGTTGAAGAGCAACAAGAGCTTTCAGGGCTGGGCCCTTCCTCGTGGGAGAAGGATCCGACCGTTCGCCTTTTCAGAAAGAGGCTCTGCCGAGGCTGAGCGCCGTGAGATGTTCCGTCTCTGGGAAAGCACAGATCCCCAGTGCTGTTGTGCCTGTAGGTAGGGTGCCAAGGGACGGTGAAGAGCAGCAAGAGCTTTCAGGGCTGGGCCCTTCCTCGTGGGAGAAGGATCCGACCGTTCGCCTTTTCAGAAAGAGGCTCTGCCGAGGCTGAGCGCCGTGAGATGTTCCGTGTCTGGGAAAGCACAGATCCCCAGTGCTGTTGTGCCTGTAGGTAGATTGCCAAGGGACGGTGAAGAGCAACAAGAGCTTTCAGGGCTGGGCCCTTCCTCGTGGGAGAAGGATCCGACCGTTTGCCTTTTCAGAAAGAGGCTCTGCCGAGACTGAGCGCCGTGAGATGTTCCGTGTCTGGGAAAGCACAGATCCCCAGTGCTGTTGTGCCTGTAGGTAGGGTGCCAAGGGACGGTGAAGAGCAGCAAGAGCTTTCAGGGCTGGGCCCTTCCTCGGGGGAGAAGGATCCGACCGTTCGCCTTTTTCTGAAAGAGACATGCCGAGGCGGAGCGCCATGAGATGTTCCGTGTCTGGGAAAGCACAGATCCCCAGTGCTGTTGTGCCTGTAGGTAGGGTGTCAAGGGACGTTGAAGAGCAGCAAGAGATTTCAGGGCTGGGCCCTTCCTCGTGGGAGAAGGATCCGACCGTTCGCCTATTCAGAAAGAGGCTCTGCCGAGGCTGAGCGCCGTGAGATGTTCCGTCTCTGGGAAAGCACAGATCCCCAGTGCTGTTGTGCCTGTAGGTAGGGTGCCAAGGGACGGTGAAGAGCAGCAAGAGCTTTCAGGGCTGGGCCCTTCCTCGTGGGAGAAGGATCCGACCGTTCGCCTTTTCAGAAAGAGGCTCTGCCGAGGCTGAGCGCCGTGAGATGTTCCGTGTCTGGGAAAGCACAGATCCCCAGTGCTGTTGTGCCTGTAGGTAGGGTGCCAAGGGACGGTGAAGAGCAGCAAGAGCTTTCAGGGGTGGCACCTTCCTTGTGGGACAAGGAGCCGGACGTTTGCCTTTTCAGAAAAATGCTATGCCGAGAACGGACACCGTGAGGTGTACCGATCCTGGGCAAGCACAGATCCCCAATGCTGTTGTGCCTGTGCATAGGCTGCACGGGGACAGTGAAGATCAGCAAGAGCTTTCAGGAATGGGCCCTTCCTCGTGGGAGAAGGATCCGACCGTTCGCCTTTTCAGAAAGAGGCTCTGCCGAGGCTGAGCGCCGTGAGATGTTCCGTGTCTGGGAAAGCACAGATCCCCAGTGCTGTTGTGCCTGTAGGTAGGGTGCCAAGAGACGGTGAAGAGCAGCAAGAGCTTTCATGGCTGGGCCCTTCCTCGGGGGAGAAGGATCCGACCGTTCGCCTTTTTCTGAAAGAGGCTTGCCGAGGCGTAGCGCTGTGAGATGTTCTGTCTCTGGGAAAGCACAGATCCCCAGTGCTGTTGTGCCTGTAGGTAGGGTGCCAAGGGACGGTGAAGAGCAACAAGAGCTTTCAGGGCTGGGCCCTTCCTCGTGGGAGAAGGATCCGACCGTTCGCCTTTTCAGAAAGAGGCTCTGCCGAGGCGGAGCGTCGTGAGATGTTCCGTGTCTGGGAAAGCACAGATCCCCAGTGCTGTTGTGCCTGTAGGTAGGGCGCCAAGGGACAGTGAAGAGCAGCAAGAGCTTTCAGGGCTGGGCACTTACTCGTGGGAGAAGGATCCGACCGCTCGCCTATTCAGAAAGAGGCTCTGCCGAGACTGAGCGCAGTGAGATGTTCCGTGTCTGGGAAAGCACAGATCCCCAGTGCTGTTGTGCCTGTAGGTAGGGTGCCAAGGGACGTTGAAGAGCAGCAAGAGCTTTCAGGGCTGGGCCCTTCCTCGGGGGAGAAGGATCCGACCGTTCGCCTTTTTCTGAAAGAGACTTGCCGAGGCGGAGCGCCATGAGATGTTCCGTGTCTGGGAAAGCACAGATCCCCAGTGCTGTTGTGCCTGTAGGTAGGGTGTCAAGGGACGGTGAAGAGCAGCAAGAGATTTCAGGGCTGGGCCCTTCCTCGTGGGAGAAGGATCCGACCGTTCGCCTATTCAGAAAGAGGCTCTGCCGAGGCTGAGCGCCGTGAGATGTTCCGTCTCTGGGAAAGCACAGATCCCCAGTGCTGTTGTGCCTGTAGGTAGGGTGCCAAGGGACGGTGAAGAGCAGCAAGAGCTTTCAGGGCTGGGCCCTTCCTCGTGGGAGAAGGATCCGACCGTTCGCCTTTTCAGAAAGAGGCTCTGCCGAGGCTGAGCGCCGTGAGATGTTCCGTGTCTGGGAAAGCACAGATCCCCAGTGCTGTTGTGCCTGTAGGTAGGGTGCCAAGGGACGGTGAAGAGCAGCAAGAGCTTTCAGGGGTGGCACCTTCCTTGTGGGACAAGGAGCCGGACGTTTGCCTTTTCAGAAAAATGCTATGCCGAGAACGGACACCGTGAGGTGTACCGATCCTGGGCAAGCACAGATCCCCAATGCTGTTGTGCCTGTGCATAGGCTGCACGGGGACAGTGAGGATCAGCAAGAGCTTTCAGGAATGGGCCCTTCCTCGTGGGAGAAGGATCCGACCGTTCGCCTTTTCAGAAAGAGGCTCTGCCGAGGCTGAGCGCCGTGAGATGTTCCGTGTCTGGGAAAGCACAGATCCCCAGTGCTGTTGTGCCTGTAGGTAGGGTGCCAAGGGACGGTGAAGAGCAGCAAGAGCTTTCATGGCTGGGCCCTTCCTCGGGGGAGAAGGATCCGACCGTTCGCCTTTTTCTGAAAGAGGCTTGCCGAGGCGTAGCGCCGTGAGATGTTCTGTCTCTGGGAAAGCACAGATCCCCAGTGCTGTTGTGCCTGTAGGTAGGGTGCCAAGGGACGGTGAAGAGCAACAAGAGCTTTCAGGGCTGGGCCCTTCCTCGTGGGAGAAGGATCCGACCGTTCGCCTTTTCAGAAAGAGTCTCTGCCGAGGCTGAGCGTCGTGAGATGTTCCGTGTCTGGGAAAGCACAGATCCCCAGTGCTGTTGTGCCTGTAGGTAGGGCGCCAAGGGACAGTGAAGAGCAGCAAGAGCTTTCAGGGCTGGGCACTTACTCGTGGGAGAAGGATCCGACCGCTCGCCTATTCAGAAAGAGGCTCTGCCGAGACTGAGCGCAGTGAGATGTTCCGTGTCTGGGAAAGCACAGATCCCCAGTGCTGTTGTGCCTGTAGGTAGGGTGCCAAGGGACGTTGAAGAGCAGCAAGAGCTTTCAGGGCTGGGCCCTTCCTCGTGGGAGAAGGATCCGACCGTTCGCCTTTTCAGAAAGAGGCTCTGCCGAGGCTGAGCGCCGTGAGATGTTCCGTGTCTGGGAAAGCACAGATCCCCAGTGCTGTTGTGCCTGTAGGTAGGGTGCCAAGGGACGGTGAAGAGCAGCAAGAGCTTTCAGGGCTGGGCCCTTCCTCGTGGGAGAAGGATCCGACCGTTCGCCTTTTCAGAAAGAGTCTCTGCCGAGGCTGAGCGCCGTGAGATGTTCCGTGTCTGGGAAAGCACAGATCCCCAGTGCTGTTGTGCCTGTAGGTAGGGTGCCAAGGGACGGTGAAGAGCAGCAAGAGCTTTCAGGGCTGGGCCCTTCCTCGTGGGAGAAGGATCCGACCGTTCGCCTTTTCAGAAAGAGTCTCTGCCGAGGCTGAGCGCCGTGAGATGTTCCGTCTCTGGGAAAGCACAGATCCCCAGTGCTGTTGTGCCTGTAGGTAGGGTGCCAAGGGACGGTGAAGAGCAGCAAGAGCTTTCAGGAATGGGCCCTTCCTCGTGGGAGAAGGATCCGACCGTTCGCCTTTTCAGAAAGAGGCTCTGCCGAGGCTGAGCGCCGTGAGATGTTCCGTGTCTGGGAAAGCACAGATCCCCAGTGCTGTTGTGCCTGTAGGTAGGGTGCCAAGAGACGGTGAAGAGCAGCAAGAGCTTTCATGGCTGGGCCCTTCCTCGGGGGAGAAGGATCCGACCGTTCGCCTTTTTCTGAAAGAGGCTTGCCGAGGCGGAGCGCCGTGAGATGTTCTGTCTCTGGGAAAGCACAGATCCCCAGTGCTGTTGTGCCTGTAGGTAGGGTGCCAAGGGACGGTGAAGAGCAACAAGAGCTTTCAGGGCTGGGCCCTTCCTCGTGGGAGAAGGATCCGACCGTTCGCCTTTTCAGAAAGAGTCTCTGCCGAGGCTGAGCGTCGTGAGATGTTCCGTGTCTGGGAAAGCACAGATCCCCAGTGCTGTTGTGCCTGTAGGTAGGGCGCCAAGGGACAGTGAAGAGCAGCAAGAGCTTTCAGGGCTGGGCACTTACTCGTGGGAGAAGGATCCGACCGCTCGCCTATTCAGAAAGAGGCTCTGCCGAGACTGAGCGCAGTGAGATGTTCCGTGTCTGGGAAAGCACAGATCCCCAGTGCTGTTGTGCCTGTAGGTAGGGTGCCAAGGGACGTTGAAGAGCAGCAAGAGCTTTCAGGGCTGGGCCCTTCCTCGTGGGAGAAGGATCCGACCGTTCGCCTTTTCAGAAAGAGGCTCTGCCGAGGCTGAGCGCCGTGAGATGTTCCGTGTCTGGGAAAGCACAGATCCCCAGTGCTGTTGTGCCTGTAGGTAGGGTGCCAAGGGACGTTGAAGAGCAGCAAGAGCTTTCAGGGCTGGGCCCTTCCTCGTGGGAGAAGGATCCGACCGTTCGCCTTTTCAGAAAGAGTCTCTGCCGAGGCTGAGCGCCGTGAGATGTTCCGTCTCTGGGAAAGCACAGATCCCCAGTGCTGTTGTGCCTGTAGGTAGGGTGCCAAGGGACGGTGAAGAGCAGCAAGAGCTTTCAGGGCTGGGCCCTTCCTCGTGGGAGAAGGATCCGACCGTTCGCCTTTTCAGAAAGAGTCTCTGCCGAGGCTGAGCGCCGTGAGATATTCCGTCTCTGGGAAAGCACAGATCCCCAGTGCTGTTGTGCCTGTAGGTAGGGTGCCAAGGGACGGTGAAGAGCAGCAAGAGCTTTCAGGGCTGGGCCCTTCCTCGTGGGAGAAGGATCCGACCGTTTGCCTATTCAGAAAGAGGCTCTGCCGAGACTGAGCGCCGTGAGATGTTCCGTCTCTGGGAAAGCACAGATCCCCAGTGCTGTTGTGCCTGTAGGTAGGGTGCCAAGGGACGTTGAAGAGCAGCAAGAGCTTTCAGGGGTGGCACCTTCCTTGTGGGACAAGGAGCCGGACGTTTGCCTTTTCAGAAAAATGCTATGCCGAGAACGGACACCGTGAGGTGTACCGATCCTGGGCAAGCACAAATCCCCAATGCTGTTGTGCCTGTGCATAGGCTGCATGGGGACAGTGAAGATCAGCAAGAGCTTTCAGGAATGGGCCCTTCCTCGTGGGAGAAGGATCCGACCGTTCGCCTTTTCAGAAAGAGGCTCTGCCGAGGCTGAGCGCCGTGAGATGTTCCGTGTCTGGGAAAGCACAGATCCCCAGTGCTGTTGTGCCTGTAGGTAGGGTGCCAAGAGATGGTGAAGAGCAGCAAGAGCTTTCATGGCTGGGCCCTTCCTCGGGGGAGAAGGATCCGACCGTTCGCCTTTTTCTGAAAGAGGCTTGCCGAGGCGTAGCGCTGTGAGATGTTCTGTCTCTGGGAAAGCACAGATCCCCAGTGCTGTTGTGCCTGTAGGTAGGGTGCCAAGGGACGGTGAAGAGCAACAAGAGCTTTCAGGGCTGGGCCCTTCCTCGTGGGAGAAGGATCCGACCGTTCGCCTTTTCAGAAAGAGGCTCTGCCGAGGCGGAGCGTCGTGAGATGTTCCGTGTCTGGGAAAGCACAGATCCCCAGTGCTGTTGTGCCTGTAGGTAGGGCGCCAAGGGACAGTGAAGAGCAGCAAGAGCTTTCAGGGCTGGGCACTTACTCGTGGGAGAAGGATCCGACCGCTCGCCTATTCAGAAAGAGGCTCTGCCGAGACTGAGCGCAGTGAGATGTTCCGTGTCTGGGAAAGCACAGATCCCCAGTGCTGTTGTGCCTGTAGGTAGGGTGCCAAGGGACGTTGAAGAGCAGCAAGAGCTTTCAGGGCTGGGCCCTTCCTCGTGGGAGAAGGATCCGACCGTTCGCCTTTTCAGA
Source organism: Buteo buteo (assembly GCF_964188355.1). Lineage (NCBI taxonomy): Eukaryota > Metazoa > Chordata > Aves > Accipitriformes > Accipitridae > Buteo > Buteo buteo. The sequence continues at coordinate 575,853 of NW_027439210.1, forward strand.
AAGAGGCTCTGCCGAGGCTGAGCGCCGTGAGATGTTCCGTCTCTGGGAAAGCACAGATCCCCAGTGCTGTTGTGCCTGTAGGTAGGGTGCCAAGGGACGGTGAAGAGCAGCAAGAGCTTTCAGGGCTGGGCCCTTCCTCGTGGGAGAAGGATCCGACCGTTCGCCTTTTCAGAAAGAGGCTCTGCCGAGGCTGAGCGCCGTGAGATGTTCCGTGTCTGGGAAAGCACAGATCCCCAGTGCTGTTGTGCCTGTAGGTAGGGTGCCAAGGGACGGTGAAGAGCAACAAGAGCTTTCAGGGCTGGGCCCTTCCTCGTGGGAGAAGGATCCGACCGTTTGCCTTTTCAGAAAGAGGCTCTGCCGAGGCTGAGCGCCGTGAGATGTTCCGTGTCTGGGAAAGCACAGATCCCCAGTGCTGTTGTGCCTGTAGGTAGGGTGCCAAGGGACGGTGAAGAGCAGCAAGAGCTTTCAGGGCTGGGCCCTTCCTCGGGGGAGAAGGATCCGACCGTTCGCCTTTTTCTGAAAGAGACTTGCCGAGGCGGAGCGCCATGAGATGTTCCGTGTCTGGGAAAGCACAGATCCCCAGTGCTGTTGTGCCTGTAGGTAGGGTGTCAAGGGACGGTGAAGAGCAGCAAGAGATTTCAGGGCTGGGCCCTTCCTCGTGGGAGAAGGATCCGACCGTTCGCCTATTCAGAAAGAGGCTCTGCCGAGGCTGAGCGCCGTGAGATGTTCCGTCTCTGGGAAAGCACAGATCCCCAGTGCTGTTGTGCCTGTAGGTAGGGCGCCAAGGGACAGTGAAGAGCAGCAAGAGCTTTCAGGGCTGGGCACTTACTCGTGGGAGAAGGATCCGACCGCTCGCCTATTCAGAAAGAGGCTCTGCCGAGGCTGAGCGCCGTGAGATGTTCCGTGTCTGGGAAAGCACAGATCCCCAGTGCTGTTGTGCCTGTAGGTAGGGTGCCAAGGGACGTTGAAGAGCAGCAAGAGCTTTCAGGGCTGGGCCCTTCCTCGTGGGAGAAGGATCCGACCGTTCGCCTTTTCAGAAAGAGTCTCTGCCGAGGCTGAGCGCCGTGAGATGTTCCGTCTCTGGGAAAGCACAGATCCCCAGTGCTGTTGTGCCTGTAGGTAGGGTGCCAAGGGACGGTGAAGAGCAGCAAGAGCTTTCAGGGCTGGGCCCTTCCTCGTGGGAGAAGGATCCGACCGTTCGCCTTTTCAGAAAGAGTCTCTGCCGAGGCTGAGCGCCGTGAGATGTTCCGTCTCTGGGAAAGCACAGATCCCCAGTGCTGTTGTGCCTGTAGGTAGGGTGCCAAGGGACGGTGAAGAGCAGCAAGAGCTTTCAGGAATGGGCCCTTCCTCGTGGGAGAAGGATCCGACCGTTCGCCTTTTCAGAAAGAGGCTCTGCCGAGGCTGAGCGCCGTGAGATGTTCCGTGTCTGGGAAAGCACAGATCCCCAGTGCTGTTGTGCCTGTAGGTAGGGTGCCAAGAGACGGTGAAGAGCAGCAAGAGCTTTCATGGCTGGGCCCTTCCTCGGGGGAGAAGGATCCGACCGTTCGCCTTTTTCTGAAAGAGGCTTGCCGAGGCGGAGCGCCGTGAGATGTTCCGTGTCTGGGAAAGCACAGATCCCCAGTGCTGTTGTGCCTGTAGGTAGGGTGCCAAGGGACGGTGAAGAGCAACAAGAGCTTTCAGGGCTGGGCCCTTCCTCGTGGGAGAAGGATCCGACCGTTCGCCTTTTCAGAAAGAGTCTCTGCCGAGGCTGAGCGTCGTGAGATGTTCCGTGTCTGGGAAAGCACAGATCCCCAGTGCTGTTGTGCCTGTAGGTAGGGCGCCAAGGGACAGTGAAGAGCAGCAAGAGCTTTCAGGGCTGGGCACTTACTCGTGGGAGAAGGATCCGACCGCTCGCCTATTCAGAAAGAGGCTCTGCCGAGACTGAGCGCAGTGAGATGTTCCGTGTCTGGGAAAGCACAGATCCCCAGTGCTGTTGTGCCTGTAGGTAGGGTGCCAAGGGACGTTGAAGAGCAGCAAGAGCTTTCAGGGCTGGGCCCTTCCTCGTGGGAGAAGGATCCGACCGTTCGCCTTTTCAGAAAGAGGCTCTGCCGAGGCTGAGCGCCGTGAGATGTTCCGTGTCTGGGAAAGCACAGATCCCCAGTGCTGTTGTGCCTGTAGGTAGGGTGCCAAGGGACGTTGAAGAGCAGCAAGAGCTTTCAGGGCTGGGCCCTTCCTCGTGGGAGAAGGATCCGACCGTTCGCCTTTTCAGAAAGAGTCTCTGCCGAGGCTGAGCGCCGTGAGATGTTCCGTCTCTGGGAAAGCACAGATCCCCAGTGCTGTTGTGCCTGTAGGTAGGGTGCCAAGGGACGGTGAAGAGCAGCAAGAGCTTTCAGGGCTGGGCCCTTCCTCGTGGGAGAAGGATCCGACCGTTCGCCTTTTTCTGAAAGAGGCTTGCCGAGGCGTAGCGCTGTGAGATGTTCTGTCTCTGGGAAAGCACAGATCCCCAGTGCTGTTGTGCCTGTAGGTAGGGTGCCAAGGGACGGTGAAGAGCAACAAGAGCTTTCAGGGCTGGGCCCTTCCTCGTGGGAGAAGGATCCGACCGTTCGCCTTTTCAGAAAGAGGCTCTGCCGAGGCGGAGCGTCGTGAGATGTTCCGTGTCTGGGAAAGCACAGATCCCCAGTGCTGTTGTGCCTGTAGGTAGGGCGCCAAGGGACAGTGAAGAGCAGCAAGAGCTTTCAGGGCTGGGCACTTACTCGTGGGAGAAGGATCCGACCGCTCGCCTATTCAGAAAGAGGCTCTGCCGAGACTGAGCGCAGTGAGATGTTCCGTGTCTGGGAAAGCACAGATCCCCAGTGCTGTTGTGCCTGTAGGTAGGGTGCCAAGGGACGTTGAAGAGCAGCAAGAGCTTTCAGGGCTGGGCCCTTCCTCGTGGGAGAAGGATCCGACCGTTCGCCTTTTCAGAAAGAGGCTCTGCCGAGGCTGAGCGCCGTGAGATGTTCCGTGTCTGGGAAAGCACAGATCCCCAGTGCTGTTGTGCCTGTAGGTAGGGTGCCAAGGGACGGTGAAGAGCAGCAAGAGCTTTCAGGGCTGGGCCCTTCCTCGTGGGAGAAGGATCCGACCGTTCGCCTTTTCAGAAAGAGGCTCTGCCGAGGCTGAGCGCCGTGAGATGTTCCGTGTCTGGGAAAGCACAGATCCCCAGTGCTGTTGTGCCTGTAGGTAGGGTGCCAAGGGACGGTGAAGAGCAACAAGAGCTTTCAGGGCTGGGCCCTTCCTCGTGGGAGAAGGATCCGACCGTTTGCCTTTTCAGAAAGAGGCTCTGCCGAGACTGAGCGCCGTGAGATGTTCCGTGTCTGGGAAAGCACAGATCCCCAGTGCTGTTGTGCCTGTAGGTAGGGTGCCAAGGGACGGTGAAGAGCAGCAAGAGCTTTCAGGGCTGGGCCCTTCCTCGGGGGAGAAGGATCCGACCGTTCGCCTTTTTCTGAAAGAGACTTGCCGAGGCGGAGCGCCATGAGATGTTCCGTGTCTGGGAAAGCACAGATCCCCAGTGCTGTTGTGCCTGTAGGTAGGGTGTCAAGGGACGGTGAAGAGCAGCAAGAGATTTCAGGGCTGGGCCCTTCCTCGTGGGAGAAGGATCCGACCGTTCGCCTTTTTCTGAAAGAGGCTTGCCGAGGCTGAGCGCCGTGAGATGTTCCGTCTCTGGGAAAGCACAGATCCCCAGTGCTGTTGTGCCTGTAGGTAGGGTGCCAAGGGACGGTGAAGAGCAGCAAGAGCTTTCAGGGCTGGGCCCTTCCTCGTGGGAGAAGGATCCGACCGTTCGCCTTTTCAGAAAGAGGCTCTGCCGAGGCTGAGCGCCGTGAGATGTTCCGTGTCTGGGAAAGCACAGATCCCCAGTGCTGTTGTGCCTGTAGGTAGGGTGCCAAGGGACGGTGAAGAGCAGCAAGAGCTTTCAGGGGTGGCACCTTCCTTGTGGGACAAGGAGCCGGACGTTTGCCTTTTCAGAAAAATGCTATGCCGAGAACGGACACCGTGAGGTGTACCGATCCTGGACAAGCACAGATCCCCAATGCTGTTGTGCCTGTGCATAGGCTGCACGGGGACAGTGAGGATCAGCAAGAGCTTTCAGGAATGGGCCCTTCCTCGTGGGAGAAGGATCCGACCGTTCGCCTTTTCAGAAAGAGGCTCTGCTGAGGCTGAGCGCCGTGAGATGTTCCGTGTCTGGGAAAGCACAGATCCCCAGTGCTGTTGTGCCTGTAGGTAGGGTGCCAAGGGACGGTGAAGAGCAGCAAGAGCTTTCATGGCTGGGCCCTTCCTCGGGGGAGAAGGATCCGACCGTTCGCCTTTTTCTGAAAGAGGCTTGCCGAGGCGGAGCGCCGTGAGATGTTCTGTCTCTGGGAAAGCACAGATCCCCAGTGCTGTTGTGCCTGTAGGTAGGGTGCCAAGGGACGGTGAAGAGCAACAAGAGCTTTCAGGGCTGGGCCCTTCCTCGTGGGAGAAGGATCCGACCGTTCGCCTTTTCAGAAAGAGTCTCTGCCGAGGCTGAGCGTCGTGAGATGTTCCGTGTCTGGGAAAGCACAGATCCCCAGTGCTGTTGTGCCTGTAGGTAGGGCGCCAAGGGACGGTGAAGAGCAGCAAGAGCTTTCAGGGCTGGGCACTTACTCGTGGGAGAAGGATCCGACCGCTCGCCTATTCAGAAAGAGGCTCTGCCGAGGCTGAGCGCCGTGAGATGTTCCGTGTCTGGGAAAGCACAGATCCCCAGTGCTGTTGTGCCTGTAGGTAGGGTGCCAAGGGACGTTGAAGAGCAGCAAGAGCTTTCAGGGCTGGGCCCTTCCTCGTGGGAGAAGGATCCGACCGTTCGCCTTTTCAGAAAGAGGCTCTGCCGAGGCTGAGCGCCATGAGATGTTCCGTGTCTGGGAAAGCACAGATCCCCAGTGCTGTTGTGCCTGTAGGTAGGGTGCCAAGGGACGTTGAAGAGCAGCAAGAGCTTTCAGGGCTGGGCCCTTCCTCGTGGGAGAAGGATCCGACCGTTCGCCTTTTCAGAAAGAGTCTCTGCCGAGGCTGAGCGCCGTGAGATGTTCCGTCTCTGGGAAAGCACAGATCCCCAGTGCTGTTGTGCCTGTAGGTAGGGTGCCAAGGGACGGTGAAGAGCAGCAAGAGCTTTCAGGGCTGGGCCCTTCCTCGTGGGAGAAGGATCCGACCGTTCGCCTTTTCAGAAAGAGTCTCTGCCGAGGCTGAGCGCCGTGAGATGTTCCGTCTCTGGGAAAGCACAGATCCCCAGTGCTGTTGTGCCTGTAGGTAGGGTGCCAAGGGACGGTGAAGAGCAGCAAGAGCTTTCAGGGCTGGGCCCTTCCTCGTGGGAGAAGGATCCGACCGTTCGCCTTTTCAGAAAGAGTCTCTGCCGAGGCTGAGCGCCGTGAGATGTTCCGTCTCTGGGAAAGCACAGATCCCCAGTGCTGTTGTGCCTGTAGGTAGGGTGCCAAGGGACGGTGAAGAGCAGCAAGAGCTTTCAGGGCTGGGCCCTTCCTCGTGGGAGAAGGATCCGACCGTTCGCCTTTTCAGAAAGAGGCTCTGCCGAGGCTGAGAGCCGTGAGATGTTCCGTCTCTGCGAAAGCACAGATCCCCAGTGCTGTTGTGCCTGTAGGTAGGGTGCCAAGGGACGGTGAAGAGCAGCAAGAGCTTTCAGGGCTGGGCCCTTCCTCGTGGGAGAAGGATCCGACCGTTCGCCTTTTCAGAAAGAGTCTCTGCCGAGGCTGAGCGCCGTGAGATGTTCCGTCTCTGGGAAAGCACAGATCCCCAGTGCTGTTGTGCCTGTAGGTAGGGTGCCAAGGGACGGTGAAGAGCAGCAAGAGCTTTCAGGGCTGGGCCCTTCCTCGTGGGAGAAGGATCCGACCGTTCGCCTTTTCAGAAAGAGTCTCTGCCGAGGCTGAGCGCCGTGAGATGTTCCGTCTCTGGGAAAGCACAGATCCCCAGTGCTGTTGTGCCTGTAGGTAGGGTGCCAAGGGACGGTGAAGAGCAGCAAGAGCTTTCAGGGCTGGGCCCTTCCTCGTGGGAGAAGGATCCGACCGTTTGCCTATTCAGAAAGAGGCTCTGCCGAGACTGAGCGCCGTGAGATGTTCCGTCTCTGGGAAAGCACAGATCCCCAGTGCTGTTGTGCCTGTAGGTAGGGTGCCAAGGGACGGTGAAGAGCAGCAAGAGCTTTCAGGGCTGGGCCCTTCCTCGTGGGAGAAGGATCCGACCGTTCGCCTTTTCAGAAAGAGGCTCTGCCGAGGCTGAGCGCCGTGAGATGTTCCGTGTCTGGGAAAGCACAGATCCCCAGTGCTGTTGTGCCTGTAGGTAGGGTGCCAAGGGACGGTGAAGAGCAACAAGAGCTTTCAGGGCTGGGCCCTTCCTCGTGGGAGAAGGATCCGACCGTTTGCCTTTTCAGAAAGAGGCTCTGCCGAGACTGAGCGCCGTGAGATGTTCCGTGTCTGGGAAAGCACAGATCCCCAGTGCTGTTGTGCCTGTAGGTAGGGTGCCAAGGGACGGTGAAGAGCAGCAAGAGCTTTCAGGGCTGGGCCCTTCCTCGGGGGAGAAGGATCCGACCGTTCGCCTTTTTCTGAAAGAGACTTGCCGAGGCGGAGCGCCATGAGATGTTCCGTGTCTGGGAAAGCACAGATCCCCAGTGCTGTTGTGCCTGTAGGTAGGGTGTCAAGGGACGGTGAAGAGCAGCAAGAGATTTCAGGGCTGGGCCCTTCCTCGTGGGAGAAGGATCCGACCGTTCGCCTTTTTCTGAAAGAGGCTTGCCGAGGCTGAGCGCCGTGAGATGTTCCGTCTCTGGGAAAGCACAGATCCCCAGTGCTGTTGTGCCTGTAGGTAGGGTGCCAAGGGACGGTGAAGAGCAGCAAGAGCTTTCAGGGCTGGGCCCTTCCTCGTGGGAGAAGGATCCGACCGTTCGCCTTTTCAGAAAGAGGCTCTGCCGAGGCTGAGCGCCGTGAGATGTTCCGTGTCTGGGAAAGCACAGATCCCCAGTGCTGTTGTGCCTGTAGGTAGGGTGCCAAGGGACGGTGAAGAGCAGCAAGAGCTTTCAGGGGTGGCACCTTCCTTGTGGGACAAGGAGCCGGACGTTTGCCTTTTCAGAAAAATGCTATGCCGAGAACGGACACCGTGAGGTGTACCGATCCTGGGCAAGCACAGATCCCCAATGCTGTTGTGCCTGTGCATAGGCTGCACGGGGACAGTGAGGATCAGCAAGAGCTTTCAGGAATGGGCCCTTCCTCGTGGGAGAAGGATCCGACCGTTCGCCTTTTCAGAAAGAGGCTCTGCCGAGGCTGAGCGCCGTGAGATGTTCCGTGTCTGGGAAAGCACAGATCCCCAGTGCTGTTGTGCCTGTAGGTAGGGTGCCAAGGGACGGTGAAGAGCAGCAAGAGCTTTCATGGCTGGGCCCTTCCTCGGGGGAGAAGGATCCGACCGTTCGCCTTTTTCTGAAAGAGGCTTGCCGAGGCGGAGCGCCGTGAGATGTTCTGTCTCTGGGAAAGCACAGATCCCCAGTGCTGTTGTGCCTGTAGGTAGGGTGCCAAGGGACGGTGAAGAGCAACAAGAGCTTTCAGGGCTGGGCCCTTCCTCGTGGGAGAAGGATCCGACCGTTCGCCTTTTCAGAAAGAGTCTCTGCCGAGGCTGAGCGTCGTGAGATGTTCCGTGTCTGGGAAAGCACAGATCCCCAGTGCTGTTGTGCCTGTAGGTAGGGCGCCAAGGGACGGTGAAGAGCAGCAAGAGCTTTCAGGGCTGGGCACTTACTCGTGGGAGAAGGATCCGACCGCTCGCCTATTCAGAAAGAGGCTCTGCCGAGACTGAGCGCAGTGAGATGTTCCGTGTCTGGGAAAGCACAGATCCCCAGTGCTGTTGTGCCTGTAGGTAGGGTGCCAAGGGACGTTGAAGAGCAGCAAGAGCTTTCAGGGCTGGGCCCTTCCTCGTGGGAGAAGGATCCGACCGTTCGCCTTTTCAGAAAGAGGCTCTGCCGAGGCTGAGCGCCGTGAGATGTTCCGTGTCTGGGAAAGCACAGATCCCCAGTGCTGTTGTGCCTGTAGGTAGGGTGCCAAGGGACGTTGAAGAGCAGCAAGAGCTTTCAGGGCTGGGCCCTTCCTCGTGGGAGAAGGATCCGACCGTTCGCCTTTTCAGAAAGAGTCTCTGCCGAGGCTGAGCGCCGTGAGATGTTCCGTCTCTGGGAAAGCACAGATCCCCAGTGCTGTTGTGCCTGTAGGTAGGGTGCCAAGGGACGGTGAAGAGCAGCAAGAGCTTTCAGGGCTGGGCCCTTCCTCGTGGGAGAAGGATCCGACCGTTCGCCTTTTCAGAAAGAGTCTCTGCCGAGGCTGAGCGCCGTGAGATGTTCCGTCTCTGGGAAAGCACAGATCCCCAGTGCTGTTGTGCCTGTAGGTAGGGTGCCAAGGGACGGTGAAGAGCAGCAAGAGCTTTCAGGAATGGGCCCTTCCTCGTGGGAGAAGGATCCGACCGTTCGCCTTTTCAGAAAGAGGCTCTGCCGAGGCTGAGCGCCGTGAGATGTTCCGTGTCTGGGAAAGCACAGATCCCCAGTGCTGTTGTGCCTGTAGGTAGGGTGCCAAGAGACGGTGAAGAGCAGCAAGAGCTTTCATGGCTGGGCCCTTCCTCGGGGGAGAAGGATCCGACCGTTCGCCTTTTTCTGAAAGAGGCTTGCCGAGGCGGAGCGCCGTGAGATGTTCTGTCTCTGGGAAAGCACAGATCCCCAGTGCTGTTGTGCCTGTAGGTAGGGTGCCAAGGGACGGTGAAGAGCAACAAGAGCTTTCAGGGCTGGGCCCTTCCTCGTGGGAGAAGGATCCGACCGTTCGCCTTTTCAGAAAGAGTCTCTGCCGAGGCTGAGCGTCGTGAGATGTTCCGTGTCTGGGAAAGCACAGATCCCCAGTGCTGTTGTGCCTGTAGGTAGGGCGCCAAGGGACAGTGAAGAGCAGCAAGAGCTTTCAGGGCTGGGCACTTACTCGTGGGAGAAGGATCCGACCGCTCGCCTATTCAGAAAGAGGCTCTGCCGAGACTGAGCGCAGTGAGATGTTCCGTGTCTGGGAAAGCACAGATCCCCAGTGCTGTTGTGCCTGTAGGTAGGGTGCCAAGGGACGTTGAAGAGCAGCAAGAGCTTTCAGGGCTGGGCCCTTCCTCGTGGGAGAAGGATCCGACCGTTCGCCTTTTCAGAAAGAGGCTCTGCCGAGGCTGAGCGCCGTGAGATGTTCCGTGTCTGGGAAAGCACAGATCCCCAGTGCTGTTGTGCCTGTAGGTAGGGTGCCAAGGGACGTTGAAGAGCAGCAAGAGCTTTCAGGGCTGGGCCCTTCCTCGTGGGAGAAGGATCCGACCGTTCGCCTTTTCAGAAAGAGGCTCTGCCGAGGCTGAGCGCCGTGAGATGTTCCGTCTCTGGGAAAGCACAGATCCCCAGTGCTGTTGTGCCTGTAGGTAGGGTGCCAAGGGACGGTGAAGAGCAGCAAGAGCTTTCAGGGCTGGGCCCTTCCTCGTGGGAGAAGGATCCGACCGTTCGCCTTTTCAGAAAGAGTCTCTGCCGAGGCTGAGCGCCGTGAGATGTTCCGTCTCTGGGAAAGCACAGATCCCCAGTGCTGTTGTGCCTGTAGGTAGGGTGCCAAGGGACGGTGAAGAGCAGCAAGAGCTTTCAGGGCTGGGCCCTTCCTCGTGGGAGAAGGATCCGACCGTTCGCCTTTTCAGAAAGAGTCTCTGCCGAGGCTGAGCGCCGTGAGATGTTCCGTCTCTGGGAAAGCACAGATCCCCAGTGCTGTTGTGCCTGTAGGTAGGGTGCCAAGGGACGGTGAAGAGCAGCAAGAGCTTTCAGGGCTGGGCCCTTCCTCGTGGGAGAAGGATCCGACCGTTTGCCTATTCAGAAAGAGGCTCTGCCGAGACTGAGCGCCGTGAGATGTTCCGTCTCTGGGAAAGCACAGATCCCCAGTGCTGTTGTGCCTGTAGGTAGGGTGCCAAGGGACGGTGAAGAGCAGCAAGAGCTTTCAGGGCTGGGCCCTTCCTCGTGGGAGAAGGATCCGACCGTTCGCCTTTTTCTGAAAGAGAGTTGCCGAGGCTGAGCGCCATGAGATGTTCCGTGTCTGGGAAAGCACAGATCCCCAGTGCTGTTGTGCCTGTAGGTAGGGTGCCAAGGGACGTTGAAGAGCAGCAAGAGCTTTCAGGGCTGGGCCCTTCCTCGTGGGAGAAGGATCCGACCGTTCGCCTTTTCAGAAAGAGGCTCTGCCGAGGCTGAGCGCCGTGAGATGTTCCGTGTCTGGGAAAGCACAGATCCCCAGTGCTGTTGTGCCTGTAGGTAGGGTGCCAAGGGACGGTGAAGAGCAACAAGAGCTTTCAGGGCTGGGCCCTTCCTCGTGGGAGAAGGATCCGACCGTTCGCCTTTTCAGAAAGAGGCTCTGCCGAGGCTGAGCGCCGTGAGATGTTCCGTGTCTGGGAAAGAACAGATCCCCAGTGCTGTTGTGCCTGTACGTAGGGTGCCAAGAGACGGTGAAGAGCAGCAAGAGCTTTCATGGCTGGGCCCTTCCTCGGGGGAGAAGGATCCGACCGTTCGCCTTTTTCTGAAAGAGGCTTGCCGAGGCGGAGCGCCGTGAGATGTTCTGTCTCTGGGAAAGCACAGATCCCCAGTGCTGTTGTGCCTGTAGGTAGGGTGCCAAGGGACGGTGAAGAGCAACAAGAGCTTTCAGGGCTGGGCCCTTCCTCGTGGGAGAAGGATCCGACCGTTCGCCTTTTCAGAAAGAGTCTCTGCCGAGGCTGAGCGTCGTGAGATGTTCCGTGTCTGGGAAAGCACAGATCCCCAGTGCTGTTGTGCCTGTAGGTAGGGCACCAAGGGACAGTGAAGAGCAGCAAGAGCTTTCAGGGCTGGGCACTTACTCGTGGGAGAAGGATCCGACCGCTCGCCTATTCAGAAAGAGGCTCTGCCGAGACTGAGCGCCGTGAGATGTTCCGTCTCTGGGAAAGCACAGATCCCCAGTGCTGTTGTGCCTGTAGGTAGGGTGCCAAGGGACGTTGAAGAGCAGCAAGAGCTTTCAGGGCTGGGCCCTTCCTCGTGGGAGAAGGATCCGACCGTTCGCCTTTTCAGAAAGAGGCTCTGCCGAGGCTGAGCGCCGTGAGATGTTCCGTCTCTGGGAAAGCACAGATCCCCAGTGCTGTTGTGCCTGTAGGTAGGGTGCCAAGGGACGGTGAAGAGCAGCAAGAGCTTTCAGGGCTGGGCCCTTCCTCGTGGGAGAAGGATCCGACCGTTCGCCTTTTCGAAAGAGGCTCTGCCGAGGCGGAGCGCCATGAGATGTTCCGTGTCTGGGAAAGCACAGATCCCCAGTGCTGTTGTGCCTGTAGGTAGGGTGCCAAGGGACGGTGAAGAGCAGCAAGAGCTTTCAGGGCTGGGCCCTTCCTCGTGGGAGAAGGATCCGACCGTTCGCCTTTTCAGAAAGAGTCTCTGCCGAGGCTGAGCGCCGTGAGATGTTCCGTCTCTGGGAAAGCACAGATCCCCAGTGCTGTTGTGCCTGTAGGTAGGGTGCCAAGGGACGGTGAAGAGCAGCAAGAGCTTTCAGGAATGGGCCCTTCCTCGTGGGAGAAGGATCCGACCGTTCGCCTTTTCAGAAAGAGTCTCTGCCGAGGCTGAGCGCCGTGAGATGTTCCGTCTCTGGGAAAGCACAGATCCCCAGTGCTGTTGTGCCTGTAGGTAGGGTGCCAAGGGACGGTGAAGAGCAGCAAGAGCTTTCAGGGCTGGGCCCTTCCTCGTGGGAGAAGGATCCGACCGTTCGCCTATTCAGAAAGAGGCTCTGCCGAGACTGAGCGCCGTGAGATGTTCCGTGTCTGGGAAAGCACAGATCCCCAGTGCTGTTGTGCCTGTAGGTAGGGTGCCAAGGGACGGTGAAGAGCAGCAAGAGATTTCAGGGCTGGGCCCTTCCTCGTGGGAGAAGGATCCGACCGTTCGCCTTTTTCTGAAAGAGACTTGCCGAGGCGGAGCGCCATGAGATGTTCCGTGTCTGGGAAAGCACAGATCCCCAGTGCTGTTGTGCCTGTAGGTAGGGTGCCAAGGGACGGTGAAGAGCAGCAAGAGCTTTCAGGGCTGGGCCCTTCCTCGTGGGAGAAGGATCCGACCGTTCGCCTTTTCAGAAAGAGGCTCTGCCGAGGCTGAGCGCCGTGAGATGTTCCGTGTCTGGGAAAGCACAGATCCCCAGTGCTGTTGTGCCTGTAGGTAGGGTGCCAAGGGACGGTGAAGAGCAACAAGAGCTTTCAGGGCTGGGCCCTTCCTCGTGGGAGAAGGATCCGACCGTTTGCCTTTTCAGAAAGAGGCTCTGCCGAGACTGAGCGCCGTGAGATGTTCCGTGTCTGGGAAAGCACAGATCCCCAGTGCTGTTGTGCCTGTAGGTAGGGTGCCAAGGGACGGTGAAGAGCAGCAAGAGCTTTCAGGGCTGGGCCCTTCCTCGGGGGAGAAGGATCCGACCGTTCGCCTTTTTCTGAAAGAGACTTGCCGAGGCGGAGCGCCATGAGATGTTCCGTGTCTGGGAAAGCACAGATCCCCAGTGCTGTTGTGCCTGTAGGTAGGGTGTCAAGGGACGGTGAAGAGCAGCAAGAGCTTTCAGGAATGGGCCCTTCCTCGTGGGAGAAGGATCCGACCGTTCGCCTTTTCAGAAAGAGGCTCTGCCGAGGCTGAGCGCCGTGAGATGTTCCGTGTCTGGGAAAGCACAGATCCCCAGTGCTGTTGTGCCTGTAGGTAGGGTGCCAAGAGACGGTGAAGAGCAGCAAGAGCTTTCATGGCTGGGCCCTTCCTCGTGGGAGAAGGATCCGACCGTTCGCCTTTTTCTGAAAGAGGCTTGCCGAGGGGGAGCGCCGTGAGATGTTCTGTCTCTGGGAAAGCACAGATCCCCAGTGCTGTTGTGCCTGTAGGTAGGGTGCCAAGGGACGGTGAAGAGCAACAAGAGCTTTCAGGGCTGGGCCCTTCCTCGTGGGAGAAGGATCCGACCGTTCGCCTATTCAGAAAGAGGCTCTGCCGAGACTGAGCGCCGTGAGATGTTCCGTCTCTGGGAAAGCACAGATCCCCAGTGCTGTTGTGCCTGTAGGTAGGGTGCCAAGGGACGGTGAAGAGCAGCAAGAGCTTTCAGGGCTGGGCCCTTCCTCGTGGGAGAAGGATCCGACCGTTCGCCTTTTCAGAAAGAGGCTCTGCCGAGGCTGAGCGCCGTGAGATGTTCCGTCTCTGGGAAAGCACAGATCCCCAGTGCTGTTGTGCCTGTAGGTAGGGTGCCAAGGGACGGTGAAGAGCAGCAAGAGCTTTCAGGGCTGGGCCCTTCCTCGTGGGAGAAGGATCCGACCGTTCGCCTTTTCAGAAAGAGGCTCTGCCGAGGCTGAGCGCCGTGAGATGTTCCGTCTCTGGGAAAGCACACATCCCCAGTGCTGTTGTGCCTGTAGGTAGGGTGCCAAGGGACGGTGAAGAGCAACAAGAGCTTTCAGGGCTGGGCCCTTCCTCGTGGGAGAAGGATCCGACCGTTCGCCTATTCAGAAAGAGGCTCTGCCGAGACTGAGCGCCGTGAGATGTTCCGTCTCTGGGAAAGCACAGATCCCCAGTGCTGTTGTGCCTGTAGGTAGGGTGCCAAGGGACGGTGAAGAGCAGCAAGAGCTTTCAGGGCTGGGCCCTTCCTCGTGGGAGAAGGATCCGACCGTTCGCCTTTTTCTGAAAGAGACTTGCCGAGGCGGAGCGCCATGAGATGTTCCGTGTCTGGGAAAGCACAGATCCCCAGTGCTGTTGTGCCTGTAGGTAGGGTGCCAAGGGACGGTGAAGAGCAGCAAGAGCTTTCAGGAATGGGCCCTTCCTCGTGGGAGAAGGATCCGACCGTTCGCCTTTTCAGAAAGAGGCTCTGCCGAGGCTGAGCGCCGTGAGATGTTCCGTGTCTGGGAAAGCACAGATCCCCAGTGCTGTTGTGCCTGTAGGTAGGGTGCCAAGGGACGGTGAAGAGCAGCAAGAGCTTTCAGGGCTGGGCCCTTCCTCGTGGGAGAAGGATCCGACCGTTCGCCTTTTCGAAAGAGGCTCTGCCGAGGCGGAGCGCCATGAGATGTTCCGTGTCTGGGAAAGCACAGATCCCCAGTGCTGTTGTGCCTGTAGGTAGGGTGCCAAGGGACGTTGAAGAGCAGCAAGAGCTTTCAGGGCTGGGCCCTTCCTCGTGGGAGAAGGATCCGACCGTTCGCCTTTTCAGAAAGAGGCTCTGCCGAGGCTGAGCGCCGTGAGATGTTCCGTCTCTGGGAAAGCACAGATCCCCAGTGCTGTTGTGCCTGTAGGTAGGGTGCCAAGGGACGGTGAAGAGCAGCAAGAGCTTTCAGGGCTGGGCCCTTCCTCGTGGGAGAAGGATCCGACCGTTCGCCTTTTCAGAAAGAGGCTCTGCCGAGGCTGAGCGCCGTGAGATGTTCCGTGTCTGGGAAAGCACAGATCCCCAGTGCTGTTGTGCCTGTAGGTAGGGTGCCAAGGGACGGTGAAGAGCAGCAAGAGCTTTCAGGGCTGGGCCCTTCCTCGTGGGAGAAGGATCCGACCGTTCGCCTATTCAGAAAGAGGCTCTGCCGAGACTGAGCGCCGTGAGATGTTCCGTCTCTGGGAAAGCACAGATCCCCAGTGCTGTTGTGCCTGTAGGTAGGGTGCCAAGGGACGGTGAAGAGCAGCAAGAGCTTTCAGGGCTGGGCCCTTCCTCGTGGGAGAAGGATCCGACCGTTCGCCTTTTTCTGAAAGAGACTTGCCGAGGCGGAGCGCCATGAGATGTTCCGTGTCTGGGAAAGCACAGATCCCCAGTGCTGTTGTGCCTGTAGGTAGGGTGCCAAGGGACGGTGAAGAGCAGCAAGAGCTTTCAGGGCTGGGCCCTTCCTCGTGGGAGAAGGATCCGACCGTTCGCCTTTTCAGAAAGAGGCTCTGCCGAGGCTGAGCGCCGTGAGATATTCCGTGTCTGGGAAAGCACAGATCCCCAGTGCTGTTGTGCCTGTAGGTAGGGTGCCAAGGGACGGTGAAGAGCAACAAGAGCTTTCAGGGCTGGGCCCTTCCTCGTGGGAGAAGGATCCGACCGTTTGCCTTTTCAGAAAGAGGCTCTGCCGAGACTGAGCGCCGTGAGATGTTCCGTGTCTGGGAAAGCACAGATCCCCAGTGCTGTTGTGCCTGTAGGTAGGGTGCCAAGGGACGGTGAAGAGCAGCAAGAGCTTTCAGGGCTGGGCCCTTCCTCGGGGGAGAAGGATCCGA
Source organism: Buteo buteo (assembly GCF_964188355.1). Lineage (NCBI taxonomy): Eukaryota > Metazoa > Chordata > Aves > Accipitriformes > Accipitridae > Buteo > Buteo buteo. The sequence goes on from NW_027439210.1 coordinate 591,058, forward strand.
CCGTTCGCCTTTTTCTGAAAGAGACTTGCCGAGGCGGAGCGCCATGAGATGTTCCGTGTCTGGGAAAGCACAGATCCCCAGTGCTGTTGTGCCTGTAGGTAGGGTGTCAAGGGACGGTGAAGAGCAGCAAGAGCTTTCAGGGCTGGGCCCTTCCTCGTGGGAGAAGGATCCGACCGTTCGCCTATTCAGAAAGAGGCTCTGCCGAGGCTGAGCGCCGTGAGATGTTCCGTCTCTGGGAAAGCACAGATCCCCAGTGCTGTTGTGCCTGTAGGTAGGGTGCCAAGGGACGGTGAAGAGCAGCAAGAGCTTTCAGGGCTGGGCCCTTCCTCGTGGGAGAAGGATCCGACCGTTCGCCTTTTCAGAAAGAGGCTCTGCCGAGGCTGAGCGCCGTGAGATGTTCCGTGTCTGGGAAAGCACAGATCCCCAGTGCTGTTGTGCCTGTAGGTAGGGTGCCAAGGGACGGTGAAGAGCAGCAAGAGCTTTCAGGGGTGGCACCTTCCTTGTGGGACAAGGAGCCGGACGTTTGCCTTTTCAGAAAAATGCTATGCCGAGAACGGACACTGTGAGGTGTACCGATCCTGGGCAAGCACAGATCCCCAATGCTGTTGTGCCTGTGCATAGGCTGCACGGGGACAGTGAAGATCAGCAAGAGCTTTCAGGAATGGGCCCTTCCTCGTGGGAGAAGGATCCGACCGTTCGCCTTTTCAGAAAGAGGCTCTGCCGAGGCTGAGCGCCGTGAGATGTTCCGTGTCTGGGAAAGCACAGATCCCCAGTGCTGTTGTGCCTGTAGGTAGGGTGCCAAGAGACGGTGAAGAGCAGCAAGAGCTTTCATGGCTGGGCCCTTCCTCGTGGGAGAAGGATCCGACCGTTCGCCTTTTTCTGAAAGAGGCTTGCCGAGGCGGAGCGCCGTGAGATGTTCTGTCTCTGGGAAAGCACAGATCCCCAGTGCTGTTGTGCCTGTAGGTAGGGTGCCAAGGGACGGTGAAGAGCAGCAAGAGCTTTCAGGGCTGGGCCCTTCCTCGTGGGAGAAGGATCCGACCGTTCGCCTATTCAGAAAGAGGCTCTGCCGAGACTGAGCGCCGTGAGATGTTCCGTCTCTGGGAAAGCACAGATCCCCAGTGCTGTTGTGCCTGTAGGTAGGGTGCCAAGGGACGGTGAAGAGCAGCAAGAGCTTTCAGGGCTGGGCCCTTCCTCGTGGGAGAAGGATCCGACCGTTCGCCTTTTCGAAAGAGGCTCTGCCGAGGCGGAGCGCCATGAGATGTTCCGTCTCTGGGAAAGCACAGATCCCCAGTGCTGTTGTGCCTGTAGGTAGGGTGCCAAGGGACGGTGAAGAGCAGCAAGAGCTTTCAGGGCTGGGCCCTTCCTCGTGGGAGAAGGATCCGACCGTTCGCCTTTTCAGAAAGAGGCTCTACCGAGGCTGAGCGCCGTGAGATGTTCCGTGTCTGGGAAAGCACAGATCCCCAGTGCTGTTGTGCCTGTAGGTAGGGTGCCAAGGGACGGTGAAGAGCAGCAAGAGCTTTCAGGGCTGGGCCCTTCCTCGTGGGAGAAGGATCCGACCGTTCGCCTTTTCAGAAAGAGGCTCTGCCGAGGCTGAGCGCCGTGAGATGTTCCGTGTCTGGGAAAGCACAGATCCCCAGTGCTGTTGTGCCTGTAGGTAGGGTGCCAAGGGACGGTGAAGAGCAGCAAGAGCTTTCAGGGCTGGGCCCTTCCTCGTGGGAGAAGGATCCGACCGTTCGCCTATTCAGAAAGAGGCTCTGCCGAGACTGAGCGCCGTGAGATGTTCCGTCTCTGGGAAAGCACAGATCCCCAGTGCTGTTGTGCCTGTAGGTAGGGTGTCAAGGGACGGTGAAGAGCAGCAAGAGATTTCAGGGCTGGGCCCTTCCTCGTGGGAGAAGGATCCGACCGTTCGCCTTTTCAGAAAGAGGCTCTGCCGAGACTGAGCGCCGTGAGATGTTCCGTGTCTGGGAAAGCACAGATCCCCAGTGCTGTTGTGCCTGTAGGTAGGGTGCCAAGGGACGGTGAAGAGCAGCAAGAGCTTTCAGGGCTGGGCCCTTCCTCGTGGGAGAAGGATCCGACCGTTCGCCTTTTCAGAAAGAGGCTCTGCCGAGGCTGAGCGCCGTGAGATGTTCCGTCTCTGGGAAAGCACAGATCCCCAGTGCTGTTGTGCCTGTAGGTAGGGTGCCAAGGGACGGTGAAGAGCAACAAGAGCTTTCAGGGCTGGGCCCTTCCTCGTGGGAGAAGGATCCGACCGTTTGCCTTTTCAGAAAGAGGCTCTGCCGAGACTGAGCGCCGTGAGATGTTCCGTGTCTGGGAAAGCACAGATCCCCAGTGCTGTTGTGCCTGTAGGTAGGGTGCCAAGGGACGGTGAAGAGCAGCAAGAGCTTTCAGGGCTGGGCCCTTCCTCGGGGGAGAAGGATCCGACCGTTCGCCTTTTTCTGAAAGAGACTTGCCGAGGCGGAGCGCCATGAGATGTTCCGTGTCTGGGAAAGCACAGATCCCCAGTGCTGTTGTGCCTGTAGGTAGGGTGTCAAGGGACGGTGAAGAGCAGCAAGAGCTTTCAGGGCTGGGCCCTTCCTCGTGGGAGAAGGATCCGACCGTTCGCCTTTTCAGAAAGAGGCTCTGCCGAGGCTGAGCGCCGTGAGATGTTCCGTCTCTGGGAAAGCACAGATCCCCAGTGCTGTTGTGCCTGTAGGTAGGGTGCCAAGGGACGGTGAAGAGCAACAAGAGCTTTCAGGGCTGGGCCCTTCCTCGTGGGAGAAGGATCCGACCGTTTGCCTTTTCAGAAAGAGGCTCTGCCGAGACTGAGCGCCGTGAGATGTTCCGTGTCTGGGAAAGCACAGATCCCCAGTGCTGTTGTGCCTGTAGGTAGGGTGCCAAGGGACGGTGAAGAGCAGCAAGAGCTTTCAGGGCTGGGCCCTTCCTCGGGGGAGAAGGATCCGACCGTTCGCCTTTTTCTGAAAGAGACTTGCCGAGGCGGAGCGCCATGAGATGTTCCGTGTCTGGGAAAGCACAGATCCCCAGTGCTGTTGTGCCTGTAGGTAGGGTGTCAAGGGACGGTGAAGAGCAGCAAGAGCTTTCAGGAATGGGCCCTTCCTCGTGGGAGAAGGATCCGACCGTTCGCCTTTTCAGAAAGAGGCTCTGCCGAGGCTGAGCGCCGTGAGATGTTCCGTCTCTGGGAAAGCACAGATCCCCAGTGCTGTTGTGCCTGTAGGTAGGGTGCCAAGAGACGGTGAAGAGCAGCAAGAGCTTTCATGGCTGGGCCCTTCCTCGTGGGAGAAGGATCCGACCGTTCGCCTTTTCAGAAAGAGGCTTGCCGAGGCGGAGCGCCGTGAGATGTTCTGTCTCTGGGAAAGCACAGATCCCCAGTGCTGTTGTGCCTGTAGGTAGGGTGCCAAGGGACGGTGAAGAGCAACAAGAGCTTTCAGGGCTGGGCCCTTCCTCGTGGGAGAAGGATCCGACCGTTCGCCTTTTCAGAAAGAGTCTCTGCCGAGGCTGAGCGTCGTGAGATGTTCCGTGTCTGGGAAAGCACAGATCCCCAGTGCTGTTGTGCCTGTAGGTAGGGCACCAAGGGACAGTGAAGAGCAGCAAGAGCTTTCAGGGCTGGGCACTTACTCGTGGGAGAAGGATCCGACCGCTCGCCTATTCAGAAAGAGGCTCTGCCGAGACTGAGCGCAGTGAGATGTTCCGTGTCTGGGAAAGCACAGATCCCCAGTGCTGTTGTGCCTGTAGGTAGGGTGCCAAGGGACGTTGAAGAGCAGCAAGAGCTTTCAGGGCTGGGCCCTTCCTCGTGGGAGAAGGATCCGACCGTTCACCTTTTCAGAAAGAGGCTCTGCGATGGCTGAGCGCCGTGAGATGTTCCGTCTCTGGGAAAGCACAGATCCCCAGTGCTGTTGTGCCTGTAGGTAGGGTGCCAAGGGACGGTGAAGAGCAGCAAGAGCTTTCAGGGCTGGGCCCTTCCTCGTGGGAGAAGGATCCGACCGTTCGCCTTTTCAGAAAGAGGCTCTGCCGAGGCTGAGCGCCGTGAGATGTTCCGTCTCTGGGAAAGCACAGATCCCCAGTGCTGTTGTGCCTGTAGGTAGGGTGCCAAGGGACGGTGAAGAGCAGCAAGAGCTTTCAGGGCTGGGCCATTCCTCGTGGGAGAAGGATCCGACCGTTCGCCTTTTCAGAAAGAGGCTCTGCCGAGGCTGAGCGCCGTGAGATGTTCCGTGTCTGGGAAAGCACAGATCCCCAGTGCTGTTGTGCCTGTAGGTAGGGTGCCAAGGGACGGTGAAGAGCAGCAAGAGCTTTCAGGGCTGGGCCCTTCCTCGTGGGAGAAGGATCCGACCGTTCGCCTTTTCAGAAAGAGGCTCTGCCGAGACTGAGCGCCGTGAGATGTTCCGTGTCTGGGAAAGCACAGATCCCCAGTGCTGTTGTGCCTGTAGGTAGGGTGCCAAGGGACGGTGAAGAGCAGCAAGAGCTTTCAGGGCTGGGCCCTTCCTCGTGGGAGAAGGATCCGACCGTTCGCCTTTTTCTGAAAGAGACTTGCCGAGGCGGAGCGCCATGAGATGTTCCGTGTCTGGGAAAGCACAGATCCCCAGTGCTGTTGTGCCTGTAGGTAGGGTGCCAAGGGACGGTGAAGAGCAGCAAGAGCTTTCAGGGCTGGGCCCTTCCTCGTGGGAGAAGGATCCGACCGTTCGCCTTTTCGAAAGAGGCTCTGCCGAGGCGGAGCGCCATGAGATGTTCCGTGTCTGGGAAAGCACAGATCCCCAGTGCTGTTGTGCCTGTAGGTAGGGTGCCAAGGGACGGTGAAGAGCAGCAAGAGCTTTCAGGGCTGGGCCCTTCCTCGTGGGAGAAGGATCCGACCGTTCGCCTTTTCAGAAAGAGGCCCTGCCGAGACTGAGCGCCGTGAGATGTTCCGTGTCTGGGAAAGCACAGATCCCCAGTGCTGTTGTGCCTGTAGGTAGGGTGCCAAGGGACGGTGAAGAGCAGCAAGAGCTTTCAGGGCTGGGCCCTTCCTCGGGGGAGAAGGATCCGACCGTTCGCCTTTTTCTGAAAGAGACTTGCCGAGGCGGAGCGCCATGAGATGTTCCGTGTCTGGGAAAGCACAGATCCCTAGTGCTGTTGTGCCTGTAGGTAGGGTGTCAAGGGACGGTGAAGAGCAGCAAGAGATTTCAGGGCTGGGCCCTTCCTCGTGGGAGAAGGATCCGACCGTTTGCCTTTTCAGAAAGAGGCTCTGCCGAGACTGAGCGCCGTGAGATGTTCCGTGTCTGGGAAAGCACAGATCCCCAGTGCTGTTGTGCCTGTAGGTAGGGTGCCAAGGGACGGTGAAGAGCAGCAAGAGCTTTCAGGGCTGGGCCCTTCCTCGTGGGAGAAGGATCCGACCGTTCCCCTTTTTCTGAAAGAGACTTGTCGAGGCGGAGCGCCATGAGATGTTCCGTGTCTGGGAAAGCACAGATCCCCAGTGCTGTTGTGCCTGTAGGTAGGGTGCCAAGGGACGGTGAAGAGCAGCAAGAGCTTTCAGGGCTGGGCCCTTCCTCGTGGGAGAAGGATCCGACCGTTCGCCTTTTCAGAAAGAGGCTTGCCGAGGCGGAGCGCCGTGAGTTGTTCTGTCTCTGGGAAAGCACAGATCCCCAGTGCTGTTGTGCCTGTACGTAGGGCGCCAAGGGACGGTGAAGAGCAGCAAGAGCTTTCAGGGCTGGGCCCTTCCTCGTGGGAGAAGGATCCGACCGTTCGCCTTTTCAGAAAGAGGCTCTGCCGAGGCTGAGCGCCGTGAGATGTTCCGTGTCTGGGAAAGCACAGATCCCCAGTGCTGTTGTGCCTGTAGGTAGGGTGCCAAGGGACGGTGAAGAGCAGCAAGAGCTTTCAGGGCTGGGCCCTTCCTCGTGGGAGAAGGATCCGACCGTTTGCCTTTTCAGAAAGAGGCTCTGCCGAGACTGAGCGCCGTGAGATGTTCCGTCTCTGGGAAAGCACAGATCCCCAGTGCTGTTGTGCCTGTAGGTAGGGTGCCAAGGGACGGTGAAGAGCAGCAAGAGCTTTCAGGGCTGGGCCCTTCCTCGTGGGAGAAGGATCCGACCGTTCGCCTTTTCAGAAAGAGGCTCTGCCGAGGCTGAGAGCCGTGAGATGTTCCGTCTCTGGGAAAGCACAGATCCCCAGTGCTGTTGTGCCTGTAGGTAGGGTGCCAAGGGACGGTGAAGAGCAGCAAGAGCTTTCAGGGCTGGGCCCTTCCTCGTGGGAGAAGGATCCGACCGTTTGCCTTTTCAGAAAGAGGCTCTGCCGAGGCTGAGCGCCGTGAGATGTTCCGTCTCTGGGAAAGCACAGATCCCCAGTGCTGTTGTGCCTGTAGGTAGGGTGCCAAGGGACGGTGAAGAGCAGCAAGAGCTTTCAGGGCTGGGCCCTTCCTCGTGGGAGAAGGATCCGACCGTTCGCCTTTTCAGAAAGAGGCTCTGCCGAGGCTGAGCGCCGTGAGATGTTCCGTGTCTGGGAAAGCACAGATCCCCAGTGCTGTTGTGCCTGTAGGTAGGGTGCCAAGGGACAGTGAAGAGCAGCAAGAGCTTTCAGGGCTGGGCCCTTCCTCGTGGGAGAAGGATCCGACCGCTCGCCTTTTCAGAAAGAGGCTCTGCCGAGGCTGAGCGCCGTGAGATGTTCCGTCTCTGGGAAAGCACAGATCCCCAGTGCTGTTGTGCCTGTAGGTAGGGTGCCAAGGGACGGTGAAGAGCAGCAAGAGCTTTCAGGGCTGGGCCCTTCCTCGTGGGAGAAGGATCCGACCGTTCGCCTATTCAGAAAGAGGCTCTGCCGAGACTGAGCGCCGTGAGATGTTCCGTCTCTGGGAAAGCACAGATCCCCAGTGCTGTTGTGCCTGTAGGTAGGGTGTCAAGGGACGGTGAAGAGCAGCAAGAGATTTCAGGGCTGGGCCCTTCCTCGTGGGAGAAGGATCCGACCGTTCGCCTTTTTCTGAAAGAGACTTGCCGAGGTGGAGCGCCATGAGATGTTCCGTGTCTGGGAAAGCACAGATCCCCAGTGCTGTTGTGCCTGTAGGTAGGGTGCCAAGGGACGGTGAAGAGCAGCAAGAGCTTTCAGGGCTGGGCCCTTCCTCGTGGGAGAAGGATCCGACCGTTCGCCTTTTCAGAAAGAGGCTCTGCCGAGGCTGAGCGCCGTGAGATGTTCCGTGTCTGGGAAAGCACAGATCCCCAGTGCTGTTGTGCCTGTAGGTAGGGTGCCAAGGGACGGTGAAGAGCAACAAGAGCTTTCAGGGCTGGGCCCTTCCTCGTGGGAGAAGGATCCGACCGTTTGCCTTTTCAGAAAGAGGCTCTGCCGAGGCTGAGCGCCGTGAGATGTTCCGTGTCTGGGAAAGCACAGATCCCCAGTGCTGTTGTGCCTGTAGGTAGGGTGCCAAGGGACGGTGAAGAGCAGCAAGAGCTTTCAGGGCTGGGCCCTTCCTCGGGGGAGAAGGATCCGACCGTTCGCCTTTTTCTGAAAGAGACTTGCCGAGGCGGAGCGCCGTGAGATGTTCCGTCTCTGGGAAAGCACAGATCCCCAGTGCTGTTGTGCCTGTAGGTAGGGTGTCAAGGGACGGTGAAGAGCAGCAAGAGATTTCAGGGCTGGGCCCTTCCTCGTGGGAGAAGGATCCGACCGTTCGCCTATTCAGAAAGAGGCTCTGCCGAGGCTGAGCGCCGTGAGATGTTCCGTGTCTGGGAAAGCACAGATCCCCAGTGCTGTTGTGCCTGTAGGTAGGGTGCCAAGGGACGGTGAAGAGCAGCAAGAGCTTTCAGGGCTGGGCCCTTCCTCGTGGGAGAAGGATCCGACCGTTCGCCTTTTCAGAAAGAGGCTCTGCCGAGGCTGAGCGCCGTGAGATGTTCCGTCTCTGGGAAAGCACAGATCCCCAGTGCTGTTGTGCCTGTAGGTAGGGTGCCAAGGGACGGTGAAGAGCAGCAAGAGCTTTCAGGGCTGGGCCCTTCCTCGTGGGAGAAGGATCCGACCGTTCGCCTTTTCGAAAGAGGCTCTGCCGAGGCGGAGCGCCATGAGATGTTCCGTGTCTGGGAAAGCACAGATCCCCAGTGCTGTTGTGCCTGTAGGTAGGGTGCCAAGGGACGGTGAAGAGCAGCAAGAGCTTTCAGGGCTGGGCCCTTCCTCGTGGGAGAAGGATCCGACCGTTCGCCTTTTCAGAAAGAGGCTCTGCCGAGGCTGAGCGCCGTGAGATGTTCCGTCTCTGGGAAAGCACAGATCCCCAGTGCTGTTGTGCCTGTAGGTAGGGTGCCAAGGGACGGTGAAGAGCAGCAAGAGCTTTCAGGGCTGGGCCCTTCCTCGTGGGAGAAGGATCCGACCGTTCGCCTTTTCAGAAAGAGGCTCTGCCGAGGCTGAGCGCCGTGAGATGTTCCGTCTCTGGGAAAGCACAGATCCCCAGTGCTGTTGTGCCTGTAGGTAGGGTGCCAAGGGACGGTGAAGAGCAGCAAGAGCTTTCAGGGCTGGGCCCTTCCTCGGGGGAGAAGGATCCGACCGTTCGCCTTTTTCTGAAAGAGACTTGCCGAGGCGGAGCGCCGTGAGATGTTCCGTGTCTGGGAAAGCACAGATCCCTAGTGCTGTTGTGCCTGTAGGTAGGGTGCCAAGGGACGGTGAAGAGCAGCAAGAGCTTTCAGGGCTGGGCCCTTCCTCGTGGGAGAAGGATCCGACCGTTCGCCTATTCAGAAAGAGGCTCTGCCGAGGCTGAGCGCCGTGAGATGTTCCGTCTCTGGGAAAGCACAGATCCCCAGTGCTGTTGTGCCTGTAGGTAGGGTGCCAAGGGACGGTGAAGAGCAGCAAGAGCTTTCAGGGCTGGGCCCTTCCTCGTGGGAGAAGGATCCGACCGTTCGCCTTTTCGAAAGAGGCTCTGCCGAGGCGGAGCGCCATGAGATGTTCCGTCTCTGGGAAAGCACAGATCCCCAGTGCTGTTGTGCCTGTAGGTAGGGTGCCAAGGGACGGTGAAGAGCAGCAAGAGCTTTCAGGGCTGGGCCCTTCCTCGTGGGAGAAGGATCCGACCGTTCGCCTTTTCAGAAAGAGGCTCTGCCGAGGCTGAGCGCCGTGAGATGTTCCGTCTCTGGGAAAGCACAGATCCCCAGTGCTGTTGTGCCTGTAGGTAGGGTGCCAAGGGACGGTGAAGAGCAGCAAGAGCTTTCAGGGCTGGGCCCTTCCTCGTGGGAGAAGGATCCGACCGTTTGCCTTTTCAGAAAGAGGCTCTGCCGAGGCTGAGCGCCGTGAGATGTTCCGTCTCTGGGAAAGCACAGATCCCCAGTGCTGTTGTGCCTGTAGGTAGGGTGCCAAGGGACGGTGAAGAGCAGCAAGAGCTTTCAGGGCTGGGCCCTTCCTCGTGGGAGAAGGATCCGACCGTTCGCCTTTTTCTGAAAGAGACTTGTCGAGGCGGAGCGCCATGAGATGTTCCGTGTCTGGGAAAGCACAGATCCCCAGTGCTGTTGTGCCTGTAGGTAGGGTGCCAAGGGACGGTGAAGAGCAGCAAGAGATTTCAGGGCTGGGCCCTTCCTCGTGGGAGAAGGATCCGACCGTTCGCCTTTTCAGAAAGAGGCTTGCCGAGGCGGAGCGCCGTGAGTTGTTCTGTCTCTGGGAAAGCACAGATCCCCAGTGCTGTTGTGCCTGTACGTAGGGCGCCAAGGGACGGTGAAGAGCAGCAAGAGCTTTCAGGGCTGGGCCCTTCCTCGTGGGAGAAGGATCCGACCGTTCGCCTTTTCAGAAAGAGGCTCTGCCGAGGCTGAGCGCCGTGAGATGTTCCGTGTCTGGGAAAGCACAGATCCCCAGTGCTGTTGTGCCTGTAGGTAGGGTGCCAAGGGACGGTGAAGAGCAGCAAGAGCTTTCAGGGCTGGGCCCTTCCTCGGGGGAGAAGGATCCGACCGTTCGCCTTTTCAGAAAGAGGCTCTGCCGAGGCTGAGCGCCGTGAGATGTTCCGTCTCTGGGAAAGCACAGATCCCCAGTGCTGTTGTGCCTGTAGGTAGGGTGCCAAGGGACGGTGAAGAGCAGCAAGAGCTTTCAGGGCTGGGCCCTTCCTCGTGGGAGAAGGATCCGACCGTTCGCCTTTTCAGAAAGAGGCTCTGCCGAGGCTGAGAGCCGTGAGATGTTCCGTCTCTGGGAAAGCACAGATCCCCAGTGCTGTTGTGCCTGTAGGTAGGGTGCCAAGGGACGGTGAAGAGCAGCAAGAGCTTTCAGGGCTGGGCCCTTCCTCGTGGGAGAAGGATCCGACCGTTCGCCTTTTCAGAAAGAGGCTCTGCCGAGGCTGAGCGCCGTGAGATGTTCCGTGTCTGGGAAAGCACAGATCCCCAGTGCTGTTGTGCCTGTAGGTAGGGTGCCAAGGGACGGTGAAGAGCAGCAAGAGCTTTCAGGGCTGGGCCCTTCCTCGTGGGAGAAGGATCCGACCGTTCGCCTATTCAGAAAGAGGCTCTGCCGAGACTGAGCGCCGTGAGATGTTCCGTCTCTGGGAAAGCACAGATCCCCAGTGCTGTTGTGCCTGTAGGTAGGGTGTCAAGGGACGGTGAAGAGCAGCAAGAGATTTCAGGGCTGGGCCCTTCCTCGTGGGAGAAGGATCCGACCGTTCGCCTTTTTCTGAAAGAGACTTGCCGAGGCGGAGCGCCATGAGATGTTCCGTGTCTGGGAAAGCACAGATCCCCAGTGCTGTTGTGCCTGTAGGTAGGGTGCCAAGGGACGGTGAAGAGCAGCAAGAGCTTTCAGGGCTGGGCCCTTCCTCGTGGGAGAAGGATCCGACCGTTCGCCTTTTCAGAAAGAGGCTCTGCCGAGGCTGAGCGCCGTGAGATGTTCCGTGTCTGGGAAAGCACAGATCCCCAGTGCTGTTGTGCCTGTAGGTAGGGTGCCAAGGGACGGTGAAGAGCAACAAGAGCTTTCAGGGCTGGGCCCTTCCTCGTGGGAGAAGGATCCGACCGTTTGCCTTTTCAGAAAGAGGCTCTGCCGAGACTGAGCGCCGTGAGATGTTCCGTGTCTGGGAAAGCACAGATCCCCAGTGCTGTTGTGCCTGTAGGTAGGGTGCCAAGGGACGGTGAAGAGCAGCAAGAGCTTTCAGGGCTGGGCCCTTCCTCGGGGGAGAAGGATCCGACCGTTCGCCTTTTTCTGAAAGAGACTTGCCGAGGCGGAGCGCCGTGAGATGTTCCGTCTCTGGGAAAGCACAGATCCCCAGTGCTGTTGTGCCTGTAGGTAGGGTGTCAAGGGACGGTGAAGAGCAGCAAGAGATTTCAGGGCTGGGCCCTTCCTCGTGGGAGAAGGATCCGACCGTTCGCCTATTCAGAAAGAGGCTCTGCCGAGGCTGAGCGCCGTGAGATGTTCCGTCTCTGGGAAAGCACAGATCCCCAGTGCTGTTGTGCCTGTAGGTAGGGTGCCAAGGGACGGTGAAGAGCAGCAAGAGCTTTCAGGGCTGGGCCCTTCCTCGTGGGAGAAGGATCCGACCGTTCGCCTTTTCAGAAAGAGGCTCTGCCGAGGCTGAGCGCCGTGAGATGTTCCGTGTCTGGGAAAGCACAGATCCCCAGTGCTGTTGTGCCTGTAGGTAGGGTGCCAAGAGACGGTGAAGAGCAGCAAGAGCTTTCATGGCTGGGCCCTTCCTCGGGGGAGAAGGATCCGACCGTTCGCCTTTTTCTGAAAGAGGCTTGCCGAGGCGGAGCGCCGTGAGATGTTCTGTCTCTGGGAAAGCACAGATCCCCAGTGCTGTTGTGCCTGTAGGTAGGGTGCCAAGGGACGGTGAAGAGCAACAAGAGCTTTCAGGGCTGGGCCCTTCCTCGTGGGAGAAGGATCCGACCGTTCGCCTTTTCAGAAAGAGGCTCTGCCGAGGCTGAGCGCCGTGAGATGTTCCGTCTCTGGGAAAGCACAGATCCCCAGTGCTGTTGTGCCTGTAGGTAGGGCGCCAAGGGACAGTGAAGAGCAGCAAGAGCTTTCAGGGCTGGGCACTTACTCGTGGGAGAAGGATCCGACCGCTCGCCTATTCAGAAAGAGGCTCTGCCGAGACTGAGCGCAGTGAGATGTTCCGTCTCTGGGAAAGCACAGATCCCCAGTGCTGTTGTGCCTGTAGGTAGGGTGCCAAGGGACGGTGAAGAGCAGCAAGAGCTTTCAGGGCTGGGCCCTTCCTCGTGGGAGAAGGATCCGACCGTTCGCCTTTTCGAAAGAGGCTCTGCCGAGGCGGAGCGCCATGAGATGTTCCGTGTCTGGGAAAGCACAGATCCCCAGTGCTGTTGTGCCTGTAGGTAGGGTGCCAAGGGACGGTGAAGAGCAGCAAGAGCTTTCAGGGCTGGGCCCTTCCTCGTGGGAGAAGGATCCGACCGTTCGCCTTTTCAGAAAGAGGCTCTGCCGAGGCTGAGCGCCGTGAGATGTTCCGTCTCTGGGAAAGCACAGATCCCCAGTGCTGTTGTGCCTGTAGGTAGGGTGCCAAGGGACGGTGAAGAGCAGCAAGAGCTTTCAGGGCTGGGCCCTTCCTCGTGGGAGAAGGATCCGACCGTTCGCCTTTTTCTGAAAGAGACTTGCCGAGGCGGAGCGCCATGAGATGTTCCGTGTCTGGGAAAGCACAGATCCCCAGTGCTGTTGTGCCTGTAGGTAGGGTGCCAAGGGACGGTGAAGAGCAGCAAGAGCTTTCAGGGCTGGGCCCTTCCTCGTGGGAGAAGGATCCGACCGTTCGCCTTTTCGAAAGAGGCTCTGCCGAGGCGGAGCGCCATGAGATGTTCCGTGTCTGGGAAAGCACAGATCCCCAGTGCTGTTGTGCCTGTAGGTAGGGTGCCAAGGGACGGTGAAGAGCAGCAAGAGCTTTCAGGGCTGGGCCCTTCCTCGTGGGAGAAGGATCCGACCGTTTGCCTTTTCAGAAAGAGGCCCTGCCGAGACTGAGCGCCGTGAGATGTTCCGTGTCTGGGAAAGCACAGATCCCCAGTGCTGTTGTGCCTGTAGGTAGGGTGCCAAGGGACGGTGAAGAGCAGCAAGAGCTTTCAGGGCTGGGCCCTTCCTCGTGGGAGAAGGATCCGACCGTTCGCCTTTTTCTGAAAGAGACTTGCCGAGGCGGAGCGCCGTGAGATGTTCCGTGTCTGGGAAAGCACAGATCCCCAGTGCTGTTGTGCCTGTAGGTAGGGTGCCAAGGGACGTTGAAGAGCAGCAAGAGCTTTCAGGGCTGGGCCCTTCCTCGTGGGAGAAGGATCCGACCGTTCGCCTTTTCGAAAGAGGCTCTGCCGAGGCGGAGCGCCATGAGATGTTCCGTCTCTGGGAAAGCACAGATCCCCAGTGCTGTTGTGCCTGTAGGTAGGGTGCCAAGGGACGGTGAAGAGCAGCAAGAGCTTTCAGGGCTGGGCCCTTCCTCGTGGGAGAAGGATCCGACCGTTCGCCTTTTCAGAAAGAGGCTCTGCCGAGGCTGAGCGCCGTGAGATGTTCCGTCTCTGGGAAAGCACAGATCCCCAGTGCTGTTGTGCCTGTAGGTAGGGTGCCAAGGGACGGTGAAGAGCAGCAAGAGCTTTCAGGGCTGGGCCCTTCCTCGTGGGAGAAGGATCCGACCGTTTGCCTTTTCAGAAAGAGGCTCTGCCGAGGCTGAGCGCCGTGAGATGTTCCGTCTCTGGGAAAGCACAGATCCCCAGTGCTGTTGTGCCTGTAGGTAGGGTGCCAAGGGACGGTGAAGAGCAGCAAGAGCTTTCAGGGCTGGGCCCTTCCTCGTGGGAGAAGGATCCGACCGTTCGCCTTTTTCTGAAAGAGACTTGTCGAGGCGGAGCGCCATGAGACGTTCCGTGTCTGGGAAAGCACAGATCCCCAGTGCTGTTGTGCCTGTAGGTAGGGTGCCAAGGGACGGTGAAGAGCAGCAAGAGCTTTCAGGGCTGGGCCCTTCCTCGTGGGAGAAGGATCCGACCGTTCGCCTTTTCAGAAAGAGGCTTGCCGAGGCGGAGCGCCGTGAGTTGTTCTGTCTCTGGGAAAGCACAGATCCCCAGTGCTGTTGTGCCTGTACGTAGGGCGCCAAGGGACGGTGAAGAGCAGCAAGAGCTTTCAGGGCTGGGCCCTTCCTCGTGGGAGAAGGATCCGACCGTTCGCCTTTTCAGAAAGAGGCTCTGCCGAGGCTGAGCGCCGTGAGATGTTCCGTGTCTGGGAAAGCACAGATCCCCAGTGCTGTTGTGCCTGTAGGTAGGGTGCCAAGGGACGGTGAAGAGCAGCAAGAGCTTTCAGGGCTGGGCCCTTCCTCGTGGGAGAAGGATCCGACCGTTCGCCTTTTCAGAAAGAGTCTCTGCCGAGGCTGAGAGCCGTGAGATGTTCCGTCTCTGGGAAAGCACAGATCCCCAGTGCTGTTGTGCCTGTAGGTAGGGTGCCAAGGGACGGTGAAGAGCAGCAAGAGCTTTCAGGGCTGGGCCCTTCCTCGTGGGAGAAGGATCCGACCGTTCGCCTTTTCAGAAAGAGGCTCTGCCGAGGCTGAGCGCCGTGAGATGTTCCGTCTCTGGGAAAGCACAGATCCCCAGTGCTGTTGTGCCTGTAGGTAGGGTGCCAAGGGACGGTGAAGAGCAGCAAGAGCTTTCAGGGCTGGGCCCTTCCTCGTGGGAGAAGGATCCGACCGTTCGCCTTTTCAGAAAGAGGCTCTGCCGAGGCTGAGCGCCGTGAGATGTTCCGTGTCTGGGAAAGCACAGATCCCCAGTGCTGTTGTGCCTGTAGGTAGGGTGCCAAGGGACGGTGAAGAGCAGCAAGAGCTTTCAGGGCTGGGCCCTTCCTCGTGGGAGAAGGATCCGACCGTTCGCCTTTTTCTGAAAGAGACTTGTCGAGGCGGAGCGCCATGAGATGTTCCGTCTCTGGGAAAGCACAGATCCCCAGTGCTGTTGTGCCTGTAGGTAGGGTGTCAAGGGACGGTGAAGAGCAGCAAGAGATTTCAGGGCTGGGCCCTTCATCGTGGGAGAAGGATCCGACCGTTCGCCTTTTTCTGAAAGAGACTTGCCGAGGCGGAGCGCCATGAGATGTTCCGTGTCTGGGAAAGCACAGATCCCCAGTGCTGTTGTGCCTGTAGGTAGGGTGCCAAGGGACGGTGAAGAGCAGCAAGAGCTTTCAGGGCTGGGCCCTTCCTCGTGGGAGAAGGATCCGACCGTTCGCCTTTTCAGAAAGAGGCTCTGCCGAGGCTGAGCGCCGTGAGATGTTCCGTGTCTGGGAAAGCACAGATCCCCAGTGCTGTTGTGCCTGTAGGTAGGGTGCCAAGGGACGGTGAAGAGCAACAAGAGCTTTCAGGGCTGGGCCCTTCCTCGTGGGAGAAGGATCCGACCGTTTGCCTTTTCAGAAAGAGGCTCTGCCGAGACTGAGCGCCGTGAGATGTTCCGTGTCTGGGAAAGCACAGATCCCCAGTGCTGTTGTGCCTGTAGGTAGGGTGCCAAGGGACGGTGAAGAGCAGCAAGAGCTTTCAGGGCTGGGCCCTTCCTCGGGGGAGAAGGATCCGACCGTTCGCCTTTTTCTGAAAGAGACTTGCCGAGGCGGAGCGCCGTGAGATGTTCCGTCTCTGGGAAAGCACAGATCCCCAGTGCTGTTGTGCCTGTAGGTAGGGTGTCAAGGGACGGTGAAGAGCAGCAAGAGATTTCAGGGCTGGGCCCTTCCTCGTGGGAGAAGGATCCGACCGTTCGCCTATTCAGAAAGAGGCTCTGCCGAGGCTGAGCGCCGTGAGATGTTCCGTCTCTGGGAAAGCACAGATCCCCAGTGCTGTTGTGCCTGTAGGTAGGGTGCCAAGGGACGGTGAAGAGCAGCAAGAGCTTTCAGGGCTGGGCCCTTCCTCGTGGGAGAAGGATCCGACCGTTCGCCTATTCAGAAAGAGGCTCTGCCGAGACTGAGCGCCGTGAGATGTTCCGTCTCTGGGAAAGCACAGATCCCCAGTGCTGTTGTGCCTGTAGGTAGGGTGCCAAGGGACGGTGAAGAGCAGCAAGAGCTTTCAGGGCTGGGCCCTTCCTCGTGGGAGAAGGATCCGACCGTTCGCCTATTCAGAAAGAGGCTCTGCCGAGGCTGAGCGCCGTGAGATGTTCCGTGTCTGGGAAAGCACAGATCCCCAGTGCTGTTGTGCCTGTAGGTAGGGTGCCAAGGGACGTTGAAGAGCAGCAAGAGCTTTCAGGGCTGGGCCCTTCCTCGTGGGAGAAGGATCCGACCGTTCGCCTTTTCGAAAGAGGCTCTGCCGAGGCGGAGCGCCATGAGATGTTCCGTCTCTGGGAAAGCACAGATCCCCAGTGCTGTTGTGCCTGTAGGTAGGGTGCCAAGGGACGGTGAAGAGCAGCAAGAGCTTTCAGGGCTGGGCCCTTCCTCGTGGGAGAAGGATCCGACCGTTCGCCTTTTCAGAAAGAGGCTCTGCCGAGGCTGAGCGCCGTGAGATGTTCCGTGTCTGGGAAAGCACAGATCCCCAGTGCTGTTGTGCCTGTAGGTAGGGTGCCAAGGGACGGTGAAGAGCAGCAAGAGCTTTCAGGGCTGGGCCCTTCCTCGTGGGAGAAGGATCCGACCGTTTGCCTTTTCAGAAAGAGGCTCTGCCGAGGCTGAGCGCCGTGAGATGTTCCGTCTCTGGGAAAGCACAGATCCCCAGTGCTGTTGTGCCTGTAGGTAGGGTGCCAAGGGACGGTGAAGAGCAGCAAGAGCTTTCAGGGCTGGGCCCTTCCTCGTGGGAGAAGGATCCGACCGTTCGCCTTTTTCTGAAAGAGACTTGTCGAGGCGGAGCGCCATGAGATGTTCCGTGTCTGGGAAAGCACAGATCCCCAGTGCTGTTGTGCCTGTAGGTAGGGTGCCAAGGGACGGTGAAGAGCAGCAAGAGCTTTCAGGGCTGGGCCCTTCCTCGGGGGAGAAGGATCCGACCGTTCGCCTTTTCAGAAAGAGGCTTGCCGAGGCGGAGCGCCGTGAGTTGTTCTGTCTCTGGGAAAGCACAGATCCCCAGTGCTGTTGTGCCTGTACGTAGGGCGCCAAGGGACGGTGAAGAGCAGCAAGAGCTTTCAGGGCTGGGCCCTTCCTCGTGGGAGAAGGATCCGACCGTTCGCCTTTTCAGAAAGAGGCTCTGCCGAGGCTGAGCGCCGTGAGATGTTCCGTGTCTGGGAAAGCACAGATCCCCAGTGCTGTTGTGCCTGTAGGTAGGGTGCCAAGGGACGGTGAAGAGCAGCAAGAGCTTTCAGGGCTGGGCCCTTCCTCGGGGGAGAAGGATCCGACCGTTCGCCTTTTCAGAAAGAGTCTCTGCCGAGGCGGAGCGCCGTGAGATGTTCCGTCTCTGGGAAAGCACAGATCCCCAGTGCTGTTGTGCCTGTAGGTAGGGTGTCAAGGGACGGTGAAGAGCAGCAAGAGATTTCAGGGCTGGGCCCTTCCTCGTGGGAGAAGGATCCGACCGTTCGCCTATTCAGAAAGAGGCTCTGCCGAGGCTGAGCGCCGTGAGATGTTCCGTCTCTGGGAAAGCACAGATCCCCAGTGCTGTTGTGCCTGTAGGTAGGGTGCCAAGGGACGGTGAAGAGCAGCAAGAGCTTTCAGGGCTGGGCCCTTCCTCGTGGGAGAAGGATCCGACCGTTCGCCTTTTCAGAAAGAGGCTCTGCCGAGGCTGAGCGCCGTGAGATGTTCCGTGTCTGGGAAAGCACAGATCCCCAGTGCTGTTGTGCCTGTAGGTAGGGTGCCAAGAGACGGTGAAGAGCAGCAAGAGCTTTCAGGGCTGGGCCCTTCCTCGTGGGAGAAGGATCCGACCGTTCGCCTTTTTCTGAAAGAGACTTGCCGAGGCGGAGCGCCATGAGATGTTCCGTGTCTGGGAAAGCACAGATCCCCAGTGCTGTTGTGCCTGTAGGTAGGGTGCCAAGGGACGGTGAAGAGCAGCAAGAGCTTTCAGGGCTGGGCCCTTCCTCGTGGGAGAAGGATCCGACCGTTCGCCTTTTCGAAAGAGGCTCTGCCGAGGCGGAGCGCCATGAGATGTTCCGTCTCTGGGAAAGCACAGATCCCCAGTGCTGTTGTGCCTGTAGGTAGGGTGCCAAGGGACGGTGAAGAGCAACAAGAGCTTTCAGGGCTGGGCCCTTCCTCGTGGGAGAAGGATCCGACCGTTTGCCTTTTCAGAAAGAGGCCCTGCCGAGACTGAGCGCCGTGAGATGTTCCGTGTCTGGGAAAGCACAGATCCCCAGTGCTGTTGTGCCTGTAGGTAGGGTGCCAAGGGACGGTGAAGAGCAGCAAGAGCTTTCAGGGCTGGGCCCTTCCTCGGGGGAGAAGGATCCGACCGTTCGCCTTTTTCTGAAAGAGACTTGCCGAGGCGGAGCGCCGTGAGATGTTCCGTGTCTGGGAAAGCACAGATCCCTAGTGCTGTTGTGCCTGTAGGTAGGGTGTCAAGGGACGGTGAAGAGCAGCAAGAGATTTCAGGGCTGGGCCCTTCCTCGTGGGAGAAGGATCCGACCGTTCGCCTATTCAGAAAGAGGCTCTGCCGAGGCTGAGCGCCGTGAGATGTTCCGTGTCTGGGAAAGCACAGATCCCCAGTGCTGTTGTGCCTGTAGGTAGGGTGCCAAGGGACGTTGAAGAGCAGCAAGAGCTTTCAGGGCTGGGCCCTTCCTCGTGGGAGAAGGATCCGACCGTTCGCCTTTTCGAAAGAGGCTCTGCCGAGGCGGAGCGCCATGAGATGTTCCGTCTCTGGGAAAGCACAGATCCCCAGTGCTGTTGTGCCTGTAGGTAGGGTGCCAAGGGACGGTGAAGAGCAGCAAGAGCTTTCAGGGCTGGGCCCTTCCTCGTGGGAGAAGGATCCGACCGTTCGCCTTTTCAGAAAGAGGCTCTGCCGAGGCTGAGCGCCGTGAGATGTTCCGTCTCTGGGAAAGCACAGATCCCCAGTGCTGTTGTGCCTGTAGGTAGGGTGCCAAGGGACGGTGAAGAGCAGCAAGAGCTTTCAGGGCTGGGCCCTTCCTCGTGGGAGAAGGATCCGACCGTTTGCCTTTTCAGAAAGAGGCTCTGCCGAGGCTGAGCGCCGTGAGATGTTCCGTCTCTGGGAAAGCACAGATCCCCAGTGCTGTTGTGCCTGTAGGTAGGGTGCCAAGGGACGGTGAAGAGCAGCAAGAGCTTTCAGGGCTGGGCCCTTCCTCGTGGGAGAAGGATCCGACCGTTCGCCTTTTCAGAAAGAGTCTCTGCCGAGGCTGAGAGCCGTGAGATGTTCCGTCTCTGGGAAAGCACAGATCCCCAGTGCTGTTGTGCCTGTAGGTAGGGTGCCAAGGGACGGTGAAGAGCAGCAAGAGCTTTCAGGGCTGGGCCCTTCCTCGTGGGAGAAGGATCCGACCGTTCGCCTTTTCAGAAAGAGGCTCTGCCGAGGCTGAGCGCCGTGAGATGTTCCGTCTCTGGGAAAGCACAGATCCCCAGTGCTGTTGTGCCTGTAGGTAGGGTGTCAAGGGACGGTGAAGAGCAGCAAGAGATTTCAGGGCTGGGCCCTTCATCGTGGGAGAAGGATCCGACCGTTCGCCTTTTTCTGAAAGAGACTTGCCGAGGCGGAGCGCCATGAGATGTTCCGTGTCTGGGAAAGCACAGATCCCCAGTGCTGTTGTGCCTGTAGGTAGGGTGCCAAGGGACGGTGAAGAGCAGCAAGAGCTTTCAGGGCTGGGCCCTTCCTCGTGGGAGAAGGATCCGACCGTTCGCCTTTTCAGAAAGAGGCTCTGCCGAGGCTGAGCGCCGTGAGATGTTCCGTGTCTGGGAAAGCACAGATCCCCAGTGCTGTTGTGCCTGTAGGTAGGGTGCCAAGGGACGGTGAAGAGCAACAAGAGCTTTCAGGGCTGGGCCCTTCCTCGGGGGAGAAGGATCCGACCGTTCGCCTTTTTCTGAAAGAGACTTGCCGAGGCGGAGCGCCGTGAGATGTTCCGTCTCTGGGAAAGCACAGATCCCCAGTGCTGTTGTGCCTGTAGGTAGGGTGTCAAGGGACGGTGAAGAGCAGCAAGAGATTTCAGGGCTGGGCCCTTCCTCGTGGGAGAAGGATCCGACCGTTCGCCTATTCAGAAAGAGGCTCTGCCGAGGCTGAGCGCCGTGAGATGTTCCGTCTCTGGGAAAGCACAGATCCCCAGTGCTGTTGTGCCTGTAGGTAGGGTGCCAAGGGACGGTGAAGAGCAGCAAGAGCTTTCAGGGCTGGGCCCTTCCTCGTGGGAGAAGGATCCGACCGTTCGCCTATTCAGAAAGAGGCTCTGCCGAGACTGAGCGCCGTGAGATGTTCCGTCTCTGGGAAAGCACAGATCCCCAGTGCTGTTGTGCCTGTAGGTAGGGTGCCAAGGGACGGTGAAGAGCAGCAAGAGCTTTCAGGGCTGGGCCCTTCCTCGTGGGAGAAGGATCCGACCGTTCGCCTTTTTCTGAAAGAGACTTGCCGAGGCGGAGCGCCATGAGATGTTCCGTGTCTGGGAAAGCACAGATCCCCAGTGCTGTTGTGCCTGTAGGTAGGGTGCCAAGGGACGGTGAAGAGCAGCAAGAGCTTTCAGGGCTGGGCCCTTCCTCGTGGGAGAAGGATCCGACCGTTTGCCTTTTCAGAAAGAGGCCCTGCCGAGACTGAGCGCCGTGAGATGTTCCGTGTCTGGGAAAGCACAGATCCCCAGTGCTGTTGTGCCTGTAGGTAGGGTGCCAAGGGACGGTGAAGAGCAGCAAGAGCTTTCAGGGCTGGGCCCTTCCTCGGGGGAGAAGGATCCGACCGTTCGCCTTTTTCTGAAAGAGACTTGCCGAGGCGGAGCGCCGTGAGATGTTCCGTGTCTGGGAAAGCACAGATCCCTAGTGCTGTTGTGCCTGTAGGTAGGGTGTCAAGGGACGGTGAAGAGCAGCAAGAGATTTCAGGGCTGGGCCCTTCCTCGGGGGAGAAGGATCCGACCGTTCGCCTTTTCAGAAAGAGGCTCTGCCGAGGCTGAGCGCCGTGAGATGTTCCGTGTCTGGGAAAGCACAGATCCCCAGTGCTGTTGTGCCTGTAGGTAGGGTGCCAAGGGACGTTGAAGAGCAGCAAGAGCTTTCAGGGCTGGGCCCTTCCTCGTGGGAGAAGGATCCGACCGTTCGCCTTTTCGAAAGAGGCTCTGCCGAGGCGGAGCGCCATGAGATGTTCCGTCTCTGGGAAAGCACAGATCCCCAGTGCTGTTGTGCCTGTAGGTAGGGTGCCAAGGGACGGTGAAGAGCAGCAAGAGCTTTCAGGGCTGGGCCCTTCCTCGTGGGAGAAGGATCCGACCGTTCGCCTTTTCAGAAAGAGGCTCTGCCGAGGCTGAGCGCCGTGAGATGTTCCGTGTCTGGGAAAGCACAGATCCCCAGTGCTGTTGTGCCTGTAGGTAGGGTGCCAAGGGACGGTGAAGAGCAGCAAGAGCTTTCAGGGCTGGGCCCTTCCTCGTGGGAGAAGGATCCGACCGTTTGCCTTTTCAGAAAGAGGCTCTGCCGAGGCTGAGCGCCGTGAGATGTTCCGTCTCTGGGAAAGCACAGATCCCCAGTGCTGTTGTGCCTGTAGGTAGGGTGCCAAGGGACGGTGAAGAGCAGCAAGAGCTTTCAGGGCTGGGCCCTTCCTCGTGGGAGAAGGATCCGACCGTTCGCCTTTTTCTGAAAGAGACTTGTCGAGGCGGAGCGCCATGAGATGTTCCGTGTCTGGGAAAGCACAGATCCCCAGTGCTGTTGTGCCTGTAGGTAGGGTGCCAAGGGACGGTGAAGAGCAGCAAGAGCTTTCAGGGCTGGGCCCTTCCTCGGGGGAGAAGGATCCGACCGTTCGCCTTTTCAGAAAGAGGCTTGCCGAGGCGGAGCGCCGTGAGTTGTTCTGTCTCTGGGAAAGCACAGATCCCCAGTGCTGTTGTGCCTGTACGTAGGGCGCCAAGGGACGGTGAAGAGCAGCAAGAGCTTTCAGGGCTGGGCCCTTCCTCGTGGGAGAAGGATCCGACCGTTCGCCTTTTCAGAAAGAGGCTCTGCCGAGGCTGAGCGCCGTGAGATGTTCCGTCTCTGGGAAAGCACAGATCCCCAGTGCTGTTGTGCCTGTAGGTAGGGTGCCAAGGGACGGTGAAGAGCAGCAAGAGCTTTCAGGGCTGGGCCCTTCCTCGGGGGAGAAGGATCCGACCGTTCGCCTTTTCAGAAAGAGTCTCTGCCGAGGCGGAGCGCCGTGAGATGTTCCGTCTCTGGGAAAGCACAGATCCCCAGTGCTGTTGTGCCTGTAGGTAGGGTGTCAAGGGACGGTGAAGAGCAGCAAGAGATTTCAGGGCTGGGCCCTTCCTCGTGGGAGAAGGATCCGACCGTTCGCCTATTCAGAAAGAGGCTCTGCCGAGGCTGAGCGCCGTGAGATGTTCCGTCTCTGGGAAAGCACAGATCCCCAGTGCTGTTGTGCCTGTAGGTAGGGTGCCAAGGGACGGTGAAGAGCAGCAAGAGCTTTCAGGGCTGGGCCCTTCCTCGTGGGAGAAGGATCCGACCGTTCGCCTTTTCAGAAAGAGGCTCTGCCGAGGCTGAGCGCCGTGAGATGTTCCGTGTCTGGGAAAGCACAGATCCCCAGTGCTGTTGTGCCTGTAGGTAGGGTGCCAAGAGACGGTGAAGAGCAGCAAGAGCTTTCAGGGCTGGGCCCTTCCTCGTGGGAGAAGGATCCGACCGTTCGCCTTTTTCTGAAAGAGACTTGCCGAGGCGGAGCGCCATGAGATGTTCCGTCTCTGGGAAAGCACAGATCCCCAGTGCTGTTGTGCCTGTAGGTAGGGTGCCAAGGGACGGTGAAGAGCAGCAAGAGCTTTCAGGGCTGGGCCCTTCCTCGTGGGAGAAGGATCCGACCGTTCGCCTTTTCGAAAGAGGCTCTGCCGAGGCGGAGCGCCATGAGATGTTCCGTCTCTGGGAAAGCACAGATCCCCAGTGCTGTTGTGCCTGTAGGTAGGGTGCCAAGGGACGGTGAAGAGCAGCAAGAGCTTTCAGGGCTGGGCCCTTCCTCGTGGGAGAAGGATCCGACCGTTTGCCTTTTCAGAAAGAGGCCCTGCCGAGACTGAGCGCCGTGAGATGTTCCGTGTCTGGGAAAGCACAGATCCCCAGTGCTGTTGTGCCTGTAGGTAGGGTGCCAAGGGACGGTGAAGAGCAGCAAGAGCTTTCAGGGCTGGGCCCTTCCTCGGGGGAGAAGGATCCGACCGTTCGCCTTTTTCTGAAAGAGACTTGCCGAGGCGGAGCGCCGTGAGATGTTCCGTGTCTGGGAAAGCACAGATCCCTAGTGCTGTTGTGCCTGTAGGTAGGGTGTCAAGGGACGGTGAAGAGCAGCAAGAGATTTCAGGGCTGGGCCCTTCCTCGTGGGAGAAGGATCCGACCGTTCGCCTATTCAGAAAGAGGCTCTGCCGAGGCTGAGCGCCGTGAGATGTTCCGTGTCTGGGAAAGCACAGATCCCCAGTGCTGTTGTGCCTGTAGGTAGGGTGCCAAGGGACGGTGAAGAGCAGCAAGAGCTTTCAGGGCTGGGCCCTTCCTCGTGGGAGAAGGATCCGACCGTTCGCCTTTTCGAAAGAGGCTCTGCCGTGGCGGAGCGCCATGAGATGTTCCGTCTCTGGGAAAGCACAGATCCCCAGTGCTGTTGTGCCTGTAGGTAGGGTGCCAAGGGACGGTGAAGAGCAGCAAGAGCTTTCAGGGCTGGGCCCTTCCTCGTGGGAGAAGGATCCGACCGTTCGCCTTTTCAGAAAGAGGCTCTGCCGAGGCTGAGCGCCGTGAGATGTTCCGTCTCTGGGAAAGCACAGATCCCCAGTGCTGTTGTGCCTGTAGGTAGGGTGCCAAGGGACGGTGAAGAGCAGCAAGAGCTTTCAGGGCTGGGCCCTTCCTCGTGGGAGAAGGATCCGACCGTTTGCCTTTTCAGAAAGAGGCTCTGCCGAGGCTGAGCGCCGTGAGATGTTCCGTCTCTGGGAAAGCACAGATCCCCAGTGCTGTTGTGCCTGTAGGTAGGGTGCCAAGGGACGGTGAAGAGCAGCAAGAGCTTTCAGGGCTGGGCCCTTCCTCGTGGGAGAAGGATCCGACCGTTCGCCTTTTTCTGAAAGAGACTTGTCGAGGCGGAGCGCCATGAGATGTTCCGTGTCTGGGAAAGCACAGATCCCCAGTGCTGTTGTGCCTGTAGGTAGGGTGCCAAGGGACGGTGAAGAGCAGCAAGAGCTTTCAGGGCTGGGCCCTTCCTCGTGGGAGAAGGATCCGACCGTTCGCCTTTTCAGAAAGAGGCTTGCCGAGGCGGAGCGCCGTGAGTTGTTCTGTCTCTGGGAAAGCACAGATCCCCAGTGCTGTTGTGCCTGTACGTAGGGCGCCAAGGGACGGTGAAGAGCAGCAAGAGCTTTCAGGGCTGGGCCCTTCCTCGTGGGAGAAGGATCCGACCGTTCGCCTTTTCAGAAAGAGGCTCTGCCGAGGCTGAGCGCCGTGAGATGTTCCGTGTTAGGGAAAGCACAGATCCCCAGTGCTGTTGTGCCTGTAGGTAGGGTGCCAAGGGACGGTGAAGAGCAGCAAGAGCTTTCAGGGCTGGGCCCTTCCTCGTGGGAGAAGGATCCGACCGTTCGCCTTTTCAGAAAGAGTCTCTGCCGAGGCTGAGAGCCGTGAGATGTTCCGTCTCTGGGAAAGCATAGATCCCCAGTGCTGTTGTGCCTGTAGGTAGGGTGCCAAGGGACGGTGAAGAGCAGCAAGAGCTTTCAGGGCTGGGCCCTTCCTCGTGGGAGAAGGATCCGACCGTTCGCCTTTTCAGAAAGAGGCTCTGCCGAGGCTGAGCGCCGTGAGATGTTCCGTCTCTGGGAAAGCACAGATCCCCAGTGCTGTTGTGCCTGTAGGTAGGGTGCCAAGGGACGGTGAAGAGCAGCAAGAGCTTTCAGGGCTGGGCCCTTCCTCGTGGGAGAAGGATCCGACCGTTCGCCTTTTCAGAAAGAGGCTCTGCCGAGGCTGAGCGCCGTGAGATGTTCCGTGTCTGGGAAAGCACAGATCCCCAGTGCTGTTGTGCCTGTAGGTAGGGTGCCAAGGGACGGTGAAGAGCAGCAAGAGCTTTCAGGGCTGGGCCCTTCCTCGTGGGAGAAGGATCCGACCGTTCGCCTATTCAGAAAGAGGCTCTGCCGAGACTGAGCGCCGTGAGATGTTCCGTCTCTGGGAAAGCACAGATCCCCAGTGCTGTTGTGCCTGTAGGTAGGGTGTCAAGGGACGGTGAAGAGCAGCAAGAGCTTTCAGGGCTGGGCCCTTCCTCGTGGGAGAAGGATCCGACCGTTCGCCTTTTTCTGAAAGAGACTTGCCGAGGCGGAGCGCCATGAGATGTTCCGTGTCTGGGAAAGCACAGATCCCCAGTGCTGTTGTGCCTGTAGGTAGGGTGCCAAGGGACGGTGAAGAGCAGCAAGAGCTTTCAGGGCTGGGCCCTTCCTCGTGGGAGAAGGATCCGACCGTTCGCCTTTTCAGAAAGAGGCTCTGCCGAGGCGGAGCGCCGTGAGATGTTCCGTGTCTGGGAAAGCACAGATCCCCAGTGCTGTTGTGCCTGTAGGTAGGGTGCCAAGGGACGGTGAAGAGCAACAAGAGCTTTCAGGGCTGGGCCCTTCCTCGTGGGAGAAGGATCCGACCGTTTGCCTTTTCAGAAAGAGGCTCTGCCGAGGCTGAGCGCCGTGAGATGTTCCGTGTCTGGGAAAGCACAGATCCCCAGTGCTGTTGTGCCTGTAGGTAGGGTGCCAAGGGACGGTGAAGAGCAGCAAGAGCTTTCAGGGCTGGGCCCTTCCTCGGGGGAGAAGGATCCGAACGTTCGCCTTTTTCTGAAAGAGACTTGCCGAGGCGGAGCGCCGTGAGATGTTCCGTCTCTGGGAAAGCACAGATCCCCAGTGCTGTTGTGCCTGTAGGTAGGGTGTCAAGGGACGGTGAAGAGCAGCAAGAGATTTCAGGGCTGGGCCCTTCCTCGTGGGAGAAGGATCCGACCGTTCGCCTATTCAGAAAGAGGCTCTGCCGAGGCTGAGCGCCGTGAGATGTTCCGTCTCTGGGAAAGCACAGATCCCCAGTGCTGTTGTGCCTGTAGGTAGGGTGCCAAGGGACGGTGAAGAGCAGCAAGAGCTTTCAGGGCTGGGCCCTTCCTCGTGGGAGAAGGATCCGACCGTTCGCCTTTTCAGAAAGAGGCTCTGCCGAGGCTGAGCGCCGTGAGATGTTCCGTGTCTGGGAAAGCACAGATCCCCAGTGCTGTTGTGCCTGTAGGTAGGGTGCCAAGAGACGGTGAAGAGCAGCAAGAGCTTTCATGGCTGGGCCCTTCCTCGGGGGAGAAGGATCCGACCGTTCGCCTTTTTCTGAAAGAGGCTTGCCGAGGCGGAGCGCCGTGAGATGTTCCGTGTCTGGGAAAGCACAGATCCCCAGTGCTGTTGTGCCTGTAGGTAGGGTGCCAAGGGACGTTGAAGAGCAGCAAGAGCTTTCAGGGCTGGGCCCTTCCTCGTGGGAGAAGGATCCGACCGTTCGCCTTTTCAGAAAGAGGCTCTGCCGAGGCTGAGCGCCGTGAGATGTTCCGTCTCTGGGAAAGCACAGATCCCCAGTGCTGTTGTGCCTGTAGGTAGGGTGCCAAGGGACGGTGAAGAGCAGCAAGAGCTTTCAGGGCTGGGCCCTTCCTCGTGGGAGAAGGATCCGACCGTTCGCCTTTTCGAAAGAGGCTCTGCCGAGGCGGAGCGCCATGAGATGTTCCGTGTCTGGGAAAGCACAGATCCCCAGTGCTGTTGTGCCTGTAGGTAGGGTGCCAAGGGACGGTGAAGAGCAGCAAGAGCTTTCAGGGCTGGGCCCTTCCTCGTGGGAGAAGGATCCGACCGTTCGCCTTTTCAGAAAGAGGCTCTGCCGAGGCTGAGCGCCGTGAGATGTTCCGTCTCTGGGAAAGCACAGATCCCCAGTGCTGTTGTGCCTGTAGGTAGGGTGCCAAGGGACGGTGAAGAGCAGCAAGAGCTTTCAGGGCTGGGCCCTTCCTCGTGGGAGAAGGATCCGACCGTTCGCCTTTTCAGAAAGAGGCTCTGCCGAGGCTGAGCGCCGTGAGATGTTCCGTCTCTGGGAAAGCACAGATCCCCAGTGCTGTTGTGCCTGTAGGTAGGGTGCCAAGGGACGGTGAAGAGCAGCAAGAGCTTTCAGGGCTGGGCCCTTCCTCGTGGGAGAAGGATTCGACCGTTCGCCTATTCAGAAAGAGGCTCTGCCGAGACTGAGCGCCGTGAGATGTTCCGTCTCTGGGAAAGCACAGATCCCCAGTGCTGTTGTGCCTGTAGGTAGGGTGCCAAGGGACGGTGAAGAGCAGCAAGAGCTTTCAGGGCTGGGCCCTTCCTCGTGGGAGAAGGATCCGACCGTTCGCCTATTCAGAAAGAGGCTCTGCCGAGACTGAGCGCCGTGAGATGTTCCGTCTCTGGGAAAGCACAGATCCCCAGTGCTGTTGTGCCTGTAGGTAGGGTGCCAAGGGACGGTGAAGAGCAGCAAGAGCTTTCAGGGCTGGGCCCTTCCTCGTGGGAGAAGGATCCGACCGTTCGCCTTTTCGAAAGAGGCTCTGCCGAGGCTGAGCGCCATGAGATGTTCCGTGTCTGGGAAAGCACAGATCCCCAGTGCTGTTGTGCCTGTAGGTAGGGTGCCAAGGGACGGTGAAGAGCAGCAAGAGCTTTCAGGGCTGGGCCCTTCCTCGTGGGAGAAGGATCCGACCGTTTGCCTTTTCAGAAAGAGGCCCTGCCGAGACTGAGCGCCGTGAGATGTTCCGTGTCTGGGAAAGCACAGATCCCCAGTGCTGTTGTGCCTGTAGGTAGGGTGCCAAGGGACGGTGAAGAGCAGCAAGAGCTTTCAGGGCTGGGCCCTTCCTCGTGGGAGAAGGATCCGACCGTTCGCCTTTTCAGAAAGAGGCTTGCCGAGGCGGAGCGCCGTGAGTTGTTCTGTCTCTGGGAAAGCACAGATCCCCAGTGCTGTTGTGCCTGTACGTAGGGCGCCAAGGGACGGTGAAGAGCAGCAAGAGCTTTCAGGGCTGGGCCCTTCCTCGTGGGAGAAGGATCCGACCGTTCGCCTTTTCAGAAAGAGGCTCTGCCGAGGCTGAGCGCCGTGAGATGTTCCGTGTCTGGGAAAGCACAGATCCCCAGTGCTGTTGTGCCTGTAGGTAGGGTGCCAAGGGACGGTGAAGAGCAGCAAGAGCTTTCAGGGCTGGGCCCTTCCTCGTGGGAGAAGGATCCGACCGTTCGCCTTTTCAGAAAGAGTCTCTGCCGAGGCTGAGAGCCGTGAGATGTTCCGTCTCTGGGAAAGCACAGATCCCCAGTGCTGTTGTGCCTGTAGGTAGGGTGCCAAGGGACGGTGAAGAGCAGCAAGAGCTTTCAGGGCTGGGCCCTTCCTCGTGGGAGAAGGATCCGACCGTTCGCCTTTTCAGAAAGAGGCTCTGCCGAGGCTGAGCGCCGTGAGATGTTCCGTCTCTGGGAAAGCACAGATCCCCAGTGCTGTTGTGCCTGTAGGTAGGGTGTCAAGGGACGGTGAAGAGCAGCAAGAGCTTTCAGGGCTGGGCCCTTCCTCGTGGGAGAAGGATCCGACCGTTCGCCTTTTTCTGAAAGAGACTTGCCGAGGCGGAGCGCCGTGAGATGTTCCGTCTCTGGGAAAGCACAGATCCCCAGTGCTGTTGTGCCTGTAGGTAGGGTGTCAAGGGACGGTGAAGAGCAGCAAGAGATTTCAGGGCTGGGCCCTTCCTCGTGGGAGAAGGATCCGACCGTTCGCCTATTCAGAAAGAGGCTCTGCCGAGGCTGAGCGCCGTGAGATGTTCCGTCTCTGGGAAAGCACAGATCCCCAGTGCTGTTGTGCCTGTAGGTAGGGTGCCAAGGGACGGTGAAGAGCAGCAAGAGCTTTCAGGGCTGGGCCCTTCCTCGTGGGAGAAGGATCCGACCGTTCGCCTTTTCAGAAAGAGGCTCTGCCGAGGCTGAGCGCCGTGAGATGTTCCGTGTCTGGGAAAGCACAGATCCCCAGTGCTGTTGTGCCTGTAGGTAGGGTGCCAAGAGACGGTGAAGAGCAGCAAGAGCTTTCATGGCTGGGCCCTTCCTCGGGGGAGAAGGATCCGACCGTTCGCCTTTTTCTGAAAGAGGCTTGCCGAGGCGGAGCGCCGTGAGATGTTCCGTGTCTGGGAAAGCACAGATCCCCAGTGCTGTTGTGCCTGTAGGTAGGGTGCCAAGGGACGTTGAAGAGCAGCAAGAGCTTTCAGGGCTGGGCCCTTCCTCGTGGGAGAAGGATCCGACCGTTCGCCTTTTCAGAAAGAGGCTCTGCCGAGGCTGAGCGCCGTGAGATGTTCCGTCTCTGGGAAAGCACAGATCCCCAGTGCTGTTGTGCCTGTAGGTAGGGTGCCAAGGGACGGTGAAGAGCAGCAAGAGCTTTCAGGGCTGGGCCCTTCCTCGTGGGAGAAGGATCCGACCGTTCGCCTTTTCAGAAAGAGGCTCTGCCGAGGCTGAGCGCCGTGAGATGTTCCGTGTCTGGGAAAGCACAGATCCCCAGTGCTGTTGTGCCTGTAGGTAGGGTGCCAAGAGACGGTGAAGAGCAGCAAGAGCTTTCATGGCTGGGCCCTTCCTCGGGGGAGAAGGATCCGACCGTTCGCCTTTTTCTGAAAGAGGCTTGCCGAGGCGGAGCGCCGTGAGATGTTCCGTGTCTGGGAAAGCACAGATCCCCAGTGCTGTTGTGCCTGTAGGTAGGGTGCCAAGGGACGTTGAAGAGCAGCAAGAGCTTTCAGGGCTGGGCCCTTCCTCGTGGGAGAAGGATCCGACCGTTCGCCTTTTCAGAAAGAGGCTCTGCCGAGGCTGAGCGCCGTGAGATGTTCCGTCTCTGGGAAAGCACAGATCCCCAGTGCTGTTGTGCCTGTAGGTAGGGTGCCAAGGGACGGTGAAGAGCAGCAAGAGCTTTCAGGGCTGGGCCCTTCCTCGTGGGAGAAGGATCCGACCGTTCGCCTTTTCGAAAGAGGCTCTGCCGAGGCGGAGCGCCATGAGATGTTCCGTGTCTGGGAAAGCACAGATCCCCAGTGCTGTTGTGCCTGTAGGTAGGGTGCCAAGGGACGGTGAAGAGCAGCAAGAGCTTTCAGGGCTGGGCCCTTCCTCGTGGGAGAAGGATCCGACCGTTCGCCTTTTCAGAAAGAGGCTCTGCCGAGGCTGAGCGCCGTGAGATGTTCCGTCTCTGGGAAAGCACAGATCCCCAGTGCTGTTGTGCCTGTAGGTAGGGTGCCAAGGGACGGTGAAGAGCAGCAAGAGCTTTCAGGGCTGGGCCCTTCCTCGTGGGAGAAGGATCCGACCGTTCGCCTTTTCAGAAAGAGGCTCTGCCGAGGCTGAGCGCCGTGAGATGTTCCGTCTCTGGGAAAGCACAGATCCCCAGTGCTGTTGTGCCTGTAGGTAGGGTGCCAAGGGACGGTGAAGAGCAGCAAGAGCTTTCAGGGCTGGGCCCTTCCTCGTGGGAGAAGGATTCGACCGTTCGCCTATTCAGAAAGAGGCTCTGCCGAGACTGAGCGCCGTGAGATGTTCCGTCTCTGGGAAAGCACAGATCCCCAGTGCTGTTGTGCCTGTAGGTAGGGTGCCAAGGGACGGTGAAGAGCAGCAAGAGCTTTCAGGGCTGGGCCCTTCCTCGTGGGAGAAGGATCCGACCGTTCGCCTATTCAGAAAGAGGCTCTGCCGAGACTGAGCGCCGTGAGATGTTCCGTCTCTGGGAAAGCACAGATCCCCAGTGCTGTTGTGCCTGTAGGTAGGGTGCCAAGGGACGGTGAAGAGCAGCAAGAGCTTTCAGGGCTGGGCCCTTCCTCGTGGGAGAAGGATCCGACCGTTCGCCTTTTCGAAAGAGGCTCTGCCGAGGCTGAGCGCCATGAGATGTTCCGTGTCTGGGAAAGCACAGATCCCCAGTGCTGTTGTGCCTGTAGGTAGGGTGCCAAGGGACGGTGAAGAGCAGCAAGAGCTTTCAGGGCTGGGCCCTTCCTCGTGGGAGAAGGATCCGACCGTTTGCCTTTTCAGAAAGAGGCCCTGCCGAGACTGAGCGCCGTGAGATGTTCCGTGTCTGGGAAAGCACAGATCCCCAGTGCTGTTGTGCCTGTAGGTAGGGTGCCAAGGGACGGTGAAGAGCAGCAAGAGCTTTCAGGGCTGGGCCCTTCCTCGTGGGAGAAGGATCCGACCGTTCGCCTTTTCAGAAAGAGGCTTGCCGAGGCGGAGCGCCGTGAGTTGTTCTGTCTCTGGGAAAGCACAGATCCCCAGTGCTGTTGTGCCTGTACGTAGGGCGCCAAGGGACGGTGAAGAGCAGCAAGAGCTTTCAGGGCTGGGCCCTTCCTCGTGGGAGAAGGATCCGACCGTTCGCCTTTTCAGAAAGAGGCTCTGCCGAGGCTGAGCGCCGTGAGATGTTCCGTGTCTGGGAAAGCACAGATCCCCAGTGCTGTTGTGCCTGTAGGTAGGGTGCCAAGGGACGGTGAAGAGCAGCAAGAGCTTTCAGGGCTGGGCCCTTCCTCGTGGGAGAAGGATCCGACCGTTCGCCTTTTCAGAAAGAGTCTCTGCCGAGGCTGAGAGCCGTGAGATGTTCCGTCTCTGGGAAAGCACAGATCCCCAGTGCTGTTGTGCCTGTAGGTAGGGTGCCAAGGGACGGTGAAGAGCAGCAAGAGCTTTCAGGGCTGGGCCCTTCCTCGTGGGAGAAGGATCCGACCGTTCGCCTTTTCAGAAAGAGGCTCTGCCGAGGCTGAGCGCCGTGAGATGTTCCGTCTCTGGGAAAGCACAGATCCCCAGTGCTGTTGTGCCTGTAGGTAGGGTGCCAAGGGACGGTGAAGAGCAGCAAGAGCTTTCAGGGCTGGGCCCTTCCTCGTGGGAGAAGGATCCGACCGTTCGCCTTTTCAGAAAGAGGCTCTGCCGAGGCTGAGCGCCGTGAGATGTTCCGTGTCTGGGAAAGCACAGATCCCCAGTGCTGTTGTGCCTGTAGGTAGGGTGCCAAGGGACGGTGAAGAGCAGCAAGAGCTTTCAGGGCTGGGCCCTTCCTCGTGGGAGAAGGATCCGACCGTTCGCCTATTCAGAAAGAGGCTCTGCCGAGACTGAGCGCCGTGAGATGTTCCGTCTCTGGGAAAGCACAGATCCCCAGTGCTGTTGTGCCTGTAGGTAGGGTGTCAAGGGACGGTGAAGAGCAGCAAGAGCTTTCAGGGCTGGGCCCTTCCTCGTGGGAGAAGGATCCGACCGTTCGCCTTTTTCTGAAAGAGACTTGCCGAGGCGGAGCGCCATGAGATGTTCCGTGTCTGGGAAAGCACAGATCCCCAGTGCTGTTGTGCCTGTAGGTAGGGTGCCAAGGGACGGTGAAGAGCAGCAAGAGCTTTCAGGGCTGGGCCCTTCCTCGTGGGAGAAGGATCCGACCGTTCGCCTTTTCAGAAAGAGGCTCTGCCGAGGCGGAGCGCCGTGAGATGTTCCGTGTCTGGGAAAGCACAGATCCCCAGTGCTGTTGTGCCTGTAGGTAGGGTGCCAAGGGACGGTGAAGAGCAACAAGAGCTTTCAGGGCTGGGCCCTTCCTCGTGGGAGAAGGATCCGACCGTTTGCCTTTTCAGAAAGAGGCTCTGCCGAGGCTGAGCGCCGTGAGATGTTCCGTGTCTGGGAAAGCACAGATCCCCAGTGCTGTTGTGCCTGTAGGTAGGGTGCCAAGGGACGGTGAAGAGCAGCAAGAGCTTTCAGGGCTGGGCCCTTCCTCGGGGGAGAAGGATCCGACCGTTCGCCTTTTTCTGAAAGAGACTTGCCGAGGCGGAGCGCCGTGAGATGTTCCGTCTCTGGGAAAGCACAGATCCCCAGTGCTGTTGTGCCTGTAGGTAGGGTGTCAAGGGACGGTGAAGAGCAGCAAGAGATTTCAGGGCTGGGCCCTTCCTCGTGGGAGAAGGATCCGACCGTTCGCCTATTCAGAAAGAGGCTCTGCCGAGGCTGAGCGCCGTGAGATGTTCCGTCTCTGGGAAAGCACAGATCCCCAGTGCTGTTGTGCCTGTAGGTAGGGTGCCAAGGGACGGTGAAGAGCAGCAAGAGCTTTCAGGGCTGGGCCCTTCCTCGTGGGAGAAGGATCCGACCGTTCGCCTTTTCAGAAAGAGGCTCTGCCGAGGCTGAGCGCCGTGAGATGTTCCGTCTCTGGGAAAGCACAGATCCCCAGTGCTGTTGTGCCTGTAGGTAGGGTGCCAAGGGACGGTGAAGAGCAGCAAGAGCTTTCAGGGCTGGGCCCTTCCTCGTGGGAGAAGGATCCGACCGTTCGCCTTTTCAGAAAGAGGCTCTGCCGAGGCTGAGCGCCGTGAGATGTTCCGTGTCTGGGAAAGCACAGATCCCCAGTGCTGTTGTGCCTGTAGGTAGGGTGCCAAGGGACGGTGAAGAGCAGCAAGAGCTTTCAGGGCTGGGCCCTTCCTCGTGGGAGAAGGATCCGACCGTTCGCCTTTTCGAAAGAGGCTCTGCCGAGGCGGAGCGCCATGAGATGTTCCGTGTCTGGGAAAGCACAGATCCCCAGTGCTGTTGTGCCTGTAGGTAGGGTGCCAAGGGACGGTGAAGAGCAGCAAGAGCTTTCAGGGCTGGGCCCTTCCTCGTGGGAGAAGGATCCGACCGTTCGCCTTTTTAGAAAGAGGCTCTGCCGAGGCTGAGCGCCGTGAGATGTTCCTTCTCTGGGAAAGCACAGATCCCCAGTGCTGTTGTGCCTGTAGGTAGGGTGCCAAGGGACGGTGAAGAGCAGCAAGAGCTTTCAGGGCTGGGCCCTTCCTCGTGGGAGAAGGATCCGACCGTTTGCCTTTTCAGAAAGAGGCTCTGCCGAGACTGAGCGCCGTGAGATGTTCCGTCTCTGGGAAAGCACAGATCCCCAGTGCTGTTGTGCCTGTAGGTAGGGTGCCAAGGGACGGTGAAGAGCAGCAAGAGCTTTCAGGGCTGGGCCCTTCCTCGTGGGAGAAGGATCCGACCGTTCGCCTATTCAGAAAGAGGCTCTGCCGAGACTGAGCGCCGTGAGATGTTCCGTCTCTGGGAAAGCACAGATCCCCAGTGCTGTTGTGCCTGTAGGTAGGGTGCCAAGGGACGGTGAAGAGCAGCAAGAGCTTTCAGGGCTGGGCCCTTCCTCGTGGGAGAAGGATCCGACCGTTCGCCTTTTCAGAAAGAGGCTCTGCCGAGGCTGAGCGCCGTGAGATGTTCCGTCTCTGGGAAAGCACAGATCCCCAGTGCTGTTGTGCCTGTAGGTAGGGTGCCAAGGGACGGTGAAGAGCAGCAAGAGCTTTCAGGGCTGGGCCCTTCCTCGTGGGAGAAGGATCCGACCGTTCGCCTTTTCAGAAAGAGGCTCTGCCGAGGCTGAGCGCCGTGAGATGTTCCGTCTCTGGGAAAGCACAGATCCCCAGTGCTGTTGTGCCTGTAGGTAGGGTGCCAAGGGACGGTGAAGAGCAGCAAGAGCTTTCAGGGCTGGGCCCTTCCTCGTGGGAGAAGGATCCGACCGTTCGCCTTTTCAGAAAGAGGCTCTGCCGAGACTGAGCGCCGTGAGATGTTCCGTCTCTGGGAAAGCACAGATCCCCAGTGCTGTTGTGCCTGTAGGTAGGGTGTCAAGGGACGGTGAAGAGCAGCAAGAGATTTCAGGGCTGGGCCCTTCCTCGTGGGAGAAGGATCCGACCGTTCGCCTTTTTCTGAAAGAGACTTGCCGAGGCGGAGCGCCATGAGATGTTCCGTGTCTGGGAAAGCACAGATCCCCAGTGCTGTTGTGCCTGTAGGTAGGGTGCCAAGGGACGGTGAAGAGCAGCAAGAGCTTTCAGGGCTGGGCCCTTCCTCGTGGGAGAAGGATCCGACCGTTCGCCTTTTCAGAAAGAGGCTCTGCCGAGGCGGAGCGCCGTGAGATGTTCCGTGTCTGGGAAAGCACAGATCCCCAGTGCTGTTGTGCCTGTAGGTAGGGTGCCAAGGGACGGTGAAGAGCAACAAGAGCTTTCAGGGCTGGGCCCTTCCTCGTGGGAGAAGGATCCGACCGTTTGCCTTTTCAGAAAGAGGCTCTGCCGAGGCTGAGCGCCGTGAGATGTTCCGTGTCTGGGAAAGCACAGATCCCCAGTGCTGTTGTGCCTGTAGGTAGGGTGCCAAGGGACGGTGAAGAGCAGCAAGAGCTTTCAGGGCTGGGCCCTTCCTCGGGGGAGAAGGATCCGACCGTTCGCCTTTTTCTGAAAGAGACTTGCCGAGGCGGAGCGCCGTGAGATGTTCCGTCTCTGGGAAAGCACAGATCCCCAGTGCTGTTGTGCCTGTAGGTAGGGTGTCAAGGGACGGTGAAGAGCAGCAAGAGATTTCAGGGCTGGGCCCTTCCTCGTGGGAGAAGGATCCGACCGTTCGCCTATTCAGAAAGAGGCTCTGCCGAGGCTGAGCGCCGTGAGATGTTCCGTCTCTGGGAAAGCACAGATCCCCAGTGCTGTTGTGCCTGTAGGTAGGGTGCCAAGGGACGGTGAAGAGCAGCAAGAGCTTTCAGGGCTGGGCCCTTCCTCGTGGGAGAAGGATCCGACCGTTCGCCTTTTCAGAAAGAGGCTCTGCCGAGGCTGAGCGCCGTGAGATGTTCCGTCTCTGGGAAAGCACAGATCCCCAGTGCTGTTGTGCCTGTAGGTAGGGTGCCAAGGGACGGTGAAGAGCAGCAAGAGCTTTCAGGGCTGGGCCCTTCCTCGTGGGAGAAGGATCCGACCGTTCGCCTTTTCAGAAAGAGGCTCTGCCGAGGCTGAGCGCCGTGAGATGTTCCGTGTCTGGGAAAGCACAGATCCCCAGTGCTGTTGTGCCTGTAGGTAGGGTGCCAAGGGACGGTGAAGAGCAGCAAGAGCTTTCAGGGCTGGGCCCTTCCTCGTGGGAGAAGGATCCGACCGTTCGCCTTTTCGAAAGAGGCTCTGCCGAGGCGGAGCGCCATGAGATGTTCCGTGTCTGGGAAAGCACAGATCCCCAGTGCTGTTGTGCCTGTAGGTAGGGTGCCAAGGGACGGTGAAGAGCAGCAAGAGCTTTCAGGGCTGGGCCCTTCCTCGTGGGAGAAGGATCCGACCGTTCGCCTTTTTAGAAAGAGGCTCTGCCGATGCTGAGCGCCGTGAGATGTTCCTTCTCTGGGAAAGCACAGATCCCCAGTGCTGTTGTGCCTGTAGGTAGGGTGCCAAGGGACGGTGAAGAGCAGCAAGAGCTTTCAGGGCTGGGCCCTTCCTCGTGGGAGAAGGATCCGACCGTTTGCCTTTTCAGAAAGAGGCTCTGCCGAGACTGAGCGCCGTGAGATGTTCCGTCTCTGGGAAAGCACAGATCCCCAGTGCTGTTGTGCCTGTAGGTAGGGTGCCAAGGGACGGTGAAGAGCAGCAAGAGCTTTCAGGGCTGGGCCCTTCCTCGTGGGAGAAGGATCCGACCGTTCGCCTTTTCAGAAAGAGGCTCTGCCGAGACTGAGCGCCGTGAGATGTTCCGTCTCTGGGAAAGCACAGATCCCCAGTGCTGTTGTGCCTGTAGGTAGGGTGCCAAGGGACGGTGAAGAGCAGCAAGAGCTTTCAGGGCTGGGCCCTTCCTCGTGGGAGAAGGATCCGACCGTTCGCCTTTTCAGAAAGAGGCTCTGCCGAGGCTGAGCGCCGTGAGATGTTCCGTCTCTGGGAAAGCACAGATCCCCAGTGCTGTTGTGCCTGTAGGTAGGGTGCCAAGGGACGGTGAAGAGCAGCAAGAGCTTTCAGGGCTGGGCCCTTCCTCGTGGGAGAAGGATCCGACCGTTCGCCTTTTCAGAAAGAGGCTCTGCCGAGACTGAGCGCCATGAGATGTTCCGTCTCTGGGAAAGCACAGATCCCCAGTGCTGTTGTGCCTGTAGGTAGGGTGCCAAGGGACGGTGAAGAGCAGCAAGAGCTTTCAGGGCTGGGCCCTTCCTCGTGGGAGAAGGATCCGACCGTTCGCCTTTTCAGAAAGAGGCTCTGCCGAGGCTGAGCGCCGTGAGATGTTCCGTGTCTGGGAAAGCACAGATCCCCAGTGCTGTTGTGCCTGTAGGTAGGGTGCCAAGGGACGGTGAAGAGCAGCAAGAGCTTTCAGGGCTGGGCCCTTCCTCGTGGGAGAAGGATCCGACCGTTCGCCTTTTCGAAAGAGGCTCTGCCGAGGCGGAGCGCCATGAGATGTTCCGTGTCTGGGAAAGCACAGATCCCCAGTGCTGTTGTGCCTGTAGGTAGGGTGCCAAGGGACGGTGAAGAGCAGCAAGAGCTTTCAGGGCTGGGCCCTTCCTCGTGGGAGAAGGATCCGACCGTTCGCCTTTTTAGAAAGAGGCTCTGCCGAGGCTGAGCGCCGTGAGATGTTCCTTCTCTGGGAAAGCACAGATCCCCAGTGCTGTTGTGCCTGTAGGTAGGGTGCCAAGGGACGGTGAAGAGCAGCAAGAGCTTTCAGGGCTGGGCCCTTCCTCGTGGGAGAAGGATCCGACCGTTTGCCTTTTCAGAAAGAGGCTCTGCCGAGACTGAGCGCCGTGAGATGTTCCGTCTCTGGGAAAGCACAGATCCCCAGTGCTGTTGTGCCTGTAGGTAGGGTGCCAAGGGACGGTGAAGAGCAGCAAGAGCTTTCAGGGCTGGGCCCTTCCTCGTGGGAGAAGGATCCGACCGTTCGCCTATTCAGAAAGAGGCTCTGCCGAGACTGAGCGCCGTGAGATGTTCCGTCTCTGGGAAAGCACAGATCCCCAGTGCTGTTGTGCCTGTAGGTAGGGTGCCAAGGGACGGTGAAGAGCAGCAAGAGCTTTCAGGGCTGGGCCCTTCCTCGTGGGAGAAGGATCCGACCGTTCGCCTTTTCGAAAGAGGCTCTGCCGGGGCGGAGCGCCATGAGATGTTCCGTGTCTGGGAAAGCACAGATCCCCAGTGCTGTTGTGCCTGTAGGTAGGGTGCCAAGGGACGGTGAAGAGCAGCAAGAGCTTTCAGGGCTGGGCCCTTCCTCGGGGGAGAAGGATCCGACCGTTCGCCTTTTTCTGAAAGAGACTTGCCGAGGCGGAGCGCCATGAGATGTTCCGTGTCTGGGAAAGCACAGATCCCCAGTGCTGTTGTGCCTGTAGGTAGGGTGCCAAGGGACGGTGAAGAGCAGCAAGAGCTTTCAGGGCTGGGCCCTTCCTCGTGGGAGAAGGATCCGACCGTTCGCCTTTTCAGAAAGAGGCTCTGCCGAGGCTGAGCGCCGTGAGATGTTCCGTCTCTGGGAAAGCACAGATCCCCAGTGCTGTTGTGCCTGTAGGTAGGGTGCCAAGGGACGGTGAAGAGCAGCAAGAGCTTTCAGGGCTGGGCCCTTCCTCGTGGGAGAAGGATCCGACCGTTCGCCTTTTTCTGAAAGAGACTTGTCGAGGCGGAGCGCCATGAGATGTTCCGTGTCTGGGAAAGCACAGATCCCCAGTGCTGTTGTGCCTGTAGGTAGGGTGCCAAGGGACGGTGAAGAGCAGCAAGAGCTTTCAGGGCTGGGCCCTTCCTCGTGGGAGAAGGATCCGACCGTTCGCCTTTTCAGAAAGAGGCTTGCCGAGGCTGAGCGCCGTGAGTTGTTCTGTCTCTGGGAAAGCACAGATCCCCAGTGCTGTTGTGCCTGTACGTAGGGCGCCAAGGGACGGTGAAGAGCAGCAAGAGCTTTCAGGGCTGGGCCCTTCCTCGTGGGAGAAGGATCCGACCGTTCGCCTTTTCAGAAAGAGGCTCTGCCGAGGCTGAGCGCCGTGAGATGTTCCGTGTCTGGGAAAGCACAGATCCCCAGTGCTGTTGTGCCTGTAGGTAGGGTGCCAAGGGACGGTGAAGAGCAGCAAGAGCTTTCAGGGCTGGGCCCTTCCTCGTGGGAGAAGGATCCGACCGTTCGCCTTTTCAGAAAGAGGCTCTGCCGAGACTGAGCGCCGTGAGATGTTCCGTCTCTGGGAAAGCACAGATCCCCAGTGCTGTTGTGCCTGTAGGTAGGGTGCCAAGGGACGGTGAAGAGCAGCAAGAGCTTTCAGGGCTGGGCCCTTC
Organism: Buteo buteo; assembly: GCF_964188355.1. NCBI lineage: Eukaryota > Metazoa > Chordata > Aves > Accipitriformes > Accipitridae > Buteo > Buteo buteo. The sequence continues at coordinate 629,759 of NW_027439210.1, forward strand.
CTCGTGGGAGAAGGATCCGACCGTTCGCCTTTTCAGAAAGAGGCTCTGCCGAGGCTGAGAGCCGTGAGATGTTCCGTCTCTGGGAAAGCACAGATCCCCAGTGCTGTTGTGCCTGTAGGTAGGGTGCCAAGGGACGGTGAAGAGCAGCAAGAGCTTTCAGGGCTGGGCCCTTCCTCGTGGGAGAAGGATCCGACCGTTCGCCTTTTCAGAAAGAGGCTCTGCCGAGGCTGAGCGCCGTGAGATGTTCCGTGTCTGGGAAAGCACAGATGCCCAGTGCTGTTGTGCCTGTAGGTAGGGTGCCAAGGGACGGTGAAGAGCAGCAAGAGCTTTCAGGGCTGGGCCCTTCCTCGTGGGAGAAGGATCCGACCGTTCGCCTTTTCAGAAAGAGGCTCTGCCGAGGCTGAGCGCCGTGAGATGTTCCGTCTCTGGGAAAGCACAGATCCCCAGTGCTGTTGTGCCTGTAGGTAGGGTGCCAAGGGACGGTGAAGAGCAGCAAGAGCTTTCAGGGCTGGGCCCTTCCTCGGGGGAGAAGGATCCGACCGTTCGCCTTTTTCTGAAAGAGGCTTGCCGAGGCGGAGCGCCGTGAGATGTTCTGTCTCTGGGAAAGCACAGATCCCCAGTGCTGTTGTGCCTGTAGGTAGGGTGCCAAGGGACGGTGAAGAGCAACAAGAGCTTTCAGGGCTGGGCCCTTCCTCGTGGGAGAAGGATCCGACCGTTCGCCTTTTCAGAAAGAGTCTCTGCCGAGGCTGAGCGCCGTGAGATGTTCCGTGTCTGGGAAAGCACAGATCCCCAGTGCTGTTGTGCCTGTAGGTAGGGTGCCAAGGGACGGTGAAGAGCAGCAAGAGCTTTCAGGGCTGGGCCCTTCCTCGTGGGAGAAGGATCCGACCGTTCGCCTTTTCAGAAAGAGGCTCTGCCGAGGCTGAGCGCCGTGAGATGTTCCGTGTCTGGGAAAGCACAGATCCCCAGTGCTGTTGTGCCTGTAGGTAGGGTGCCAAGGGACGGTGAAGAGCAGCAAGAGCTTTCAGGGCTGGGCCCTTCCTCGTGGGAGAAGGATCCGACCGTTCGCCTATTCAGAAAGAGGCTCTGCCGAGACTGAGCGCCGTGAGATGTTCCGTGTCTGGGAAAGCACAGATCCCCAGTGCTGTTGTGCCTGTAGGTAGGGTGCCAAGGGACGGTGAAGAGCAGCAAGAGCTTTCAGGGCTGGGCCCTTCCTCATGGGAGAAGGATCCGACCGTTTGCCTTTTCAGAAAGAGGCTCTGCCGAGACTGAGCGCCATGAGATGTTCCGTGTCTGGGAAAGCACAGATCCCCAGTGCTGTTGTGCCTGTAGGTAGGGTGCCAAGGGACGGTGAAGAGCAGCAAGAGCTTTCAGGGCTGGGCCCTTCCTCGTGGGAGAAGGATCCGACCGTTCGCCTTTTTCTGAAAGAGACTTGCCGAGGCGGAGCGCCATGAGATGTTCCGTGTCTGGGAAAGCACAGATCCCCAGTGCTGTTGTGCCTGTAGGTAGGGTGCCAAGGGACGGTGAAGAGCAGCAAGAGATTTCAGGGCTGGGCCCTTCCTCGTGGGAGAAGGATCCGACCGTTCGCCTTTTCAGAAAGAGGCTCTGCCGAGGCTGAGCGCCGTGAGATGTTCCGTCTCTGGGAAAGCACAGATCCCCAGTGCTGTTGTGCCTGTAGGTAGGGTGCCAAGGGACGGTGAAGAGCAGCAAGAGCTTTCATGGCTGGGCCCTTCCTCGTGGGAGAAGGATCCGACCGTTCGCCTTTTCGAAAGAGGCTCTGCTGAGGCGGAGCGCCATGAGATGTTCCGTCTCTGGGAAAGCACAGATCCCCAGTGCTGTTGTGCCTGTAGGTAGGGTGCCAAGGGACGGTGAAGAGCAGCAAGAGCTTTCAGGGCTGGGCCCTTCCTCGTGGGAGAAGGATCCGACCGTTTGCCTTTTCAGAAAGAGGCTCTGCCGAGACTGAGCGCCGTGAGATGTTCCGTCTCTGGGAAAGCACAGATCCCCAGTGCTGTTGTGCCTGTAGGTAGGGTGCCAAGGGACAGTGAAGAGCAGCAAGAGCTTTCAGGGCTGGGCCCTTCCTCGTGGGAGAAGGATCCGACCGTTCGCCTTTTTCTGAAAGAGACTTGCCGAGGCGGAGCGCCATGAGATGTTCCGTGTCTGGGAAAGCACAGATCCCCAGTGCTGTTGTGCCTGTAGGTAGGGTGTCAAGGGACGGTGAAGAGCAGCAAGAGATTTCAGGGCTGGGCCCTTCCTCGTGGGAGAAGGATCCGACCGTTCGCCTTTTCAGAAAGAGGTTTGCCGAGGCTGAGCGCCGTGAGATGTTCCGTGTCTGGGAAAGCACAGATCCCCAGTGCTGTTGTGCCTGTAGGTAGGGTGCCAAGGGACGGTGAAGAGCAGCAAGAGCTTTCAGGGCTGGGCCCTTCCTCGTGGGAGAAGGATCCGACCGTTCGCCTTTTCAGAAAGAGGCTCTGCCGAGGCTGAGCGCCGTGAGATGTTCCGTGTCTGGGAAAGCACAGATCCCCAGTGCTGTTGTGCCTGTAGGTAGGGTGCCAAGGGACGGTGAAGAGCAGCAAGAGCTTTCAGGGGTGGCACCTTCCTTGTGGGTCAAGGAGCCGGACGTTTGCCTTTTCAGAAAAATGCTATGCCGAGAACGGACACCGTGAGGTGTACCGATCCTGGGCAAGCACAGATCCCCAATGCTGTTGTGCCTGTGCATAGGCTGCAGGGGGACAGTGAAGAGCAGCAAGAGCTTTCAGGGATGGGCCTTTCCTCGGGGGAGAAGGATCCGACCATTCGCCTTTTCAGAAAGAGGCTCTGCCGAGGCTGAGCGCCGTGAGATGTTCCATCTCTGGGAAAGCACAGATCCCCAGTGCTGTTGTGCCTGTAGGTAGGGCGCCAAGGGACAGTGAAGAGCAGCAAGAGCTTTCAGGGCTGGGCCCTTCCTCGTGGGAGAAGGATCCGACCGTTCGCCTTTTTCTGAAAGAGACTTGCCGAGGCGGAGCGCCGAGAGATGTTCCGTGTCTGGGAAACCACAGATCCCCAGTGCTGTTGTGCCTGTAGGTAGGGTGCCAAGGGACGGTGAAGAGCAGCAAGAGCTTTCAGGGGTGGCACCTTCCTTGTGGGACAAGGAGCCGGACATTTGCCTTTTCTGAAAAATGCTATGCCGAGAACGACACCGTGAGGTGTACCGATCCTGGGCAAGCACAGATCCCCAATGCTGTTGTGCCTGTGCATAGGCTGCACGGGGACAGTGAAGAGCAGCAAGAGCTTTCAGGGCTGGCACCTTCCTTGTGGGACAAGGAGCCGGACGTTGGCCTTTTCGGAAGAGCCTCTGCCGAGAACGAGCGCCGTGAGATGTGCCGCCTGTGGGCAAGCACAGATCCCCAATGCTGTTGTGCCTGTGCATAGGCTGCAACGGGACAGTGAAGAGCAGCAAGAGCTTTCAGGGCTGGCACCATCCTTGTGGGAGAAGGATCCGACCTTTCGCCTTTTCAGAAAAATGCTATGCCGAGAACGGACACCGAGAGGTGTACCGATCCTGAGCAAGCACAGATCCCCAATGCTGTTGTGCCTGTGCATAGGCTGCACGGGGACAGTGAAGAGCAGCAAGACCTTTCAGGGCTGGGCCCTTCCTCGTGGGAGAAGGATCCGACCGTTCGCTTTTTCAGAAAGAGGCTCTGCCGAGGCGGAGCGCCGTGAGATGTTCAGTCTCTGGGAAAGCACAGATCCCCAGTGCTGTTGTGCCTGTAGGTAGGGTGCCAAGGGACGTTGAAGAGCAGCAAGAGCTTTCAGGGCTGGGCCCTTCCTCGTGGGAGAAGGATCCGACCGTTCGCCTTTTCAGAAAGAGGCTCTGCCGAGGCTGAGCGCCGTGAGATGTTCCGTGTCTGGGAAAGCACAGATCCCCAGTGCTGTTGTGCCTGTAGGTAGGGTGCCAAGGGACGGTGAAGAGCAGCAAGAGCTTTCAGGGCTGGGCCCTTCCTCGTGGGAGAAGGATCCGACCGTTCGCCTTTTCAGAAAGAGGCTCTGCCGAGGCGGAGCGCCGTGAGATGTTCCGTGTCTGGGAAAGCACAGATCCCCAGTGCTGTTGTGCCTGTAGGTAGGGTGCCAAGGGACGGTGAAGAGCAGCAAGAGATTTCAGGGCTGGGCCCTTCCTCGTGGGAGAAGGATGCGACCGTTCGCCTTTTTCTGAAAGAGACTTGCCGAGGCGGAGCGCCGTGAGATGTTCCGTGTCTGGGAAAGCACAGATGCCCAGTGCTGTTGTGCCTGTGCATAGGCTGCACGGGGACGGTGAGAGCAGCAAGAGCTTTCAGGGCTGGGCCCTTCCTCGTGGGAGAAGGATCCGACCGTTCGCCTTTTCAGAAAGAGGCTCTGCCGAGGCTGAGCGCCGTGAGATGTTCCGTCTCTGGGAAAGCACAGATCCCCAGTGCTGTTGTGCCTGTAGGTAGGGTGCCAAGGGACGGTGAAGAGCAGCAAGAGCTTTCAGGGCTGGCACCTTCCTTGTGGGACAAGGAGCCGGACGTTTGCCTTTTCAGAAAAATGCTATGCAAAGAACGGACACCGAAAGGTGTACCGTTCCTGGGCAAGCACAGATCCCCAATGCTGTTGTGCCTGTGCATAGGCTGCACGGGGACAGTGAAGAGCAGCAAGAGCTTTCAGGGCTGGGCCCTTCCTCGTGGGAGAAGGATCCGACCGTTCGCCTTTTCAGAAAGAGGCTCTGCCGAGGCTGAGCGCCGTGAGATGTTCCGTCTCTGGGAAAGCACAGATCCCCAGTGCTGTTGTGCCTGTAGGTAGGGTGCCAAGGGACGGTGAAGAGCAGCAAGAGCTTTCAGGGCTGGGCCCTTCCTCGTGGGAGAAGGATCCGACCGTTCGCCTTTTCAGAAAGAGGCTCTGCCGAGGCGGAGCGCCGTGAGATGTTCCGTCTCTGGGAAAGCACAGATCCCCAGTGCTGTTGTGCCTGTAGGTAGGGTGCCAAGGGACGGTGAAGAGCAGCAAGAGCTTTCAGGGCTGGGCCCTTCCTCGTGGGAGAAGGATGCGACCGTTCGCCTTTTTCTGAAAGAGACTTGCCGAGGCAGAGCGCCGTGAGATGTTCCGTGTCTGGGAAACCACAGATGCCCAGTGCTGTTGTGCCTGTGCATAGGCTGCACGGGGACGGTGAAGAGCAGCAAGAGCTTTCAGGAATGGGCCCTTCCTCGGGGGAGAAGGACCCGACCATTCGCCTATTCAGAAAGAGGCTCTGCCGAGGCGGAGAGCCGTGAGATGTTCCGTGTCTGGGAAAGCACAGATCCCCAGTGCTGTTGTGCCTGTAGGTAGGGTGCCAAGGGACGGTGAAGAGCAGCAAGAGCTTTCAGGGCTGGGCCCTTCCTCGTGGAGAAGGATCCGACCGTTCGCCTATTCAGAAAGAGGCTCTGCCGAGACTGAGCGCCGTGAGATGTTCGGTGTCTGGGAAAGCACAGATCCCCAGTGCTGTTGTGCCTGTAGGTAGGGTGCCAAGGGACGGTGAAGAGCAGCAAGAGCTTTCAGGGCTGGGCCCTTCCTCGTGGAGAAGGATCCGACCGTTTGCCTTTTCAGAAAGAGGCTCTGCCGAGGCGGAGCGCCGAGAGATGTTCCGTGTCTGGGAAAGCACAGATCCCCAGTGCTGTTGTGCCTGTAGGTAGGGTGCCAAGGGACGGTGAAGAGCAGCAAGAGCTTTCAGGGCTGGGCCCTTCCTCGTGGGAGAAGGATCCGACCGTTCGCCTTTTCAGAAAAATGCTATGCCGAGAACGGACACCGTGAGGTGTACCGTTCCTGGGCAAGCACAGATCCCCAATGCTGTTGTGCCTGTGCATAGGCTGCACGGGGACAGTGAAGAGTAGCAAGAGCTTTCAGGGCTGGCACCTTCCTTCTGGGACAAGGAGCCGGACGTTTGCCTTTTAGGAAGAGCCTCTGCCGAGAAAGAACACCATGAGGTGTACCGTTCCTGGGCAAGCACAGATCCCCAGTGCTGTTGTGCCTGTAGGTAGGGTGCCAAGGGACGGTGAAGAGCAGCAAGAGCTTTCAGGGCTGGGCCCTTCCTCGTGGGAGAAGGATCCGACCGTTCGCCTTTTTCTGAAAGAGACTTGCCGAGGCGGAGCGCCGTGAGATGTTCCGTGTCTGGGAAAGCACAGATCCCCAGTGCTGTTGTGCCTGTAGGTAGGGTGCCAAGGGACGGTGAAGAGCAGCAAGAGCTTTCAGGGCTGGCAACTTCCTTCTGGGACAAGGAGCCGGACGTTTGCCTTTTCGGAAGAGCCTCTGCCGAGAACGAACACCCTGAGGTGTACTGTTCCTGGGAAAGCACAGATCCCCAGTGCTGTTGTGCCTGTGCATAGGCTGCACGGGGACGGTGAAGAGCAGCAAGAGCTTTCAGGGCTGGGCCCTTCCTCGTGGAGAAGGATCCGACCGTTCGCCTATTCAGAAAGAGGCTCTGCCGAGGCTGAGCGCCGTGAGATGTTCCGTGTCTGGGAAAGCACAGATCCCCAGTGCTGTTGTGCCTGTAGGTAGGGTGCCAAAGGACGGTGAAGAGCAGCAAGAGCTTTCAGGGCTGGGCCCTTCCTCGTGGGAGAAGGATCCGACCGTTCGCCTTTTTCTAAAAGAGACTTGCCGAGGCGGAGCGCCGTGAGATGTTCCGTGTCTGGGAAAGCACAGATGCCCAGTGCTGTTGTGCCTGTGCATAGGCTGCACGGGGACAGTGAAGAGCAGCAAGAGCTTTCATGGCTGGGCCCTTCCTCGTGGGAGAAGGATCCGAAGGTTCGCCTTTTCAGAAAGAGGCTCTGCCGAGGCTGAGCGCCGTGAGATGTTCCGTCTCTGGGAAAGCACAGATCCCCAGTGCTGTTGTGCCTGTAGGTAGGGTGCCAAGGGACGGTGAAGAGCAGCAAGAGCTTTCAGGGCTGGGCCCTTCCTCGTGGAGAAGGATCCGACCGTTTGCCTTTTCAGAAAGAGGCTCTGCCGAGGCGGAGCGCCGAGAGATGTTCCGTGTCTGGGAAAGCACAGATCCCCAGTGCTGTTGGACGTGTAGGTAGGGTGCCAAGGGACGGTGAAGAGCAGCAAGAGCTTTCAGGGCTGGGCCCTTCCTCGTGGAGAAGGATCCGACCGTTCGCCTATTCAGAAAGAGGCTCTGCCGAGACTGAGCGCCGTTAGATGTTCGGTGTCTGGGAAAGCACAGATCCCCAGTGCTGTTGTGCCTGTAGGTAGGGTGCCAAGGGACGGTGAAGAGCAGCAAGAGCTTTCAGGGCTGGGCCCTTCCTCGTGGAGAAGGATCCGACCGTTTGCCTTTTCAGAAAGAGGCTCTGCCGAGGCGGAGCGCCGAGAGATGTTCCGTGTCTGGGAAAGCACAGATCCCCAGTGCTGTTGGACGTGTAGGTAGGGTGCCAAGGGACGGTGAAGAGCAGCAAGAGCTTTCAGGGCTGGGCCCTTCCTCGTGGGAGAAGGATCCGACCGTTCGCCTTTTCAGAAAAATGCTATGCCGAGAACGGACACCGTGAGGTGTACCGTTCCTGGGCAAGCACAGATCCCCAATGCTGTTGTGCCTGTGCATAGGCTGCACGGGGACAGTGAAGAGTAGCAAGAGCTTTCAGGGCTGGCACCTTCCTTCTGGGACAAGGAGCGGGACGTTTGCCTTTTAGGAAGAGCCTCTGCCGAGAAAGAACACCATGAGGTGTACCGTTCCTGGGCAAGCACAGATCCCCAATGCTGTTGTGCCTGTAGGTAGGGTGCCAAGGGACGGTGAAGAGCAACAAGAGCTTTCAGGGCTGGGCCCTTCCTCGTGGGAGAAGGATCCGACCGTTCGCCTTTTTCTGAAAGAGACTTGCCGAGGCGGAGCGCCGTGAGATGTTCCGTGTCTGGGAAAGCACAGATCCCCAGTGCTGTTGTGCCTGTAGGTAGGGTGCCAAGGGACGGTGAAGAGCAGCAAGAGCTTTCAGGGCTGGCAACTTCCTTCTGGGACAAGGAGCCGGACGTTTGCCTTTTCGGAAGAGCCTCTGCCGAGAACGAACACCCTGAGGTGTACTGTTCCTGGGAAAGCACAGATCCCCAGTGCTGTTGTGCCTGTGCATAGGCTGCACGGGGACGGTGAAGAGCAGCAAGAGCTTTCAGGGCTGGGCCCTTCCTCGTGGAGAAGGATCCGACCGTTCGCCTATTCAGAAAGAGGCTCTGCCGAGGCTGAGCGCCGTGAGATGTTCCGTGTCTGGGAAAGCACAGATCCCCAGTGCTGTTGTGCCTGTAGGTAGGGTGCCAAAGGACGGTGAAGAGCAGCAAGAGATTTCAGGGCTGGGCCCTTCCTCGTGGGAGAAGGATCCGACCGTTCGCCTTTTTCTAAAAGAGACTTGCCGAGGCGGAGCGCCGTGAGATGTTCCGTGTCTGGGAAAGCACAGATGCCCAGTGCTGTTGTGCCTGTGCATAGGCTGCACGGGGACAGTGAAGAGCAGCAAGAGCTTTCATGGCTGGGCCCTTCCTCGTGGGAGAAGGATCCGAAGGTTCGCCTTTTCAGAAAGAGGCTCTGCCGAGGCTGAGCGCCGTGAGATGTTCTGTCTCTGGGAAAGCACAGATCCCCAGTGCTGTTGTGCCTGTAGGTAGGGTGCCAAGGGACGGTGAAGAGCAGCAAGAGCTTTCAGGGCTGGGCCCTTCCTCGTGGAGAAGGATCCGACCGTTTGCCTTTTCAGAAAGAGGCTCTGCCGAGGCGGAGCGCCGAGAGATGTTCCGTGTCTGGGAAAGCACAGATCCCCAGTGCTGTTGGACGTGTAGGTAGGGTGCCAAGGGATGGTGAAGAGCAGCAAGAGCTTTCAGGGCTGGGCCCTTCCTCGTGGGAGAAGGATCCGACCGTTCGCCTTTTCAGAAAAATGCTATGCCGAGAACGGACACCGTGAGGTGTACCGTTCCTGGGCAAGCACAGATCCCCAATGCTGTTGTGCCTGTGCATAGGCTGCACGGGGACAGTGAAGAGCAGCAAGAGCTTTCAGGGCTGGGCCCTTCCTCGTGGGAGAAGGATCCGACCGTTCGCCTTTTCAGAAAGAGGCTCTGCCGAGGCTGAGCGCCGTGAGATGTTCCGTCTCTGGGAAAGCACAGATCCCCAGTGCTGTTGTGCCTGTAGGTAGGGTGCCAAGGGACGGTGAAGAGCAACAAGAGCTTTTAGGGGTGGCACCTTCCTTGTGGGACAAGGAGCCGGACGTTTGCCTTTTCAGAAAAATGCTATGCCGAGAACGGACACCATGAGGTGTACCGATCCTGGGCAAGCACAGATCCCCAATGCTGTTGTGCCTGTGCATAGGCTGCACGGGGACAGTGAAGATCAGCAAGAGCTTTCAGGAATGGGCCCTTCCTCGTGGGAGAAGGATCCGACCGTTCGCCTTTTCAGAAAGAGGCTCTGCCGAGGCTGAGCGCCGTGAGATGTTCCGTGTCTGGGAAAGCACAGATCCCCAGTGCTGTTGTGCCTGTAGGTAGGGTGCCAAGGGACGGTGAAGAGCAGCAAGAGCTTTCATGGCTGGGCCCTTCCTCGGGGGAGAAGGATCCGACCGTTCGCCTTTTTCTGAAAGAGGCTTGCCGAGGCTGAGCGCCGTGAGATGTTCCGTGTCTGGGAAAGCACAGATCCCCAGTGCTGTTGTGCCTGTAGGTAGGGTGCCAAGGGACGGTGAAGAGCAGCAAGAGCTTTCAGGGCTGGGCCCTTCCTCGTGGGAGAAGGATCCGACCGTTCGCCTTTTCAGAAAGAGGCTCTGCCGAGACTGAGCGACGTGAGATGTTCCGTCTCTGGGAAAGCACAGATCCCCAGTGCTGTTGTGCCTGTAGGTAGGGTGCCAAGGGACGGTGAAGAGCAGCAAGAGCTTTCAGGGCTGGGCCCTTCCTCGTGGGAGAAGGATCCGACCGTTCGCCTTTTCAGAAAGAGGCTCTGCCGAGGCTGAGCGCCGTGAGATGTTCCGTCTCTGGGAAAGCACAGATCCCCAGTGCTGTTGTGCCTGTAGGTAGGGTGCCAAGGGACGGTGAAGAGCAGCAAGAGCTTTCAGGGCTGGGCCCTTCCTCGTGGGAGAAGGATCCGACCGTTCACCTTTTCAGAAAGAGTCTCTGCCGAGGCTGAGAGCCGTGAGATGTTCCGTCTCTGCGAAAGCACAGATCCCCAGTGCTGTTGTGCCTGTAGGTAGGGTGCCAAGGGACGGTGAAGAGCAGCAAGAGCTTTCAGGGCTGGGCCCTTCCTCGTGGGAGAAGGATCCGACCGTTCGCCTTTTCAGAAAGAGGCTCTGCCGAGGCTGAGCGCCGTGAGATGTTCCGTCTCTGGGAAAGCACAGATCCCCAGTGCTGTTGTGCCTGTAGTTAGGGTGCCAAGGGACGGTGAAGAGCAGCAAGAGCTTTCAGGGCTGGGCCCTTCCTCGTGGGAGAAGGATCCGACCGTTCGCCTTTTCAGAAAGAGGCTCTGCCGAGGCTGAGCGCCGTGAGATGTTCCGTGTCTGGGAAAGCACAGATCCCCAGTGCTGTTGTGCCTGTAGGTAGGGTGCCAAGGGACGGTGAAGAGCAGCAAGAGCTTTCAGGGCTGGGCCCTTCCTCGTGGGAGAAGGATCCGACCGTTCGCCTTTTTCTGAAAGAGACTTGCCGAGGCTGAGCGATGTGAGATATTCCATCTCTGGGAAAGCACAGATCCCCAGTGCTGTTGTGCCTGTAGGGAGGGTGCCAAGGGACGGTGAAGAGCAGCAAGAGCTTTCAGGGCTGTGCCCTTCCTCGTGGGAGAAGGATCCGACCGTTCGCCTTTTCAGAAAGAGGCTCTGCCGAGACTGAGAGCCGTGAGATGTTCCGTGTCTGGGAAAGCACAGATCCCCAGTGCTGTTGTGCCTGTAGGTAGGGTGCCAAGGGATGGTGAAGAGCAGCAAGAGCTTTCAGGGCTGGGCCCTTCCTCGTGGGAGAAGGATCCGACCGTTCGCCTTTTCAGAAAGAGGCTCTACCGAGGCTGAGCGCCGTGAGATGTTCCGTCTCTGGGAAAGCACAGATCCCCAGTGCTGTTGTGCCTGTAGGTAGGGTGCCAAGGGACGGTGAAGAGCAGCAAGAGCTTTCAGGGCTGGGCCCTTCCTCGTGGGAGAAGGATCCGACCGTTCGCCTTTTCAGAAAGAGGCTCTACCGAGGCTGAGCGCAGTGAGATGTTCCGTGTCTGGGAAAGCACAGATCCCCAGTGCTGTTGTGCCTGTAGGTAGGGTGCCAAGGGACGGTGAAGAGCAGCAAGAGCTTTCAGGGCTGGGCCCTTCCTCGTGGGAGAAGGATCCGACCGTTCGCCTTTTTCTGAAAGAGACTTGCCGAGGCTGAGCGCCGTGAGATGTTCCGTCTCTGGGAAAGCACAGATCCCCAGTGCTGTTGTGCCTGTAGGTAGGGTGCCAAGGGACGGTGAAGAGCAGCAAGAGCTTTCAGGGCTGGGCCCTTCCTCGGGGGAGAAGGATCCGACCGTTCGCCTTTTCAGAAAGAGGCTCTGCCGAGGCTGAGCGCCGTGAGATGTTCCGTGTCTGGGAAAGCACAGATCCCCAGTGCTGTTGTGCCTGTAGGTAGGGCGCCAAGGGACGTTGAAGAGCAGCAAGAGCTTTCAGGGCTGGGCCCTTCCTCGTGGGAGAAGGATCCGACCGTTCGCCTTTTCAGAAAGAGGCTCTGCCGAGGCTGAGCGCCGTGAGATGTTCCGTCTCTGGGAAAGCACAGATCCCCAGTGCTGTTGTGCCTGTAGGTAGGGTGCCAAGGGACGGTGAAGAGCAACAAGAGCTTTCAGGGCTGGGCCCTTCCTCGTGGGAGAAGGATCCGACCGTTCGCCTTTTCAGAAAGAGGCTCTGCCGAGGCTGAGAGCCGTGAGATGTTCCGTCTCTGCGAAAGCACAGATCCCCAGTGCTGTTGTGCCTGTAGGTAGGGTGCCAAGGGACGGTGAAGAGCAGCAAGAGCTTTCAGGGCTGGGCCCTTCCTCGTGGGAGAAGGATACGACCGTTCGCCTATTCAGAAAGAGGCTCAGCCGAGGCTGAGCACCGTGAGATGTTCCGTGTCTGGGAAAGCACAGATCCCCAGTGCTGTTGTGCCTGTAGGTAGGGTGCCAAGGGACGGTGAAGAGCAGCAAGAGCTTTCAGGGCTGGGCCCTTCCTCGTGGGAGAAGGATCCGACCGTTCGCCTTTTCAGAAAGAGGCTCTGCCGAGGCTGAGCGCCGTGAGATGTTCCGTGTCTGGGAAAGCACAGATCCCCAGTGCTGTTGTGCCTGTAGGTAGGGTGCCAAGGGACGGTGAAGAGCAACAAGAGCTTTCAGGGCTGGGCCCTTCCTCGTGGGAGAAGGATCCGACCGTTCACCTTTTCAGAAAGAGTCTCTGCCGAGGCTGAGCGCCGTGAGATGTTCCGTCTCTGCGAAAGCACAGATCCCCAGTGCTGTTGTGCCTGTAGGTAGGGTGCCAAGGGACGGTGAAGAGCAGCAAGAGCTTTCAGGGCTGGGCCCTTCCTCGTGGGAGAAGGATCCGACCGTTCGCCTTTTCAGAAAGAGGCTCTGCCGAGGCTGAGCGCCGTGAGATGTTCCGTCTCTGGGAAAGCACAGATCCCCAGTGCTGTTGTGCCTGTAGGTAGGGTGCCAAGGGACGGTGAAGAGCAGCAAGAGCTTTCAGGGCTGGGCCCTTCCTCGTGGGAGAAGGATCCGACCGTTCGCCTTTTCAGAAAGAGGCTCTGCCGAGGCTGAGCGCCGTGAGATGTTCCGTGTCTGGGAAAGCACAGATCCCCAGTGCTGTTGTGCCTGTAGGTAGGGTGCCAAGGGACGGTGAAGAGCAGCAAGAGCTTTCAGGGCTGGGCCCTTCCTCGTGGGAGAAGGATCCGACCGTTCGCCTTTTTCTGAAAGAGACTTGCCGAGGCTGAGCGATGTGAGATATTCCATCTCTGGGAAAGCACAGATCCCCAGTGCTGTTGTGCCTGTAGGGAGGGTGCCAAGGGACGGTGAAGAGCAGCAAGAGCTTTCAGGGCTGTGCCCTTCCTCGTGGGAGAAGGATCCGACCGTTCGCCTTTTCAGAAAGAGGCTCTGCCGAGACTGAGAGCCGTGAGATGTTCCGTGTCTGGGAAAGCACAGATCCCCAGTGCTGTTGTGCCTGTAGGTAGGGTGCCAAGGGATGGTGAAGAGCAGCAAGAGCTTTCAGGGCTGGGCCCTTCCTCGTGGGAGAAGGATCCGACCGTTCGCCTTTTCAGAAAGAGGCTCTACCGAGGCTGAGCGCCGTGAGATGTTCCGTCTCTGGGAAAGCACAGATCCCCAGTGCTGTTGTGCCTGTAGGTAGGGTGCCAAGGGACGGTGAAGAGCAGCAAGAGCTTTCAGGGCTGGGCCCTTCCTCGTGGGAGAAGGATCCGACCGTTCGCCTTTTCAGAAAGAGGCTCTACCGAGGCTGAGCGCAGTGAGATGTTCCGTGTCTGGGAAAGCACAGATCCCCAGTGCTGTTGTGCCTGTAGGTAGGGTGCCAAGGGACGGTGAAGAGCAGCAAGAGCTTTCAGGGCTGGGCCCTTCCTCGTGGGAGAAGGATCCGACCGTTCGCCTTTTTCTGAAAGAGACTTGCCGAGGCTGAGCGCCGTGAGATGTTCCGTGTCTGGGAAAGCACAGATCCCCAGTGCTGTTGTGCCTGTAGGTAGGGTGCCAAGGGACGGTGAAGAGCAGCAAGAGCTTTCAGGGCTGGGCCCTTCCTCGTGGGAGAAGGATCCGACCGTTCGCCTTTTCAGAAAGAGGCTCTGCCGAGGCTGAGCGCCGTGAGATGTTCCGTGTCTGGGAAAGCACAGATCCCCAGTGCTGTTGTGCCTGTAGGTAGGGCGCCAAGGGACGTTGAAGAGCAGCAAGAGCTTTCAGGGCTGGGCCCTTCCTCGTGGGAGAAGGATCCGACCGTTCGCCTTTTCAGAAAGAGGCTCTGCCGAGGCTGAGCGCCGTGAGATGTTCCGTCTCTGGGAAAGCACAGATCCCCAGTGCTGTTGTGCCTGTAGGTAGGGTGCCAAGGGACGGTGAAGAGCAGCAAGAGCTTTCAGGGCTGGGCCCTTCCTCGTGGGAGAAGGATCCGACCGTTCGCCTTTTCAGAAAGAGGCTCTGCCGAGGCTGAGAGCCGTGAGATGTTCCGTCTCTGCGAAAGCACAGATCCCCAGTGCTGTTGTGCCTGTAGGTAGGGTGCCAAGGGACGGTGAAGAGCAGCAAGAGCTTTCAGGGCTGGGCCCTTCCTCGTGGGAGAAGGATACGACCGTTCGCCTATTCAGAAAGAGGCTCAGCCGAGGCTGAGCACCGTGAGATGTTCCGTCTCTGGGAAAGCACAGATCCCCAGTGCTGTTGTGCCTGTAGGTAGGGTGCCAAGGGACGGTGAAGAGCAGCAAGAGCTTTCAGGGCTGGGCCCTTCCTCGTGGGAGAAGGATCCGACCGTTCGCCTTTTCAGAAAGAGGCTCTGCCGAGGCTGAGCGCCGTGAGATGTTCCGTGTCTGGGAAAGCACAGATCCCCAGTGCTGTTGTGCCAGTAGGTAGGGTGCCAAGGGACGTTGAAGAGCAGCAAGAGCTTTCAGGGCTGGGCCCTTCCTCGTGGGAGAAGGATCCGACCGTTCGCCTTTTCAGAAAGAGGCTCTGCCGAGGCTGAGCGCCGTGAGATGTTCCGTCTCTGGGAAAGCACAGATCCCCAGTGCTGTTGTGCCTGTAGGTAGGGCGCCAAGGGACGGTGAAGAGCAGCAAGAGCTTTCAGGGCTGGGCCCTTCCTCGTGGGAGAAGGATCCGACCGTTCGCCTTTTCAGAAAGAGGCTTGCCGAGGCGGAGCGCCGTGAGATGTTCTGTCTCTGGGAAAGCACAGATCCCCAGTGCTGTTGTGCCAGTAGGTAGGGTGCCAAGGGACGTTGAAGAGCAGCAAGAGCTTTCAGGGCTGGGCCCTTCCTCGTGGGAGAAGGATCCGACCGTTCGCCTTTTCAGAAAGAGGCTCTGCCGAGGCGGAGCGCCGAGAGATGTTCCGTGTCTGGGAAAGCACAGATCCCCAGTGCTGTTGGACGTGTAGGTAGGGTGCCAAGGGATGGTGAAGAGCAGCAAGAGCTTTCAGGGCTGGGCCCTTCCTCGTGGGAGAAGGATCCGACCGTTCGCCTTTTCAGAAAAATGCTATGCCGAGAACGGACACCGTGAGGTGTACCGTTCCTGGGCAAGCACAGATCCCCAATGCTGTTGTGCCTGTGCATAGGCTGCACGGGGACAGTGAAGAGCAGCAAGAGCTTTCAGGGCTGGGCCCTTCCTCGGGGGAGAAGGATCCGACCGTTCGCCTTTTCAGAAAGAGGCTCTGCCGAGGCTGAGCGCCGTGAGATGTTCCGTCTCTGGGAAAGCACAGATCCCCAGTGCTGTTGTGCCTGTAGGTAGGGTGCCAAGGGACGGTGAAGAGCAACAAGAGCTTTTAGGGGTGGCACCTTCCTTGTGGGACAAGGAGCCGGACGTTTGCCTTTTCAGAAAAATGCTATGCCGAGAACGGACACCATGAGGTGTACCGATCCTGGGCAAGCACAGATCCCCAATGCTGTTGTGCCTGAGCATAGGCTGCACGGGGACAGTGAAGATCAGCAAGAGCTTTCAGGAATGGGCCCTTCCTCGTGGGAGAAGGATCCGACCGTTCGCCTTTTCAGAAAGAGGCTCTGCCGAGGCTGAGCGCCGTGAGATGTTCCGTCTCTGGGAAAGCACAGATCCCCAGTGCTGTTGTGCCTGTAGGTAGGGTGCCAAGGGACGGTGAAGAGCAGCAAGAGCTTTCAGGGCTGGGCCCTTCCTCGTGGGAGAAGGATCCGACCGTTCGCCTTTTCAGAAAGAGGCTCTGCCGAGGCTGAGCGCCGTGAGATGTTCCGTCTCTGGGAAAGCACAGATCCCCAGTGCTGTTGTGCCTGTAGGTAGGGTGCCAAGGGACGGTGAAGAGCAGCAAGAGCTTTCAGGGCTGGGCCCTTCCTCGTGGGAGAAGGATCCGACCGTTCGCCTTTTTCTGAAAGAGACTTGCCGAGGCTGAGCGATGTGAGATATTCCATCTCTGGGAAAGCACAGATCCCCAGTGCTGTTGTGCCTGTAGGGAGGGTGCCAAGGGACGGTGAAGAGCAGCAAGAGCTTTCAGGGCTGGGCCCTTCCTCGTGGGAGAAGGATCCGACCGTTCGCCTTTTCAGAAAGAGGCTCTGCCGAGACTGAGAGCCGTGAGATGTTCCGTGTCTGGGAAAGCACAGATCCCCAGTGCTGTTGTGCCTGTAGGTAGGGTGCCAAGGGACGGTGAAGAGCAGCAAGAGCTTTCAGGGCTGGGCCCTTCCTCGTGGGAGAAGGATCCGACCGTTCGCCTTTTCAGAAAGAGGCTCTGCCGAGGCTGAGCGCCGTGAGATGTTCCGTGTCTGGGAAAGCACAGATCCCCAGTGCTGTTGTGCCTGTACGTAGGGTGCCAAGGGACGGTGAAGAGCAGCAAGAGCTTTCAGGGCTGGGCCCTTCCTCGTGGGAGAAGGATCCGACCGTTCGCCTTTTTCTGAAAGAGACTTGCCGAGGCTGAGCGATGTGAGATATTCCATCTCTGGGAAAGCACAGATCCCCAGTGCTGTTGTGCCTGTAGGGAGGGTGCCAAGGGACGGTGAAGAGCAGCAAGAGCTTTCAGGGCTGTGCCCTTCCTCGTGGGAGAAGGATCCGACCGTTCGCCTTTTCAGAAAGAGGCTCTGCCGAGACTGAGAGCCGTGAGATGTTCCGTGTCTGGGAAAGCACAGATCCCCAGTGCTGTTGTGCCTGTAGGTAGGGTGCCAAGGGATGGTGAAGAGCAGCAAGAGCTTTCAGGGCTGGGCCCTTCCTCGTGGGAGAAGGATCCGACCGTTCGCCTTTTCAGAAAGAGGCTCTACCGAGGCTGAGCGCCGTGAGATGTTCCGTCTCTGGGAAAGCACAGATCCCCAGTGCTGTTGTGCCTGTAGGTAGGGTGCCAAGGGACGGTGAAGAGCAGCAAGAGCTTTCAGGGCTGGGCCCTTCCTCGTGGGAGAAGGATCCGACCGTTCGCCTTTTCAGAAAGAGGCTCTACCGAGGCTGAGCGCAGTGAGATGTTCCGTGTCTGGGAAAGCACAGATCCCCAGTGCTGTTGTGCCTGTAGGTAGGGTGCCAAGGGACGGTGAAGAGCAGCAAGAGCTTTCAGGGCTGGGCCCTTCCTCGTGGGAGAAGGATCCGACCGTTCGCCTTTTTCTGAAAGAGACTTGCCGAGGCTGAGCGCCGTGAGATGTTCCGTGTCTGGGAAAGCACAGATCCCCAGTGCTGTTGTGCCTGTAGGTAGGGTGCCAAGGGACGGTGAAGAGCAGCAAGAGCTTTCAGGGCTGGGCCCTTCCTCGTGGGAGAAGGATCCGACCGTTCGCCTTTTCAGAAAGAGGCTCTGCCGAGGCTGAGCGCCGTGAGATGTTCCGTGTCTGGGAAAGCACAGATCCCCAGTGCTGTTGTGCCTGTAGGTAGGGCGCCAAGGGACGTTGAAGAGCAGCAAGAGCTTTCAGGGCTGGGCCCTTCCTCGTGGGAGAAGGATCCGACCGTTCGCCTTTTCAGAAAGAGGCTCTGCCGAGGCTGAGCGCCGTGAGATGTTCCGTCTCTGGGAAAGCACAGATCCCCAGTGCTGTTGTGCCTGTAGGTAGGGTGCCAAGGGACGGTGAAGAGCAGCAAGAGCTTTCAGGGCTGGGCCCTTCCTCGTGGGAGAAGGATCCGACCGTTCGCCTTTTCAGAAAGAGGCTCTGCCGAGGCTGAGAGCCGTGAGATGTTCCGTCTCTGCGAAAGCACAGATCCCCAGTGCTGTTGTGCCTGTAGGTAGGGTGCCAAGGGACGGTGAAGAGCAGCAAGAGCTTTCAGGGCTGGGCCCTTCCTCGTGGGAGAAGGATACGACCGTTCGCCTATTCAGAAAGAGGCTCAGCCGAGGCTGAGCACCGTGAGATGTTCCGTCTCTGGGAAAGCACAGATCCCCAGTGCTGTTGTGCCTGTAGGTAGGGTGCCAAGGGACGGTGAAGAGCAGCAAGAGCTTTCAGGGCTGGGCCCTTCCTCGTGGGAGAAGGATCCGACCGTTCGCCTTTTCAGAAAGAGGCTCTGCCGAGGCTGAGCGCCGTGAGATGTTCCGTGTCTGGGAAAGCACAGATCCCCAGTGCTGTTGTGCCAGTAGGTAGGGTGCCAAGGGACGTTGAAGAGCAGCAAGAGCTTTCAGGGCTGGGCCCTTCCTCGTGGGAGAAGGATCCGACCGTTCGCCTTTTCAGAAAGAGGCTCTGCCGAGGCTGAGCGCCGTGAGATGTTCCGTCTCTGGGAAAGCACAGATCCCCAGTGCTGTTGTGCCTGTAGGTAGGGCGCCAAGGGACGGTGAAGAGCAGCAAGAGCTTTCAGGGCTGGGCCCTTCCTCGTGGGAGAAGGATCCGACCGTTCGCCTTTTCAGAAAGAGGCTTGCCGAGGCGGAGCGCCGTGAGATGTTCTGTCTCTGGGAAAGCACAGATCCCCAGTGCTGTTGTGCCAGTAGGTAGGGTGCCAAGGGACGTTGAAGAGCAGCAAGAGCTTTCAGGGCTGGGCCCTTCCTCGTGGGAGAAGGATCCGACCGTTCGCCTTTTCAGAAAGAGGCTCTGCCGAGGCGGAGCGCCGAGAGATGTTCCGTGTCTGGGAAAGCACAGATCCCCAGTGCTGTTGGACGTGTAGGTAGGGTGCCAAGGGATGGTGAAGAGCAGCAAGAGCTTTCAGGGCTGGGCCCTTCCTCGTGGGAGAAGGATCCGACCGTTCGCCTTTTCAGAAAAATGCTATGCCGAGAACGGACACCGTGAGGTGTACCGTTCCTGGGCAAGCACAGATCCCCAATGCTGTTGTGCCTGTGCATAGGCTGCACGGGGACAGTGAAGAGCAGCAAGAGCTTTCAGGGCTGGGCCCTTCCTCGGGGGAGAAGGATCCGACCGTTCGCCTTTTCAGAAAGAGGCTCTGCCGAGGCTGAGCGCCGTGAGATGTTCCGTCTCTGGGAAAGCACAGATCCCCAGTGCTGTTGTGCCTGTAGGTAGGGTGCCAAGGGACGGTGAAGAGCAACAAGAGCTTTTAGGGGTGGCACCTTCCTTGTGGGACAAGGAGCCGGACGTTTGCCTTTTCAGAAAAATGCTATGCCGAGAACGGACACCATGAGGTGTACCGATCCTGGGCAAGCACAGATCCCCAATGCTGTTGTGCCTGAGCATAGGCTGCACGGGGACAGTGAAGATCAGCAAGAGCTTTCAGGAATGGGCCCTTCCTCGTGGGAGAAGGATCCGACCGTTCGCCTTTTCAGAAAGAGGCTCTGCCGAGGCTGAGCGCCGTGAGATGTTCCGTGTCTGGGAAAGCACAGATCCCCAGTGCTGTTGTGCCTGTAGGTAGGGTGCCAAGGGACGGTGAAGAGCAGCAAGAGCTTTCATGGCTGGGCCCTTCCTCGGGGGAGAAGGATCCGACCGTTCGCCTTTTTCTGAAAGAGGCTTGCCGAGGCTGAGCGCCGTGAGATGTTCCGTGTCTGGGAAAGCACAGATCCCCAGTGCTGTTGTGCCTGTAGGTAGGGTGCCAAGGGACGGTGAAGAGCAGCAAGAGCTTTCAGGGCTGGGCCCTTCCTCGTGGGAGAAGGATCCGACCGTTCGCCTTTTCAGAAAGAGGCTCTGCCGAGACTGAGCGCCGTGAGATGTTCCGTCTCTGGGAAAGCACAGATCCCCAGTGCTGTTGTGCCAGTAGGTAGGGTGCCAAGGGACGGTGAAGAGCAGCAAGAGCTTTCAGGGCTGGGCCCTTCCTCGTGGGAGAAGGATCCGACCGTTCGCCTTTTCAGAAAGAGGCTCTGCCGAGGCTGAGCGCCGTGAGATGTTCCGTCTCTGGGAAAGCACAGATCCCCAGTGCTGTTGTGCCTGTAGGTAGGGTGCCAAGGGACGGTGAAGAGCAGCAAGAGCTTTCAGGGCTGGGCCCTTCCTCGTGGGAGAAGGATCCGACCGTTCGCCTATTCAGAACGAGGCTCTGCCGAGGCTGAGGGCCGTGAGATGTTCCGTCTCTGGGAAAGCACAGATCCCCAGTGCTGTTGTGCCTGTAGGTAGGGTGCCAAGGGACGGTGAAGAGCAGCAAGAGCTTTCAGGGCTGGGCCCTTCCTCGTGGGAGAAGGATCCGACCGTTCGCCTTTTCAGAAAGAGGCTCTGCCGAGGCTGAGCGCCGTGAGATGTTCCGTCTCTGGGAAAGCACAGATCCCCAGTGCTGTTGTGCCTGTAGGTAGGGTGCCAAGGGACGGTGAAGAGCAACAAGAGCTTTCAGGGCTGGGCCCTTCCTCGTGGGAGAAGGATCCGACCGTTCACCTTTTCAGAAAGAGTCTCTGCCGAGGCTGAGAGCCGTGAGATGTTCCGTCTCTGCGAAAGCACAGATCCCCAGTGCTGTTGTGCCTGTAGGTAGGGTGCCAAGGGACGGTGAAGAGCAGCAAGAGCTTTCAGGGCTGGGCCCTTCCTCGTGGGAGAAGGATCCGACCGTTCGCCTTTTCAGAAAGAGGCTCTGCCGAGGCTGAGCGCCGTGAGATGTTCCGTCTCTGGGAAAGCACAGATCCCCAGTGCTGTTGTGCCTGTAGGTAGGGTGCCAAGGGACGGTGAAGAGCAGCAAGAGCTTTCAGGGCTGGGCCCTTCCTCGTGGGAGAAGGATCCGACCGTTCGCCTTTTCAGAAAGAGGCTCTGCCGAGGCTGAGCGCCGTGAGATGTTCCGTGTCTGGGAAAGCACAGATCCCCAGTGCTGTTGTGCCTGTAGGTAGGGTGCCAAGGGACGGTGAAGAGCAGCAAGAGCTTTCAGGGCTGGGCCCTTCCTCGTGGGAGAAGGATCCGACCGTTCGCCTTTTTCTGAAAGAGACTTGCCGAGGCTGAGCGATGTGAGATATTCCATCTCTGGGAAAGCACAGATCCCCAGTGCTGTTGTGCCTGTAGGGAGGGTGCCAAGGGACGGTGAAGAGCAGCAAGAGCTTTCAGGGCTGGGCCCTTCCTCGTGGGAGAAGGATCCGACCGTTCGCCTTTTCAGAAAGAGGCTCTGCCGAGACTGAGAGCCGTGAGATGTTCCGTGTCTGGGAAAGCACAGATCCCCAGTGCTGTTGTGCCTGTAGGTAGGGTGCCAAGGGACGGTGAAGAGCAGCAAGAGCTTTCAGGGCTGGGCCCTTCCTCGTGGGAGAAGGATCCGACCGTTCGCCTTTTCAGAAAGAGGCTCTACCGAGGCTGAGCGCCGTGAGATGTTCCGTCTCTGGGAAAGCACAGATCCCCAGTGCTGTTGTGCCTGTAGGTAGGGTGCCAAGGGACGGTGAAGAGCAGCAAGAGCTTTCAGGGCTGGGCCCTTCCTCGTGGGAGAAGGATCCGACCGTTCGCCTTTTCAGAAAGAGGCTCTACCGAGGCTGAGCGCAGTGAGATGTTCCGTGTCTGGGAAAGCACAGATCCCCAGTGCTGTTGTGCCTGTAGGTAGGGTGCCAAGGGACGGTGAAGAGCAGCAAGAGCTTTCAGGGCTGGGCCCTTCCTCGTGGGAGAAGGATCCGACCGTTCGCCTTTTTCTGAAAGAGACTTGCCGAGGCTGAGCGCCGTGAGATGTTCCGTCTCTGGGAAAGCACAGATCCCCAGTGCTGTTGTGCCTGTAGGTAGGGTGCCAAGGGACGGTGAAGAGCAGCAAGAGCTTTCAGGGCTGGGCCCTTCCTCGGGGGAGAAGGATCCGACCGTTCGCCTTTTCAGAAAGAGGCTCTGCCGAGGCTGAGCGCAGTGAGATATTCCGTCTCTGGGAAAGCACAGATCCCCAGTGCTGTTGTGCCAGTAGGTAGGGTGCCAAGGGACGGTGAAGAGCAGCAAGAGCTTTCAGGGCTGGGCCCTTCCTCGTGGGAGAAGGATCCGACCGTTCGCCTTTTCAGAAAGAGGCTCTGCCGAGGCTGAGCGCCGTGAGATGTTCCGTGTCTGGGAAAGCACAGATCCCCAGTGCTGTTGTGCCTGTAGGTAGGGCGCCAAGGGACGTTGAAGATCAGCAAGAGCTTTCAGGGCTGGGCCCTTCCTCGTGGGAGAAGGATCCGACCGTTCGCCTTTTCAGAAAGAGGCTCTGCCGAGGCTGAGCGCCGTGAGATGTTCCGTCTCTGGGAAAGCACAGATCCCCAGTGCTGTTGTGCCTGTAGGTAGGGTGCCAAGGGACGGTGAAGAGCAACAAGAGCTTTCAGGGCTGGGCCCTTCCTCGTGGGAGAAGGATCCGACCGTTCGCCTTTTCAGAAAGAGGCTCTGCCGAGGCTGAGAGCCGTGAGATGTTCCGTCTCTGCGAAAGCACAGATCCCCAGTGCTGTTGTGCCTGTAGGTAGGGTGCCAAGGGACGGTGAAGAGCAGCAAGAGCTTTCAGGGCTGGGCCCTTCCTCGTGGGAGAAGGATCCGACCGTTCGCCTTTTCAGAAAGAGGCTCTGCCGAGGCTGAGCGCCGTGAGATGTTCCGTGTCTGGGAAAGCACAGATCCCCAGTGCTGTTGTGCCTGTAGGTAGGGTGCCAAGGGACGGTGAAGAGCAGCAAGAGCTTTCAGGGCTGGGCCCTTCCTCGTGGGAGAAGGATCCGACCGTTCGCCTTTTCGAAAGAGGCTCTGCCGAGGCTGAGCGCCGTGACATGTTCCGTGTCTGGGAAAGCACAGATCCCCAGTGCTGTTGTGCCTGTAGGTAGGGTGCCAAGGGACGTTGAAGAGCAGCAAGAGCTTTCAGGGCTGGGCCCTTCCTCGTGGGAGAAGGATACGACCGTTCGCCTATTCAGAAAGAGGCTCAGCCGAGGCTGAGCACCGTGAGATGTTCCGTCTCTGGGAAAGCACAGATCCCCAGTGCTGTTGTGCCTGTAGGTAGGGTGCCAAGGGACGGTGAAGAGCAGCAAGAGCTTTCAGGGCTGGGCCCTTCCTCGTGGGAGAAGGATCCGACCGTTCGCCTTTTCAGAAAGAGGCTCTGCCGAGGCTGAGCGCCGTGAGATGTTCCGTCTCTGGGAAAGCACAGATCCCCAGTGCTGTTGTGCCTGTAGGTAGGGTGCCAAGGGACGGTGAAGAGCAGCAAGAGCTTTCAGGGCTGGGCCCTTCCTCGTGGGAGAAGGATCCGACCGTTCGCCTTTTCAGAAAGAGGCTTGCCGAGGCGGAGCGCCGTGAGATGTTCTGTCTCTGGGAAAGCACAGATCCCCAGTGCTGTTGTGCCTGTAGGTAGGGTGCCAAGGGACGGTGAAGAGCAGCAAGAGCTTTCAGGGCTGGGCCCTTCCTCGTGGGAGAAGGATCCGACCGTTCGCCTTTTCAGAAAGAGGCTCTGCCGAGGCTGAGCGCCGTGAGATGTTCCGTCTCTGGGAAAGCACAGATCCCCAGTGCTGTTGTGCCTGTAGGTAGGGTGCCAAGGGACGTTGAAGAGCAGCAAGAGCTTTCAGGGCTGGGCCCTTCCTCGTGGGAGAAGGATCCGACCGTTCGCCTTTTCAGAAAGAGGCTCTGCCGAGGCGGAGCGCCGTGAGATGTTCCATCTCTGGGAAAGCACAGATCCCCAGTGCTGTTGTGCCTGTAGGTAGGGTGCCAAGGGACGGTGAAGAGCAGCAAGAGCTTTCAGGGCTGGGCCCTTCCTCGTGGAGAAGGATCCGACCGTTCGCCTATTCAGAAAAATGCTATGCCGAGAACGGACACCGTGAGGTGTACCGATCCTGGGCAAGCACAGATCCCCAGTGCTGTTGTGCCTGTGCATAGGCTGCATAGGGACAGTGAAGAGCAGCAAGAGCTTTCAGGGCTGGCAACTTCCTTCTGGGACAAGGAGCCAGACGTTTGCCTTTTCGGAAGAGCCTCTGCCGAGAACGAACACCCTGAGGTGTACCGTTCCTGGGCAAGCACAGATCCCCAATGCTGTTGTGCCTGTGCATAGGCTGCACGGGGACAGTGAAGAGCAGCAAGAGCTTTCAGGGCTGGGCCCTTCCTCGTGGGAGAAGGATCCGACCGTTCGCCTTTTCAGAAAGAGGCTCTGCCGAGGCTGAGCGCCGTGAGATGTTCCGTCTCTGGGAAAGCACAGATCCCCAGTGCTGTTGTGCCTGTAGGTAGGGTGCCAAGGGACGGTGAAGAGCAGCAAGAGCTTTCAGGGCTGGGCCCTTACTCGTGGGAGAAGGATCCGACCGTTCGCCTTTTCAGAAAGAGGCTCTGCCGAGGCTAGAGCGCCGTGAGATGTTCCGTGTCTGGGAAAGCACAGATCCCCAGTGCTGTTGTGCCTGTAGGTAGGGTGCCAAGGGACGGTGAAGAGCAGCAAGAGCTTTCAGGGCTGGGCCCTTCCTCGTGGGAGAAGGATCCGACCGTTCGCCTTTTCAGAAAGAGGCTCTACCGAGGCTGAGCGCCGTGAGATGTTCCGTCTCTGGGAAAGCACAGATCCCCAGTGCTGTTGTGCCTGTAGGTAGGGTGCCAAGGGACGGTGAAGAGCAGCAAGAGCTTTCAGGGCTGGGCCCTTCCTCGTGGGAGAAGGATCCGACCGTTCGCCTTTTTCTGAAAGAAACTTGCCGAGGCTGAGCGCCGTGAGATGTTCCGTCTCTGGGAAAGCACAGATCCCCAGTGCTGTTGTGCCTGTAGGTAGGGTGCCAAGGGACGGTGAAGAGCAGCAAGAGCTTTCAGGGCTGGGCCCTTCCTCGTGGGAGAAGGATCCGACCGTTTGCCTTTTCAGAAAGAGGCTCTGCCGAGGCTGAGCGCCGTGAGATGTTCCGTCTCTGGGAAAGCACAGATCCCCAGTGCTGTTGTGCCTGTAGGTAGGGTGCCAAGGGACGGTGAAGAGCAACAAGAGCTTTCAGGGCTGGGCCCTTCCTCGTGGGAGAAGGATCCGACCGTTCGCCTTTTCAGAAAGAGGCTCTGCCGAGGCTGAGCGCCGTGACATGTTCCGTGTCTGGGAAAGCACAGATCCCCAGTGCTGTTGTGCCTGTAGGTAGGGTGCCAAGGGACGTTGAAGAGCAGCAAGAGCTTTCAGGGCTGGGCCCTTCCTCGTGGGAGAAGGATCCGACCGTTCGCCTTTTCAGAAAGAGGCTCTGCCGAGGCTGAGCGCCGTGAGATGTTCCGTCTCTGGGAAAGCACAGATCCCCAGTGCTGTTGTGCCTGTAGGTAGGGTGCCAAGGGACGGTGAAGAGCAACAAGAGCTTTCAGGGCTGGGCCCTTCCTCGTGGGAGAAGGATCCGACCGTTCGCCTTTTCAGAAAGAGGCTCTGCCGAGGCTGAGCGCCGTGAGATGTTCCGTCTCTGGGAAAGCACAGATCCCCAGTGCTGTTGTGCCTGTAGGTAGGGTGCCAAGGGACGGTGAAGAGCAGCAAGAGCTTTCAGGGCTGGGCCCTTCCTCGTGGGAGAAGGATCCGACCGTTCGCCTTTTCGAAAGAGGCTCTGCCGAGGCGGAGCGCCGTGAGATGTTCCGTGTCTGGGAAAGCACAGATCCCCAGTGCTGTTGTGCCTGTAGGTAGGGTGCCAAGGGACGGTGAAGAGCAGCAAGAGCTTTCAGGGCTGGGCCCTTCCTCGTGGGAGAAGGATCCGACCGTTCGCCTTTTCAGAAAGAGTCTCTGCCGAGGCTAGAGCGCCGTGAGATGTTCCGTGTCTGGGAAAGCACAGATCCCCAGTGCTGTTGTGCCTGTAGGTAGGGTGCCAAGGGACGGTGAAGAGCAGCAAGAGCTTTCAGGGCTGGGCCCTTCCTCGTGGGAGAAGGATCCGACCGTTCGCCTTTTCAGAAAGAGGCTTGCCGAGGCGGAGCGCCGTGAGATGTTCTGTCTCTGGGAAAGCACAGATCCCCAGTGCTGTTGTGCCTGTAGGTAGGGTGCCAAGGGACGGTGAAGAGCAGCAAGAGCTTTCAGGGCTGGGCCCTTCCTCGTGGGAGAAGGATCCGACCGTTCGCCTTTTCAGAAAGAGTCTCTGCCGAGGCTAGAGCGCCGTGAGATGTTCCGTGTCTGGGAAAGCACAGATCCCCAGTGCTGTTGTGCCTGTAGGTAGGGTGCCAAGGGACGGTGAAGAGCAGCAAGAGCTTTCAGGGCTGGGCCCTTCCTCGTGGGAGAAGGATCCGACCGTTCGCCTTTTCAGAAAGAGGCTCTACCGAGGCTGAGCGCCGTGAGATGTTCCGTGTCTGGGAAAGCACAGATCCCCAGTGCTGTTGTGCCTGTAGGTAGGGTGCCAAGGGACGGTGAAGAGCAGCAAGAGCTTTCAGGGCTGGGCCCTTCCTCGTGGGAGAAGGATCCGACCGTTCGCCTTTTCAGAAAGAGTCTCTGCCGAGGCTAGAGCGCCGTGAGATGTTCCGTGTCTGGGAAAGCACAGATCCCCAGTGCTGTTGTGCCTGTAGGTAGGGTGCCAAGGGACGGTGAAGAGCAGCAAGAGCTTTCAGGGCTGGGCCCTTCCTCGTGGGAGAAGGATCCGACCGTTCGCCTTTTCAGAAAGAGGCTCTACCGAGGCTGAGCGCCGTGAGATGTTCCGTCTCTGGGAAAGCACAGATCCCCAGTGCTGTTGTGCCTGTAGGTAGGGTGCCAAGGGACGGTGAAGAGCAACAAGAGCTTTCAGGGCTGGGCCCTTCCTCGTGGGAGAAGGATCCGACCGTTCGCCTTTTCAGAAAGAGGCTCTGCCGAGGCTGAGCGCCGTGAGATGTTCCGTGTCTGGGAAAGCACAGATCCCCAGTGCTGTTGTGCCTGTAGGTAGGGTGCCAAGGGACGTTGAAGAGCAGCAAGAGCTTTCAGGGCTGGGCCCTTCCTCGTGGGAGAAGGATCCGACCGTTCGCCTTTTCAGAAAGAGTCTCTGCCGAGGCTGAGCGCCGTGAGATGTTCCGTGTCTGGGAAAGCACAGATCCCCAGTGCTGTTGTGCCTGTAGGTAGGGTGCCAAGGGACGGTGAAGAGCAGCAAGAGCTTTCAGGGCTGGGCCCTTCCTCGTGGGAGAAGGATCCGACCGTTCGCCTTTTCAGAAAGAGGCTCTACCGAGGCTGAGCGCCGTGAGATGTTCCGTCTCTGGGAAAGCACAGATCCCCAGTGCTGTTGTGCCTGTAGGTAGGGTGCCAAGGGACGGTGAAGAGCAGCAAGAGCTTTCAGGGCTGGGCCCTTCCTCGTGGGAGAAGGATCCGACCGTTCGCCTTTTGCTGAAAGAGACTTGCCGAGGCTGAGCGCCGTGAGATGTTCCGTGTCTGGGAAAGCACAGATCCCCAGTGCTGTTGTGCCTGTAGGTAGGGTGCCAAGGGACGGTGAAGAGCAGCAAGAGCTTTCAGGGCTGGGCCCTTCCTCGTGGGAGAAGGATCCGACCGTTCGCCTTTTCAGAAAGAGGCTCTGCCGAGGCTGAGCGCCGTGAGATGTTCCGTCTCTGGGAAAGCACAGATCCCCAGTGCTGTTGTGCCTGTAGGTAGGGTGCCAAGGGACGGTGAAGAGCAGCATTAGCTTTCAGGGCTGGGCCCTTCCTCGTGGGAGAAGGATCCGACCGTTCGCCTTTTCAGAAAGAGACTTGCCGAGGCGGAGCGCCATGAGATGTTCCGTCTCTGGGAAAGCACAGATCCCCAGTGCTGTTGTGCCTGTAGGTAGGGTGCCAAGGGACGGTGAAGAGCAGCAAGAGCTTTCAGGGCTGGGCCCTTCCTCGTGGGAGAAGGATCCGACCGTTCGCCTTTTCAGAAAGAGGCTTGCCGAGGCGGAGCGCCGTGAGATGTTCTGTCTCTGGGAAAGCACAGATCCCCAGTGCTGTTGTGCCTGTACGTAGGGCGCCAAGGGACGGTGAAGAGCAGCAAGAGCTTTCAGGGCTGGGCCCTTCCTCGGGGGAGAAGGATCCGACCGTTCGCCTTTTCAGAAAGAGGCTCTGCCGAGGCTGAG
Source organism: Buteo buteo (assembly GCF_964188355.1). Taxonomy (NCBI): domain Eukaryota; kingdom Metazoa; phylum Chordata; class Aves; order Accipitriformes; family Accipitridae; genus Buteo; species Buteo buteo. Next base: position 657,475 of record NW_027439210.1, read on the forward strand.
CGCCGTGAGATGTTCCGTCTCTGGGAAAGCACAGATCCCCAGTGCTGTTGTGCCTGTAGGTAGGGTGCCAAGGGACGGTGAAGAGCAGCAAGAGCTTTCAGGGCTGGGCCCTTCCTCGTGGGAGAAGGATCCGACCGTTCGCCTTTTCAGAAAGAGGCTCTGCCGAGGCTGAGAGCCGTGAGATGTTCCGTGTCTGGGAAAGCACAGATCCCCACTGCTGTTGTGCCTGTAGGTAGGGTGCCAAGGGACGGTGAAGAGCAGCAAGAGCTTTCAGGGCTGGGCCCTTCCTCGTGGGAGAAGGATCCGACCGTTCGCCTTTTCGAAAGAGGCTCTGCCGAGGCGGAGCGCCATGAGATGTTCTGTGTCTGGGAAAGCACAGATCCCCAGTGCTGTTGTGCCTGTAGGTAGGGTGCCAAGGGACGGTGAAGAGCAGCAAGAGCTTTCAGGGCTGGGCCCTTCCTCGTGGGAGAAGGATCCGACCGTTCGCCTATTCAGAAAGAGGCTCAGCCGAGGCTGAGCGCCGTGAGATGTTCCGTCTCTGGGAAAGCACAGATCCCCAGTGCTGTTGTGCCTGTAGGTAGGGTGCCAAGGGACGGTGAAGAGCAGCAAGAGCTTTCAGGGCTGGGCCCTTCCTCGTGGGAGAAGGATCCGACCGTTCGCCTTTTCAGAAAGAGGCTCTGCCGAGGCTGAGCGCCGTGAGATGTTCCGTCTCTGGGATAGCACAGATCCCCAGTGCTGTTGTGCCAGTAGGTAGGGTGCCAAGGGACGGTGAAGAGCAGCAAGAGCTTTCAGGGCTGGGCCCTTCCTCGTGGGAGAAGGATCCGACCGTTTGCCTTTTCAGAAAGAGGCTCTGCCGAGGCGGAGCGCCATGAGATGTTCCGTGTCTGGGAAAGCACAGATCCCCAGTGCTGTTGTGCCTGTAGGTAGGGTGCCAAGGGACGGTGAAGAGCAGCAAGAGCTTTCAGGGCTGGGCCCTTACTCGTGGGAGAAGGATCCGACCGTTCGCCTTTTCAGAAAGAGACTTGCCGAGGCGGAGCGCCATGAGATGTTCCGTGTCTGGGAAAGCACAGATCCCCAGTGCTGTTGTGCCTGTAGGTAGGGTGCCAAGGGACGGTGAAGAGCAGCAAGAGTTTTCAGGGCTGGGCCCTTCCTCGTGGGAGAAGGATCCGACCGTTCGCCTTTTCAGAAAGAGGCTTGCCGAGGCGGAGCGCCGTGAGATGTTCCGTCTCTGGGAAAGCACAGATCCTCAGTGCTGTTGTGCCTGTAGGTAGGGTGCCAAGGGACGGTGAAGAGCAGCAAGAGCTTTCAGGGCTGGGCCCTTCCTCGTGGGAGAAGGATCCGACCGTTCGCCTTTTCAGAAAGAGGCTCTGCCGAGGCTGAGCGCCGTGAGATGTTCCGTCTCTGGGAAAGCACAGATCCCCAGTGCTGTTGTGCCTGTAGGTAGGGTGCCAAGGGACGGTGAAGAGCAGCAAGAGCTTTCAGGGCTGGGCCCTTCCTCGTGGGAGAAGGATCCGACCGTTCGCCTTTTCAGAAAGAGGCTCTGCCGAGGCTGAGCGCCGTGAGATGTTCCGTCTCTGGGAAAGCACAGATCCCCAGTGCTGTTGTGCCTGTAGGTAGGGTGCCAAGGGACGGTGAAGAGCAGCAAGAGCTTTCAGGGCTGGGCCCTTCCTCGTGGGAGAAGGATCCGACCGTTCGCCTTTTCAGAAAGAGGCTCTGCCGAGGCTGAGCGCCGTGAGATGTTCCGTCTCTGGGAAAGCACAGATCCCCAGTGCTGTTGTGCCTGTAGGTAGGGTGCCAAGGGACGGTGAAGAGCAACAAGAGCTTTCAGGGCTGGGCCCTTCCTCGTGGGAGAAGGATCCGACCGTTCGCCTTTTCAGAAAGAGGCTCTGCCGAGGCTGAGCGCCGTGACATGTTCCGTGTCTGGGAAAGCACAGATCCCCAGTGCTGTTGTGCCTGTAGGTAGGGTGCCAAGGGACGGTGAAGAGCAGCAAGAGCTTTCAGGGCTGGGCCCTTCCTCGTGGGAGAAGGATCCGACCGTTCGCCTTTTCAGAAAGAGGCTTGCCGAGGCGGAGCGCCGTGAGATGTTCCGTGTCTGGGAAAGCACAGATCCCCAGTGCTGTTGTGCCTGTACGTAGGGTGCCAAGGGACGGTGAAGAGCAGCAAGAGCTTTCAGGGCTGGGCCCTTCCTCGGGGGAGAAGGATCCGACCGTTCGCCTTTTCAGAAAGAGGCTCTGCCGAGGCTGAGCGCCGTGAGATGTTCCGTGTCTGGGAAAGCACAGATCCCCAGTGCTGTTGTGCCTGTAGGTAGGGTGCCAAGGGACGGTGAAGAGCAGCAAGAGCTTTCAGGGCTGGGCCCTTCCTCGTGGGAGAAGGATCCGACCGTTCGCCTTTTCAGAAAGAGGCTCTACCGAGGCTGAGCGCCGTGAGATGTTCCGTCTCTGGGAAAGCACAGATCCCCAGTGCTGTTGTGCCTGTAGGTAGGGTGCCAAGGGACGGTGAAGAGCAGCAAGAGCTTTCAGGGCTGGGCCCTTCCTCGTGGGAGAAGGATCCGACCGTTCGCCTTTTTCTGAAAGAGACTTGCCGAGGCTGAGCGCCGTGAAATGTTCCGTGTCTGGGAAAGCACAGATCCCCAGTGCTGTTGTGCCTGTAGGTAGGGTGCCAAGGGACGATGAAGAGCAGCAAGAGCTTTCAGGGCTGGGCCCTTCCTCGTGGGAGAAGGATCCGACCGTTCGCCTTTTCAGAAAGAGGCTCTGCCGAGGCTGAGCGCCGTGAGATGTTCCGTCTCTGGGAAAGCACAGATCCCCAGTGCTGTTGTGCCTGTAGGTAGGGTGCCAAGGGACGGTGAAGAGCAGCAAGAGCTTTCAGGGCTGGGCCCTTCCTCGTGGGAGAAGGATCCGACCGTTCGCCTTTTCAGAAAGAGACTTGCCGAGGCGGAGCGCCATGAGATGTTCCGTGTCTGGGAAAGAACAGATCCCCAGTGCTGTTGTGCCTGTAGGTAGGGTGCCAAGGGACGGTGAAGAGCAACAAGAGCTTTCAGGGCTGGGCCCTTCCTCGTGGGAGAAGGATCCGACCGTTCGCCTTTTCAGAAAGAGGCTTGCCGAGGCGGAGCGCCGTGAGATGTTCTGTCTCTGGGAAAGCACAGATCCCCAGTGCTGTTGTGCCTGTACGTAGGGCGCCAAGGGACGGTGAAGAGCAGCAAGAGCTTTCAGGGCTGGGCCCTTCCTCGTGGGAGAAGGATCCGACCGTTCGCCTTTTCAGAAAGAGGCTCTGCCGAGGCTGAGCGCCGTGAGATGTTCCGTGTCTGGGAAAGCACAGATCCCCAGTGCTGTTGTGCCTGTAGGTAGGGTGCCAAGGGACGGTGAAGAGCAGCAAGAGCTTTCAGGGCTGGGCCCTTCCTCGTGGGAGAAGGATCCGACCGTTCGCCTTTTCAGAAAGAGGCTCTGCCGAGGCTGAGCGCCGTGAGATGTTCCGTCTCTGGGAAAGCACAGATCCCCAGTGCTGTTGTGCCTGTAGGTAGGGTGCCAAGGGACGGTGAAGAGCAGCAAGAGCTTTCAGGGCTGGGCCCTTACTCGTGGGAGAAGGATCCGACCGTTCGCCTTTTCAGAAAGAGGCTCTGCCGAGGCTGAGCGCCGTGACATGTTCCGTGTCTGGGAAAGCACAGATCCCCAGTGCTGTTGTGCCTGTAGGTAGGGTGCCAAGGGACGGTGAAGAGCAGCAAGAGCTTTCAGGGCTGGGCCCTTCCTCGTGGGAGAAGGATCCGACCGTTCGCCTTTTTCTGAAAGAGACTTGCCGAGGCTGAGCGATGTGAGATATTCCATCTCTGGGAAAGCACAGATCCCCAGTGCTGTTGTGCCTGTAGGTAGGGTGCCAAGGGACGGTGAAGAGCAACAAGAGCTTTCAGGGCTGGGCCCTTCCTCGTGGGAGAAGGATCCGACCGTTCGCCTTTTCAGAAAGAGGCTCTGCCGAGGCTGAGCGCCGTGAGATGTTCCGTGTCTGGGAAAGCACAGATCCCCAGTGCTGTTGTGCCTGTAGGTAGGGTGCCAAGGGACGTTGAAGAGCAGCAAGAGCTTTCAGGGCTGGGCCCTTCCTCGTGGGAGAAGGATCCGACCGTTCGCCTTTTCAGAAAGAGGCTCTGCCGAGGCTGAGCGCCGTGAGATGTTCCGTGTCTGGGAAAGCACAGATCCCCAGTGCTGTTGTGCCTGTAGGTAGGGTGCCAAGGGACGGTGAAGAGCAGCAAGAGCTTTCAGGGCTGGGCCCTTCCTCGTGGGAGAAGGATCCGACCGTTCGCCTTTTCAGAAAGAGGCTCTACCGAGGCTGAGCGCCGTGAGATGTTCCGTCTCTGGGAAAGCACAGATCCCCAGTGCTGTTGTGCCTGTAGGTAGGGTGCCAAGGGACGGTGAAGAGCAGCAAGAGCTTTCAGGGCTGGGCCCTTCCTCGTGGGAGAAGGATCCGACCGTTCGCCTTTTTCTGAAAGAGACTTGCCGAGGCTGAGCGCCGTGAGATGTTCCGTGTCTGGGAAAGCACAGATCCCCAGTGCTGTTGTGCCTGTAGGTAGGGTGCCAAGGGACGGTGAAGAGCAGCAAGAGCTTTCAGGGCTGGGCCCTTCCTCGTGGGAGAAGGATCCGACCGTTCGCCTTTTCAGAAAGAGGCTCTGCCGAGGCTGAGCGCCGTGAGATGTTCCGTCTCTGGGAAAGCACAGATCCCCAGTGCTGTTGTGCCTGTAGGTAGGGTGCCAAGGGACGGTGAAGAGCAGCAAGAGCTTTCAGGGCTGGGCCCTTCCTCGTGGGAGAAGGATCCGACCGTTCGCCTTTTCAGAAAGAGACTTGCCGAGGCGGAGCGCCATGAGATGTTCCGTCTCTGGGAAAGCACAGATCCCCAGTGCTGTTGTGCCTGTAGGTAGGGTGCCAAGGGACGGTGAAGAGCAGCAAGAGCTTTCAGGGCTGGGCCCTTCCTCGTGGGAGAAGGATCCGACCGTTCGCCTTTTCAGAAAGAGGCTTGCCGAGGCGGAGCGCCGTGAGATGTTCTGTCTCTGGGAAAGCACAGATCCCCAGTGCTGTTGTGCCTGTACGTAGGGCGCCAAGGGACGGTGAAGAGCAGCAAGAGCTTTCAGGGCTGGGCCCTTCCTCGGGGGAGAAGGATCCGACCGTTCGCCTTTTCAGAAAGAGGCTCTGCCGAGGCTGAGCGCCGTGAGATGTTCCGTCTCTGGGAAAGCACAGATCCCCAGTGCTGTTGTGCCTGTAGGTAGGGTGCCAAGGGACGGTGAAGAGCAGCAAGAGCTTTCAGGGCTGGGCCCTTCCTCGTGGGAGAAGGATCCGACCGTTCGCCTTTTCAGAAAGAGGCTCTGCCGAGGCTGAGAGCCGTGAGATGTTCCGTGTCTGGGAAAGCACAGATCCCCAGTGCTGTTGTGCCTGTAGGTAGGGTGCCAAGGGACGGTGAAGAGCAGCAAGAGCTTTCAGGGCTGGGCCCTTCCTCGTGGGAGAAGGATCCGACCGTTCGCCTTTTCGAAAGAGGCTCTGCCGAGGCGGAGCGCCATGAGATGTTCTGTGTCTGGGAAAGCACAGATCCCCAGTGCTGTTGTGCCTGTAGGTAGGGTGCCAAGGGACGGTGAAGAGCAGCAAGAGCTTTCAGGGCTGGGCCCTTCCTCGTGGGAGAAGGATCCGACCGTTCGCCTATTCAGAAAGAGGCTCAGCCGAGGCTGAGTGCCGTGAGATGTTCCGTCTCTGGGAAAGCACAGATCCCCAGTGCTGTTGTGCCTGTAGGTAGGGTGCCAAGGGACGGTGAAGAGCAGCAAGAGCTTTCAGGGCTGGGCCCTTCCTCGGGGGAGAAGGATCCGACCGTTCGCCTTTTCAGAAAGAGGCTCTGCCGAGGCTGAGCGCCGTGAGATGTTCCGTCTCTGGGAAAGCACAGATCCCCAGTGCTGTTGTGCCAGTAGGTAGGGTGCCAAGGGACGGTGAAGAGCAGCAAGAGCTTTCAGGGCTGGGCCCTTCCTCGTGGGAGAAGGATCCGACCGTTTGCCTTTTCAGAAAGAGGCTCTGCCGAGGCGGAGCGCCATGAGATGTTCCGTGTCTGGGAAAGCACAGATCCCCAGTGCTGTTGTGCCTGTAGGTAGGGTGCCAAGGGACGGTGAAGAGCAGCAAGAGCTTTCAGGGCTGGGCCCTTACTCGTGGGAGAAGGATCCGACCGTTCGCCTTTTCAGAAAGAGACTTGCCGAGGCGGAGCGCCATGAGATGTTCCGTGTCTGGGAAAGCACAGATCCCCAGTGCTGTTGTGCCTGTAGGTAGGGTGCCAAGGGACGGTGAAGAGCAGCAAGAGTTTTCAGGGCTGAGCCCTTCCTCGTGGGAGAAGGATCCGACCGTTCGCCTTTTCAGAAAGAGGCTTGCCGAGGCGGAGCGCCGTGAGATGTTCCGTCTCTGGGAAAGCACAGATACTCAGTGCTGTTGTGCCTGTAGGTAGGGTGCCAAGGGACGGTGAAGAGCAGCAAGAGCTTTCAGGGCTGGGCCCTTCCTCGTGGGAGAAGGATCCGACCGTTCGCCTTTTCAGAAAGAGGCTCTGCCGAGGCTGAGCGCCGTGAGATGTTCCGTGTCTGGGAAAGCACAGATCCCCAGTGCTGTTGTGCCTGTAGGTAGGGTGCCAAGGGACGGTGAAGAGCAGCAAGAGCTTTCAGGGCTGGGCCCTTACTCGTGGGAGAAGGATCCGACCGTTCGCCTTTTCAGAAAGAGGCTCTGCCGAGGCTGAGCGCCGTGAGATGTTCCGTCTCTGGGAAAGCACAGATCCCCAGTGCTGTTGTGCCTGTAGGTAGGGTGCCAAGGGACGGTGAAGAGCAGCAAGAGCTTTCAGGGCTGGGCCCTTCCTCGTGGGAGAAGGATCCGACCGTTCGCCTTTTCAGAAAGAGGCTCTGCCGAGGCTGAGCGCCGTGAGATGTTCCGTCTCTGGGAAAGCACAGATCCCCAGTGCTGTTGTGCCTGTAGGTAGGGTGCCAAGGGACGGTGAAGAGCAACAAGAGCTTTCAGGGCTGGGCCCTTCCTCGTGGGAGAAGGATCCGACCGTTCGCCTTTTCAGAAAGAGGCTCTGCCGAGGCTGAGCGCCGTGACATGTTCCGTGTCTGGGAAAGCACAGATCCCCAGTGCTGTTGTGCCTGTAGGTAGGGTGCCAAGGGACGGTGAAGAGCAGCAAGAGCTTTCAGGGCTGGGCCCTTCCTCGTGGGAGAAGGATCCGACCGTTCGCCTTTTCAGAAAGAGGCTTGCCGAGGCGGAGCGCCGTGAGATGTTCCGTGTCTGGGAAAGCACAGATCCCCAGTGCTGTTGTGCCTGTACGTAGGGTGCCAAGGGACGGTGAAGAGCAGCAAGAGCTTTCAGGGCTGGGCCCTTACTCGTGGGAGAAGGATCCGACCGTTCGCCTTTTCAGAAAGAGGCTCTGCCGAGGCTGAGCGCCGTGAGATGTTCCGTGTCTGGGAAAGCACAGATCCCCAGTGCTGTTGTGCCTGTAGGTAGGGTGCCAAGGGACGGTGAAGAGCAACAAGAGCTTTCAGGGCTGGGCCCTTCCTCGTGGGAGAAGGATCCGACCGTTCGCCTTTTCAGAAAGAGGCTCTACCGAGGCTGAGCGCCGTGAGATGTTCCGTCTCTGGGAAAGCACAGATCCCCAGTGCTGTTGTGCCTGTAGGTAGGGTGCCAAGGGACGGTGAAGAGCAGCAAGAGCTTTCAGGGCTGGGCCCTTCCTCGTGGGAGAAGGATCCGACCGTTCGCCTTTTTCTGAAAGAGACTTGCCGAGGCTGAGCGCCGTGAAATGTTCCGTGTCTGGGAAAGCACAGATCCCCAGTGCTGTTGTGCCTGTAGGTAGGGTGCCAAGGGACGATGAAGAGCAGCAAGAGCTTTCAGGGCTGGGCCCTTCCTCGTGGGAGAAGGATCCGACCGTTCGCCTTTTCAGAAAGAGGCTCTGCCGAGGCTGAGCGCCGTGAGATGTTCCGTCTCTGGGAAAGCACAGATCCCCAGTGCTGTTGTGCCTGTAGGTAGGGTGCCAAGGGACGGTGAAGAGCAGCAAGAGCTTTCAGGGCTGGGCCCTTCCTCGTGGGAGAAGGATCCGACCGTTCGCCTTTTCAGAAAGAGACTTGCCGAGGCGGAGCGCCATGAGATGTTCCGTGTCTGGGAAAGAACAGATCCCCAGTGCTGTTGTGCCTGTAGGTAGGGTGCCAAGGGACGGTGAAGAGCAACAAGAGCTTTCAGGGCTGGGCCCTTCCTCGTGGGAGAAGGATCCGACCGTTCGCCTTTTCAGAAAGAGGCTTGCCGAGGCGGAGCGCCGTGAGATGTTCTGTCTCTGGGAAAGCACAGATCCCCAGTGCTGTTGTGCCTGTACGTAGGGCGCCAAGGGACGGTGAAGAGCAGCAAGAGCTTTCAGGGCTGGGCCCTTCCTCGTGGGAGAAGGATCCGACCGTTCGCCTTTTCAGAAAGAGGCTCTGCCGAGGCTGAGCGCCGTGAGATGTTCCGTCTCTGGGAAAGCACAGATCCCCAGTGCTGTTGTGCCTGTAGGTAGGGTGCCAAGGGACGGTGAAGAGCAGCAAGAGCTTTCAGGGCTGGGCCCTTCCTCGTGGGAGAAGGATCCGACCGTTCGCCTTTTCAGAAAGAGGCTCTGCCGAGGCTGAGCGCCGTGAGATGTTCCGTCTCTGGGAAAGCACAGATCCCCAGTGCTGTTGTGCCTGTAGGTAGGGTGCCAAGGGACGGTGAAGAGCAGCAAGAGCTTTCAGGGCTGGGCCCTTACTCGTGGGAGAAGGATCCGACCGTTCGCCTTTTCAGAAAGAGGCTCTGCCGAGGCTGAGCGCCGTGACATGTTCCGTGTCTGGGAAAGCACAGATCCCCAGTGCTGTTGTGCCTGTAGGTAGGGTGCCAAGGGACGGTGAAGAGCAGCAAGAGCTTTCAGGGCTGGGCCCTTCCTCGTGGGAGAAGGATCCGACCGTTCGCCTTTTTCTGAAAGAGACTTGCCGAGGCTGAGCGATGTGAGATATTCCATCTCTGGGAAAGCACAGATCCCCAGTGCTGTTGTGCCTGTAGGTAGGGTGCCAAGGGACGTTGAAGAGCAGCAAGAGCTTTCAGGGCTGGGCCCTTCCTCGTGGGAGAAGGATCCGACCGTTCGCCTTTTCAGAAAGAGGCTCTGCCGAGGCTGAGCGCCGTGAGATGTTCCGTCTCTGGGAAAGCACAGATCCCCAGTGCTGTTGTGCCTGTAGGTAGGGTGCCAAGGGACGGTGAAGAGCAGCAAGAGCTTTCAGGGCTGGGCCCTTCCTCGTGGGAGAAGGATCCGACCGTTCGCCTTTTCGAAAGAGGCTCTGCCGAGGCGGAGCGCCGTGAGATGTTCCGTGTCTGGGAAAGCACAGATCCCCAGTGCTGTTGTGCCTGTAGGTAGGGTGCCAAGGGACGGTGAAGAGCAGCAAGAGCTTTCAGGGCTGGGCCCTTCCTCGTGGGAGAAGGATCCGACCGTTCGCCTTTTCAGAAAGAGGCTCTGCCGAGGCTAGAGCGCCGTGAGATGTTCCGTGTCTGGGAAAGCACAGATCCCCAGTGCTGTTGTGCCTGTAGGTAGGGTGCCAAGGGACGGTGAAGAGCAGCAAGAGCTTTCAGGGCTGGGCCCTTCCTCGTGGGAGAAGGATCCGACCGTTCGCCTTTTCAGAAAGAGGCTTGCCGAGGCTGAGCGCCGTGAGATGTTCTGTCTCTGGGAAAGCACAGATCCCCAGTGCTGTTGTGCCTGTAGGTAGGGTGCCAAGGGACGGTGAAGAGCAGCAAGAGCTTTCAGGGCTGGGCCCTTCCTCGTGGGAGAAGGATCCGACCGTTCGCCTTTTCAGAAAGAGGCTCTGCCGAGGCTGAGCGCCGTGAGATGTTCCGTCTCTGGGAAAGCACAGATCCCCAGTGCTGTTGTGCCTGTAGGTAGGGTGCCAAGGGACGGTGAAGAGCAGCAAGAGCTTTCAGGGCTGGGCCCTTCCTCGTGGGAGAAGGATCCGACCGTTCGCCTTTTCAGAAAGAGGCTCTGCCGAGGCTAGAGCGCCGTGAGATGTTCCGTGTCTGGGAAAGCACAGATCCCCAGTGCTGTTGTGCCTGTAGGTAGGGTGCCAAGGGACGGTGAAGAGCAGCAAGAGCTTTCAGGGCTGGGCCCTTCCTCGTGGGAGAAGGATCCAACCGTTCGCCTTTTCAGAAAGAGGCTCTACCGAGGCTGAGCGCCGTGAGATGTTCCGTGTCTGGGAAAGCACAGATCCCCAGTGCTGTTGTGCCTGTAGGTAGGGTGCCAAGGGACGGTGAAGAGCAGCAAGAGCTTTCAGGGCTGGGCCCTTCCTCGTGGGAGAAGGATCCGACCGCTCGCCTTTTCAGAAAGAGTCTCTGCCGAGGCTAGAGCGCCGTGAGATGTTCCGTGTCTGGGAAAGCACAGATCCCCAGTGCTGTTGTGCCTGTAGGTAGGGTGCCAAGGGACGGTGAAGAGCAGCAAGAGCTTTCAGGGCTGGGCCCTTCCTCGTGGGAGAAGGATCCGACCGTTCGCCTTTTCAGAAAGAGGCTCTACCGAGGCTGAGCGCCGTGAGATGTTCCGTCTCTGGGAAAGCACAGATCCCCAGTGCTGTTGTGCCTGTAGGTAGGGTGCCAAGGGACGGTGAAGAGCAACAAGAGCTTTCAGGGCTGGGCCCTTCCTCGTGGGAGAAGGATCCGACCGTTCGCCTTTTCAGAAAGAGGCTCTGCCGAGGCTGAGCGCCGTGAGATGTTCCGTGTCTGGGAAAGCACAGATCCCCAGTGCTGTTGTGCCTGTAGGTAGGGTGCCAAGGGACGTTGAAGAGCAGCAAGAGCTTTCAGGGCTGGGCCCTTCCTCGTGGGAGAAGGATCCGACCGTTCGCCTTTTCAGAAAGAGGCTCTGCCGAGGCTGAGCGCCGTGAGATGTTCCGTCTCTGGGAAAGCACAGATCCCCAGTGCTGTTGTGCCTGTAGGTAGGGTGCCAAGGGACGGTGAAGAGCAGCAAGAGCTTTCAGGGCTGGGCCCTTCCTCGGGGGAGAAGGATCCGACCGTTCGCCTTTTCAGAAAGAGGCTCTGCCGAGGCTGAGCGCCGAGAGATGTTCCGTGTCTGGGAAAGCACAGATCCCCAGTGCTGTTGTGCCTGTAGGTAGGGTGCCAAGGGACGGTGAAGAGCAGCAAGAGCTTTCAGGGCTGGGCCCTTCCTCGTGGGAGAAGGATCCGACCGTTCGCCTTTTCAGAAAGAGGCTCTACCGAGGCTGAGCGCCGTGAGATGTTCCGTCTCTGGGAAAGCACAGATCCCCAGTGCTGTTGTGCCTGTAGGTAGGGTGCCAAGGGACGGTGAAGAGCAGCAAGAGCTTTCAGGGCTGGGCCCTTCCTCGTGGGAGAAGGATCCGACCGTTCGCCTTTTTCTGAAAGAGACTTGCCGAGGCTGAGCGCCGTGAGATGTTCCGTGTCTGGGAAAGCACAGATCCCCAGTGCTGTTGTGCCTGTAGGTAGGGTGCCAAGGGACGGTGAAGAGCAGCAAGAGCTTTCAGGGCTGGGCCCTTCCTCGTGGGAGAAGGATCCGACCGTTCGCCTTTTCAGAAAGAGGCTCTGCCGAGGCTGAGCGCCGTGAGATGTTCCGTCTCTGGGAAAGCACAGATCCCCAGTGCTGTTGTGCCTGTAGGTAGGGTGCCAAGGGACGGTGAAGAGCAGCATTAGCTTTCAGGGCTGGGCCCTTACTCGTGGGAGAAGGATCCGACCGTTCGCCTTTTCAGAAAGAGACTTGCCGAGGCGGAGCGCCATGAGATGTTCCGTGTCTGGGAAAGCACAGATCCCCAGTGCTGTTGTGCCTGTAGGTAGGGTGCCAAGGGACGGTGAAGAGCAGCAAGAGCTTTCAGGGCTGGGCCCTTCCTCGTGGGAGAAGGATCCGACCGTTCGCCTTTTCAGAAAGAGGCTTGCCGAGGCGGAGCGCCGTGAGATGTTCTGTCTCTGGGAAAGCACAGATCCCCAGTGCTGTTGTGCCTGTACGTAGGGCGCCAAGGGACGGTGAAGAGCAGCAAGAGCTTTCAGGGCTGGGCCCTTCCTCGGGGGAGAAGGATCCGACCGTTCGCCTTTTCAGAAAGAGGCTCTGCCGAGGTTGAGCGCCGTGAGATGTTCCGTCTCTGGGAAAGCACAGATCCCCAGTGCTGTTGTGCCTGTAGGTAGGGTGCCAAGGGACGGTGAAGAGCAGCAAGAGCTTTCAGGGCTGGGCCCTTCCTCGTGGGAGAAGGATCCGACCGTTCGCCTTTTCAGAAAGAGGCTCTGCCGAGGCTGAGCGCCGTGAGATGTTCCGTGTCTGGGAAAGCACAGATCCCCACTGCTGTTGTGCCTGTAGGTAGGGTGCCAAGGGACGGTGAAGAGCAGCAAGAGCTTTCAGGGCTGGGCCCTTCCTCGTGGGAGAAGGATCCGACCGTTCGCCTATTCAGAAAGAGGCTCAGCCGAGGCTGAGCGCCGTGAGATGTTCCGTCTCTGGGAAAGCACAGATCCCCAGTGCTGTTGTGCCTGTAGGTAGGGTGCCAAGGGACGGTGAAGAGCAGCAAGAGCTTTCAGGGCTGGGCCCTTCCTCGGGGGAGAAGGATCCGACCGTTCGCCTTTTCAGAAAGAGGCTCTGCCGAGGCTGAGCGCCGTGAGATGTTCCGTCTCTGGGAAAGCACAGATCCCCAGTGCTGTTGTGCCTGTAGGTAGGGTGCCAAGGGACGGTGAAGAGCAGCAAGAGCTTTCAGGGCTGGGCCCTTCCTCGTGGGAGAAGGATCCGACCGTTTGCCTTTTCAGAAAGAGGCTCTGCCGAGACTGAGCGCCGTGAGATGTTCCGTCTCTGGGAAAGCACAGATCCCCAGTGCTGTTGTGCCTGTAGGTAGGGTGCCAAGGGACGGTGAAGAGCAGCAAGAGCTTTCAGGGCTGGGCCCTTCCTCGGGGGAGAAGGATCCGACCGTTCGCCTTTTCAGAAAGAGACTTGCCGAGGCTGAGCGCCATGAGATGTTCCGTGTCTGGGAAAGCACAGATCCCCAGTGCTGTTGTGCCTGTAGGTAGGGTGCCAAGGGACGGTGAAGAGCAGCAAGAGTTTTCAGGGCTGGGCCCTTCCTCGTGGGAGAAGGATCCGACCGTTCGCCTTTTCAGAAAGAGGCTTGCCGAGGCGGAGCGCCGTGAGATGTTCCGTCTCTGGGAAAGCACAGATCCTCAGTGCTGTTGTGCCTGTAGGTAGGGTGCCAAGGGACGGTGAATAGCAGCAAGAGCTTTCAGGGCTGGGCCCTTCCTCGTGGGAGAAGGATCCGACCGTTCGCCTTTTCAGAAAGAGGCTCTGCCGAGGCTGAGCGCCGTGAGATGTTCCGTCTCTGGGAAAGCACAGATCCCCAGTGCTGTTGTGCCTGTAGGTAGGGTGCCAAGGGACGGTGAAGAGCAGCAAGAGCTTTCAGGGCTGGGCCCTTCCTCGTGGGAGAAGGATCCGACCGTTCGCCTTTTCAGAAAGAGGCTCTGCCGAGGCTGAGCGCCGTGAGATGTTCCGTCTCTGGGAAAGCACAGATCCCCAGTGCTGTTGTGCCTGTAGGTAGGGTGCCAAGGGACGGTGAAGAGCAGCAAGAGCTTTCAGGGCTGGGCCCTTCCTCGTGGGAGAAGGATCCGACCGTTCGCCTTTTCAGAAAGAGGCTCTGCCGAGGCTGAGCGCCGTGAGATGTTCCGTCTCTGGGAAAGCACAGATCCCCAGTGCTGTTGTGCCTGTAGGTAGGGTGCCAAGGGACGGTGAAGAGCAACAAGAGCTTTCAGGGCTGGGCCCTTCCTCGTGGGAGAAGGATCCGACCGTTCGCCTTTTCAGAAAGAGGCTCTGCCGAGGCTGAGCGCCGTGACATGTTCCGTGTCTGGGAAAGCACAGATCCCCAGTGCTGTTGTGCCTGTAGGTAGGGTGCCAAGGGACGGTGAAGAGCAGCAAGAGCTTTCAGGGCTGGGCCCTTCCTCGTGGGAGAAGGATCCGACCGTTCGCCTTTTCAGAAAGAGGCTTGCCGAGGCGGAGCGCCGTGAGATGTTCCGTGTCTGGGAAAGCACAGATCCCCAGTGCTGTTGTGCCTGTACGTAGGGTGCCAAGGGACGGTGAAGAGCAGCAAGAGCTTTCAGGGCTGGGCCCTTACTCGTGGGAGAAGGATCCGACCGTTCGCCTTTTCAGAAAGAGGCTCTGCCGAGGCTGAGCGCCGTGAGATGTTCCGTCTCTGGGAAAGCACAGATCCCCAGTGCTGTTGTGCCTGTAGGTAGGGTGCCAAGGGACGGTGAAGAGCAGCAAGAGCTTTCAGGGCTGGGCCCTTCCTCGTGGGAGAAGGATCCGACCGTTCGCCTTTTCAGAAAGAGGCTCTGCCGAGGCTGAGCGCCGAGAGATGTTCCGTGTCTGGGAAAGCACAGATCCCCAGTGCTGTTGTGCCTGTAGGTAGGGTGCCAAGGGACGTTGAAGAGCAGCAAGAGCTTTCAGGGCTGGGCCCTTCCTCGTGGGAGAAGGATCCGACCGTTCGCCTTTTCAGAAAGAGGCTCTACCGAGGCTGAGCGCCGTGAGATGTTCCGTCTCTGGGAAAGCACAGATCCCCAGTGCTGTTGTGCCTGTAGGTAGGGTGCCAAGGGACGGTGAAGAGCAGCAAGAGCTTTCAGGGCTGGGCCCTTCCTCGTGGGAGAAGGATCCGACCGTTCGCCTTTTTCTGAAAGAGACTTGCCGAGGCTGAGCGCCGTGAAATGTTCCGTGTCTGGGAAAGCACAGATCCCCAGTGCTGTTGTGCCTGTAGGTAGGGTGCCAAGGGACGATGAAGAGCAGCAAGAGCTTTCAGGGCTGGGCCCTTCCTCGTGGGAGAAGGATCCGACCGTTCGCCTTTTCAGAAAGAGGCTCTGCCGAGGCTGAGCGCCGTGAGATGTTCCGTCTCTGGGAAAGCACAGATCCCCAGTGCTGTTGTGCCTGTAGGTAGGGTGCCAAGGGACGGTGAAGAGCAGCAAGAGCTTTCAGGGCTGGGCCCTTCCTCATGGGAGAAGGATCCGACCGTTCGCCTTTTCAGAAAGAGACTTGCCGAGGCGGAGCGCCATGAGATGTTCCGTGTCTGGGAAAGAACAGATCCCCAGTGCTGTTGTGCCTGTAGGTAGGGTGCCAAGGGACGGTGAAGAGCAACAAGAGCTTTCAGGGCTGGGCCCTTCCTCGTGGGAGAAGGATCCGACCGTTCGCCTTTTCAGAAAGAGGCTTGCCGAGGCGGAGCGCCGTGAGATGTTCTGTCTCTGGGAAAGCACAGATCCCCAGTGCTGTTGTGCCTGTACGTAGGGCGCCAAGGGACGGTGAAGAGCAGCAAGAGCTTTCAGGGCTGGGCCCTTCCTCGTGGGAGAAGGATCCGACCGTTCGCCTTTTCAGAAAGAGGCTCTGCCGAGGCTGAGCGCCGTGAGATGTTCCGTCTCTGGGAAAGCACAGATCCCCAGTGCTGTTGTGCCTGTAGGTAGGGTGCCAAGGGACGGTGAAGAGCAGCAAGAGCTTTCAGGGCTGGGCCCTTCCTCGTGGGAGAAGGATCCGACCGTTCGCCTTTTCAGAAAGAGGCTCTGCCGAGGCTGAGCGCCGTGAGATGTTCCGTCTCTGGGAAAGCACAGATCCCCAGTGCTGTTGTGCCTGTAGGTAGGGTGCCAAGGGACGGTGAAGAGCAGCAAGAGCTTTCAGGGCTGGGCCCTTCCTCGTGGGAGAAGGATCCGACCGTTCGCCTTTTCAGAAAGAGGCTTGCCGAGGCTGAGCGCCGTGAGATGTTCCGTCTCTGGGAAAGCACAGATCCCCAGTGCTGTTGTGCCTGTAGGTAGGGTGCCAAGGGACGGTGAAGAGCAGCAAGAGCTTTCAGGGCTGGGCCCTTCCTCGGGGGAGAAGGATCCGACCGTTCGCCTTTTCAGAAAGAGGCTCTGCCGAGGCTGAGCGCCGTGAGATGTTCCGTCTCTGGGAAAGCACAGATCCCCAGTGCTGTTGTGCCTGTAGGTAGGGTGCCAAGGGACGGTGAAGAGCAGCAAGAGCTTTCAGGGCTGGGCCCTTCCTCGTGGGAGAAGGATCCGACCGTTCGCCTTTTCAGAAAGAGGCTCTGCCGAGACTGAGCGCCGTGAGATGTTCCGTGTCTGGGAAAGCACAGATCCCCAGTGCTGTTGTGCCTGTAGGTAGGGTGCCAAGGGACGGTGAAGAGCAGCAAGAGCTTTCAGGGCTGGGCCCTTACTCGTGGGAGAAGGATCCGACCGTTCGCCTTTTCAGAAAGAGACTTGCCGAGGCGGAGCGCCATGAGATGTTCCGTGTCTGGGAAAGCACAGATCCCCAGTGCTGTTGTGCCTGTAGGTAGGGTGCCAAGGGACGGTGAAGAGCAGCAAGAGCTTTCAGGGCTGGGCCCTTCCTCGTGGGAGAAGGATCCGACCGTTCGCCTTTTCAGAAAGAGGCTCTGCCGAGGCTGAGCGCCGAGAGATGTTCCGTGTCTGGGAAAGCACAGATCCCCAGTGCTGTTGTGCCTGTAGGTAGGGTGCCAAGGGATGGTGAAGAGCAGCAAGAGCTTTCAGGGCTGGGCCCTTCCTCGTGGGAGAAGGATCCGACCGTTCGCCTTTTCAGAAAGAGGCTCTACCGAGGCTGAGCGCCGTGAGATGTTCCGTCTCTGGGAAAGCACAGATCCCCAGTGCTGTTGTGCCTGTAGGTAGGGTGCCAAGGGACGGTGAAGAGCAGCAAGAGCTTTCAGGGCTGGGCCCTTCCTCGTGGGAGAAGGATCCGACCGTTCGCCTTTTTCTGAAAGAGACTTGCCGAGGCTGAGCGCCGTGAAATGTTCCGTGTCTGGGAAAGCACAGATCCCCAGTGCTGTTGTGCCTGTAGGTAGGGTGCCAAGGGACGATGAAGAGCAGCAAGAGCTTTCAGGGCTGGGCCCTTCCTCGTGGGAGAAGGATCCGACCGTTCGCCTTTTCAGAAAGAGGCTCTGCCGAGGCTGAGCGCCGTGAGATGTTCCGTCTCTGGGAAAGCACAGATCCCCAGTGCTGTTGTGCCTGTAGGTAGGGTGCCAAGGGACGGTGAAGAGCAGCAAGAGCTTTCAGGGCTGGGCCCTTCCTCATGGGAGAAGGATCCGACCGTTCGCCTTTTCAGAAAGAGACTTGCCGAGGCGGAGCGCCATGAGATGTTCCGTGTCTGGGAAAGAACAGATCCCCAGTGCTGTTGTGCCTGTAGGTAGGGTGCCAAGGGACGGTGAAGAGCAACAAGAGCTTTCAGGGCTGGGCCCTTCCTCGTGGGAGAAGGATCCGACCGTTCGCCTTTTCAGAAAGAGGCTTGCCGAGGCGGAGCGCCGTGAGATGTTCTGTCTCTGGGAAAGCACAGATCCCCAGTGCTGTTGTGCCTGTACGTAGGGCGCCAAGGGACGGTGAAGAGCAGCAAGAGCTTTCAGGGCTGGGCCCTTCCTCGTGGGAGAAGGATCCGACCGTTCGCCTTTTCAGAAAGAGGCTCTGCCGAGGCGGAGCGCCGTGAGATGTTCCGTCTCTGGGAAAGCACAGATCCCCAGTGCTGTTGTGCCTGTAGGTAGGGTGCCAAGGGACGGTGAAGAGCAGCAAGAGCTTTCAGGGCTGGGCCCTTCCTCGTGGGAGAAGGATCCGACCGTTCGCCTTTTCAGAAAGAGGCTCTGCCGAGGCTGAGCGCCGTGAGATGTTCCGTCTCTGGGAAAGCACAGATCCCCAGTGCTGTTGTGCCTGTAGGTAGGGTGCCAAGGGACGGTGAAGAGCAGCAAGAGCTTTCAGGGCTGGGCCCTTCCTCGTGGGAGAAGGATCCGACCGTTCGCCTTTTTCTGAAAGAGACTTGCCGAGGCTGAGCGCCGTGAGATGTTCCGTGTCTGGGAAAGCACAGATCCCCAGTGCTGTTGTGCCTGTAGGTAGGGTGCCAAGGGACGGTGAAGAGCAGCAAGAGCTTTCAGGGCTGGGCCCTTCCTCGTGGGAGAAGGATCCGACCATTCGCCTTTTCAGAAAGAGGCTCTGCCGAGGCTGAGCGCCGTGAGATGTTCCGTGTCTGGGAAAGCACAGATCCCCAGTGCTGTTGTGCCTGTAGGTAGGGTGCCAAGGGACGGTGAAGAGCAGCAAGAGCTTTCAGGGCTGGGCCCTTCCTCGTGGGAGAAGGATCCGACCGTTCGCCTTTTCAGAAAGAGGCTCTGCCGAGGCTGAGCGCCGTGAGATGTTCCGTCTCTGGGAAAGCACAGATCCCCAGTGCTGTTGTGCCTGTAGGTAGGGTGCCAAGGGACGGTGAAGAGCAGCAAGAGCTTTCAGGGCTGGGCCCTTCCTCGTGGGAGAAGGATCCGACCGTTCGCCTTTTCAGAAAGAGGCTCTGCCGAGACTGAGCGCCGTGAGATGTTCCGTGTCTGGGAAAGCACAGATCCCCAGTGCTGTTGTGCCTGTAGGTAGGGTGCCAAGGGACGGTGAAGAGCAGCAAGAGCTTTCAGGGCTGGGCCCTTACTCGTGGGAGAAGGATCCGACCGTTCGCCTTTTCAGAAAGAGACTTGACGAGGCGGAGCGCCATGAGATGTTCCGTGTCTGGGAAAGCACAGATCCCCAGTGCTGTTGTGCCTGTAGGTAGGGTGCCAAGGGACGGTGAAGAGCAGCAAGAGCTTTCAGGGCTGGGCCCTTCCTCGTGGGAGAAGGATCCGACCGTTCGCCTTTTCAGAAAGAGGCTCTGCCGAGGCTGAGCGCCGTGACATGTTCCGTGTCTGGGAAAGCACAGATCCCCAGTGCTGTTGTGCCTGTAGGTAGGGTGCCAAGGGACGGTGAAGAGCAGCAAGAGCTTTCAGGGCTGGGCCCTTCCTCGTGGGAGAAGGATCCGACCGTTCGCCTTTTCAGAAAGAGGCTTGCCGAGGCGGAGCGCCGTGAGATGTTCCGTCTCTGGGAAAGCACAGATCCCCAGTGCTGTTGTGCCTGTACGTAGGGTGCCAAGGGACGGTGAAGAGCAGCAAGAGCTTTCAGGGCTGGGCCCTTACTCGTGGGAGAAGGATCCGACCGTTCGCCTTTTCAGAAAGAGGCTCTGCCGAGGCTGAGCGCCGTGAGATGTTCCGTCTCTGGGAAAGCACAGATCCCCAGTGCTGTTGTGCCTGTAGGTAGGGTGCCAAGGGACGGTGAAGAGCAGCAAGAGCTTTCAGGGCTGGGCCCTTCCTCGTGGGAGAAGGATCCGACCGTTCGCCTTTTCAGAAAGAGGCTTGCCGAGGCGGAGCGCCGTGAGATGTTCCGTCTCTGGGAAAGCACAGATCCCCAGTGCTGTTGTGCCTGTAGGTAGGGTGCCAAGGGACGTTGAAGAGCAGCAAGAGCTTTCAGGGCTGGGCCCTTCCTCGTGGGAGAAGGATCCGACCGTTCGCCTTTTCAGAAAGAGGCTCTGCCGAGGCTGAGCGCCGAGAGATGTTCCGTGTCTGGGAAAGCACAGATCCCCAGTGCTGTTGTGCCTGTAGGTAGGGTGCCAAGGGACGGTGAAGAGCAGCAAGAGCTTTCAGGGCTGGGCCCTTCCTCGTGGGAGAAGGATCCGACCGTTCGCCTTTTCAGAAAGAGGCTCTGCCGAGGCTGAGCGCCGTGAGATGTTCCGTCTCTGGGAAAGCACAGATCCCCAGTGCTGTTGTGCCTGTAGGTAGGGTGCCAAGGGACGGTGAAGAGCAGCAAGAGCTTTCAGGGCTGGGCCCTTCCTCGTGGGAGAAGGATCCGACCGTTCGCCTTTTTCTGAAAGAGACTTGCCGAGGCTGAGCGCCGTGAGATGTTCCGTGTCTGGGAAAGCACAGATCCCCAGTGCTGTTGTGCCTGTAGGTAGGGTGCCAAGGGACGTTGAAGAGCAGCAAGAGCTTTCAGGGCTGGGCCCTTCCTCGTGGGAGAAGGATCCGACCGTTCGCCTTTTCAGAAAGAGGCTCTGCCGAGGCTGAGCGCCGTGAGATGTTCCGTCTCTGGGAAAGCACAGATCCCAGTGTTGTTGTGCCTGTAGGTAGGGTGCCAAGGGACGGTGAAGAGCAGCAAGAGCTTTCAGGGCTGGGCCCTTCCTCGTGGGAGAAGGATCCGACCGTTCGCCTTTTCAGAAAGAGACTTGCCGAGGCGGAGCGCCATGAGATGTTCCGTGTCTGGGAAAGCACAGATCCCCAGTGCTGTTGTGCCTGTAGGTAGGGTGCCAAGGGACGGTGAAGAGCAGCAAGAGCTTTCAGGGCTGGGCCCTTCCTCGTGGGAGAAGGATCCGACCGTTCGCCTTTTCAGAAA
The DNA here is from genome assembly GCF_964188355.1 of Buteo buteo. Classification (NCBI taxonomy): domain Eukaryota; kingdom Metazoa; phylum Chordata; class Aves; order Accipitriformes; family Accipitridae; genus Buteo; species Buteo buteo. The sequence goes on from NW_027439210.1 coordinate 677,667, forward strand.
GAGGCTTGCCGAGGCGGAGCGCCGTGAGATGTTCCGTGTCTGGGAAAGCACAGATCCCCAGTGCTGTTGTGCCTGTACGTAGGGTGCCAAGGGACGGTGAAGAGCAGCAAGAGCTTTCAGGGCTGGGCCCTTCCTCGTGGGAGAAGGATCCGACCGTTCGCCTTTTCAGAAAGAGGCTCTGCCGAGGCTGAGCGCCGTGAGATGTTCCGTCTCTGGGAAAGCACAGATCCCCAGTGCTGTTGTGCCTGTAGGTAGGGTGCCAAGGGACGGTGAAGAGCAGCAAGAGCTTTCAGGGCTGGGCCCTTCCTCGTGGGAGAAGGATCCGACCGTTCGCCTTTTCAGAAAGAGGCTCTGCCGAGGCTAGAGCGCCGTGAGATGTTCCGTCTCTGGGAAAGCACAGATCCCCAGTGCTGTTGTGCCTGTAGGTAGGGTGCCAAGGGACGGTGAAGAGCAGCAAGAGCTTTCAGGGCTGGGCCCTTCCTCGTGGGAGAAGGATCCGACTGTTCGCCTTTTTCTGAAAGAGACTTGCCGAGGCTGAGCTCCGTGAGATGTTCCGTGTCTGGGAAAGCACAGATCCCCAGTGCTGTTGTGCCTGTAGGTAGGGTGCCAAGGGACGTTGAAGAGCAGCAAGAGCTTTCAGGGCTGGGCCCTTACTCGTGGGAGAAGGATCCGACCGTTCGCCTTTTCAGAAAGAGGCTCTGCCGAGGCTGAGCGCCGAGAGATGTTCCGTGTCTGGGAAAGCACAGATCCCCAGTGCTGTTGTGCCTGTAGGTAGGGTGCCAAGGGACGGTGAAGAGCAGCAAGAGCTTTCAGGGCTGGGCCCTTCCTCGTGGGAGAAGGATCCGACCGTTCGCCTTTTCAGAAAGAGGCTTGCCGAGGCGGAGCGCCGTGAGATGTTCCGTGTCTGGGAAAGCACAGATCCCCAGTGCTGTTGTGCCTGTAGGTAGGGTGCCAAGGGACGGTGAAGAGCAGCAAGAGCTTTCAGGGCTGGGCCCTTCCTCGTGGGAGAAGGATCCGACCGTTCGCCTTTTCAGAAAGAGACTTGCCGAGGCGGAGCGCCGTGAGATGTTCCGTGTCTGGGAAAGCACAGATCCCCAGTGCTGTTGTGCCTGTAGGTAGGGTGCCAAGGGACGTTGAAGAGCAGCAAGAGCTTTCAGGGCTGGGCCCTTCCTCGTGGGAGAAGGATCCGACCGTTCGCCTTTTCAGAAAGAGGCTCTGCCGAGGCTGAGTGCCGAGAGATGTTCCGTGTCTGGGAAAGCACAGATCCCCAGTGCTGTTGTGCCTGTAGGTAGGGTGCCAAGGGACGGTGAAGAGCAGCAAGAGCTTTCAGGGCTGGGCCCTTCCTCGTGGGAGAAGGATCCGACCGTTCGCCTTTTCAGAAAGAGGCTCTACCGAGGCTGAGCGCCGTGAGATGTTCCGTGTCTGGGAAAGCACAGATCCCCAGTGCTGTTGTGCCTGTAGGTAGGGTGCCAAGGGACGGTGAAGAGCAGCAAGAGCTTTCAGGGCTGGGCCCTTCCTCGTGGGAGAAGGATCCGACCGTTCGCCTTTTTCTGAAAGAGACTTGCCGAGGCTGAGCGCCGTGAGATGTTCCGTGTCTGGGAAAGCACAGATCCCCAGTGCTGTTGTGCCTGTAGGTAGGGTGCCAAGGGACGGTGAAGAGCAGCAAGAGCTTTCAGGGCTGGGCCCTTCCTCGTGGGAGAAGGATCCGACCGTTCGCCTTTTCAGAAAGAGGCTCTGCCGAGGCTGAGCGCCGTGAGATGTTCCGTGTCTGGGAAAGCACAGATCCCAGTGCTGTTGTGCCTGTAGGTAGGGTGCCAAGGGACGGTGAAGAGCAGCAAGAGCTTTCAGGGCTGGGCCCTTCCTCGTGGGAGAAGGATCCGACCGTTCGCCTTTTCAGAAAGAGGCTCTGCCGAGGCTGAGCGCCGAGAGATGTTCCGTGTCTGGGAAAGCACAGATCCCCAGTGCTGTTGTGCCTGTAGGTAGGGTGCCAAGGGACGGTGAAGAGCAGCAAGAGCTTTCAGGGCTGGGCCCTTCCTCGTGGGAGAAGGATCCGACCGTTCGCCTTTTCAGAAAGAGACTTGCCGAGGCGGAGCGCCATGAGATGTTCCGTGTCTGGGAAAGCACAGATCCCCAGTGCTGTTGTGCCTGTAGGTAGGGTGCCAAGGGACGGTGAAGAGCAGCAAGAGCTTTCAGGGCTGGGCCCTTCCTCGTGGGAGAAGGATCCGACCGTTCGCCTTTTCAGAAAGAGGCTTGCCGAGGCGGAGCGCCGTGAGATGTTCCGTGTCTGGGAAAGCACAGATCCCCAGTGCTGTTGTGCCTGTAGGTAGGGTGCCAAGGGACGGTGAAGAGCAGCAAGAGCTTTCAGGGCTGGGCCCTTCCTCGTGGGAGAAGGATCCGACCGTTCGCCTTTTCAGAAAGAGACTTGCCGAGGCGGAGCGCCGTGAGATGTTCCGTGTCTGGGAAAGCACAGATCCCCAGTGCTGTTGTGCCTGTAGGTAGGGTGCCAAGGGACGTTGAAGAGCAGCAAGAGCTTTCAGGGCTGGGCCCTTCCTCGTGGGAGAAGGATCCGACCGTTCGCCTTTTCAGAAAGAGGCTCTGCCGAGGCTGAGCGCCGTGAGATGTTCCGTGTCTGGGAAAGCACAGATCCCCAGTGCTGTTGTGCCTGTAGGTAGGGTGCCAAGGGACGGTGAAGAGCAGCAAGAGCTTTCAGGGCTGGGCCCTTCCTCGTGGGAGAAGGATCCGACCGTTCGCCTTTTCAGAAAGAGGCTCTACCGAGGCTGAGCGCCGTGAGATGTTCCGTGTCTGGGAAAGCACAGATCCCCAGTGCTGTTGTGCCTGTAGGTAGGGTGCCAAGGGACGGTGAAGAGCAGCAAGAGCTTTCAGGGCTGGGCCCTTCCTCGTGGGAGAAGGATCCGACCGTTCGCCTTTTCAGAAAGAGGCTCTGCCGAGGCTGAGCGCCGTGAGATGTTCCGTCTCTGGGAAAGCACAGATCCCAGTGCTGTTGTGCCTGTAGGTAGGGTGCCAAGGGACGGTGAAGAGCAGCAAGAGCTTTCAGGGCTGGGCCCTTCCTTGTGGGAGAAGGATCCGACCGTTCGCCTTTTCAGAAAGAGACTTGCCGAGGCGGAGCGCCATGAGATGTTCCGTGTCTGGGAAAGCACAGATCCCCAGTGCTGTTGTGCCTGTAGGTAGGGTGCCAAGGGACGGTGAAGAGCAGCAAGAGCTTTCAGGGCTGGGCCCTTCCTCGTGGGAGAAGGATCCGACCGTTCGCCTTTTCAGAAAGAGGCTTGCCGAGGCGGAGCGCCGTGAGATGTTCTGTCTCTGGGAAAGCACAGATCCCCAGTGCTGTTGTGCCTGTACGTAGGGCGCCAAGGGACGGTGAAGAGCAGCAAGAGCTTTCAGGGCTGGGCCCTTCCTCGTGGGAGAAGGATCCGACCATTCGCCTTTTCAGAAAGAGGCTCTGCCGAGGCTGAGCGCCGTGAGATGTTCCGTCTCTGGGAAAGCACAGATCCCCAGTGCTGTTGTGCCTGTAGGTAGGGTGCCAAGGGACGGTGAAGAGCAGCAAGAGCTTTCAGGGCTGGGCCCTTCCTCGTGGGAGAAGGATCCGACCGTTCGCCTTTTCAGAAAGAGGCTCTGCCGAGGCTAGAGCGCCGTGAGATGTTCCGTGTCTGGGAAAGCACAGATCCCCAGTGCTGTTGTGCCTGTAGGTAGGGTGCCAAGGGACGGTGAAGAGCAGCAAGAGCTTTCAGGGCTGGGCCCTTCCTCGTGGGAGAAGGATCCGACCGTTCGCCTTTTTCTGAAAGAGACTTGCCGAGGATGAGCGCCGTGAGATGTTCCGTGTCTGGGAAAGCACAGATCCCCAGTGCTGTTGTGCCTGTAGGTAGGGTGCCAAGGGACGTTGAAGATCAGCAAGAGCTTTCAGGAATGGGCCCTTCCTCGTGGGAGAAGGATCCGACCGTTCGCCTTTTCAGAAAGAGGCTCTGCCGAGGCTGAGCGCCGTGAGATGTTCCGTCTCTGGGAAAGCACAGATCCCCAGTGCTGTTGTGCCTGTAGGTAGGGTGCCAAGGGACGGTGAAGAGCAGCAAGAGCTTTCAGGGCTGGGCCCTTCCTCGTGGGAGAAGGATCCGACCGTTCGCCTTTTCAGAAAGAGGCTCTGCCGAGGCTGAGCGCCGTGAGATGTTCCGTGTCTGGGAAAGCACAGATCCCCAGTGCTGTTGTGCCTGTAGGTAGGGTGCCAAGGGACGGTGAAGAGCAACAAGAGCTTTCAGGGCTGGGCCCTTCCTCGTGGGAGAAGGATCCGACCGTTCGCCTTTTCAGAAAGAGGCTTGCCGAGGCAGAGCGCCGTGAGATGTTCCGTGTCTGGGAAAGCACAGATCCCCAGTGCTGTTGTGCCTGTAGGTAGGGTGCCAAGGGACGGTGAAGAGCAGCAAGAGCTTTCAGGGCTGGGCCCTTCCTCGTGGGAGAAGGATCCGACCGTTCGCCTTTTCAGAAAGAGACTTGCCGAGGCGGAGCGCCGTGAGATGTTCCGTGTCTGGGAAAGCACAGATCCCCAGTGCTGTTGTGCCTGTAGGTAGGGTGCCAAGGGACGGTGAAGAGCAGCAAGAGCTTTCAGGGCTGGGCCCTTCCTCGTGGGAGAAGGATCCGACCGTTCGCCTTTTCAGAAAGAGGCTCTGCCGAGGCTGAGCGCCGAGAGATGTTCCGTGTCTGGGAAAGCACAGATCCCCAGTGCTGTTGTGCCTGTAGGTAGGGTGCCAAGGGACGGTGAAGAGCAGCAAGAGCTTTCAGGGCTGGGCCCTTCCTCGTGGGAGAAGGATCCGACCGTTCGCCTTTTCAGAAAGAGACTTGCCGAGGCGGAGCGCCATGAGATGTTCCGTGTCTGGGAAAGCACAGATCCCCAGTGCTGTTGTGCCTGTAGGTAGGGTGCCAAGGGACGGTGAAGAGCAGCAAGAGCTTTCAGGGCTGGGCCCTTCCTCGTGGGAGAAGGATCCGACCGTTCGCCTTTTCAGAAAGAGGCTTGCCGAGGCGGAGCGCCGTGAGATGTTCCGTCTCTGGGAAAGCACAGATCCCCAGTGCTGTTGTGCCTGTAGGTAGGGTGCCAAGGGACGGTGAAGAGCAGCAAGAGCTTTCAGGGCTGGGCCCTTCCTCGTGGGAGAAGGATCCGACCGTTCGCCTTTTCAGAAAGAGGCTCTGCCGAGGCTGAGCGCCGTGAGATGTTCTGTCTCTGGGAAAGCACAGATCCCCAGTGCTGTTGTGCCTGTACGTAGGGCGCCAAGGGACGGTGAAGAGCAGCAAGAGCTTTCAGGGCTGGGCCCTTCCTCGTGGGAGAAGGATCCGACCGTTCGCCTTTTCAGAAAGAGGCTCTGCCGAGGCTGAGCGCCATGAGATGTTCCGTCTCTGGGAAAGCACAGATCCCCAGTGCTGTTGTGCCTGTAGGTAGGGTGCCAAGGGACGGTGAAGAGCAGCAAGAGCTTTCAGGGCTGGGCCCTTCCTCGTGGGAGAAGGATCCGACCGTTCGCCTTTTTGTGAAAGAGACTTGCCGAGGCTGAGCGCCGTGAGATGTTCCGTGTCTGGGAAAGCACAGATCCCCAGTGCTGTTGTGCCTGTAGGTAGGGTGCCAAGGGACGGTGAAGAGCAGCAAGAGCTTTCAGGGCTGGGCCCTTCCTCGTGGGAGAAGGATCCGACCGTTCGCCTTTTCAGAAAGAGGCTCTGCCGAGGCTGAGCGCCGAGAGATGTTCCGTGTCTGGGAAAGCACAGATCCCCAGTGCTGTTGTGCCTGTAGGTAGGGTGCCAAGGGACGGTGAAGAGCAGCAAGAGCTTTCAGGGCTGGGCCCTTACTCGTGGGAGAAGGATCCGACCGTTCGCCTTTTCAGAAAGAGGCTTGCCGAGGCGGAGCGCCGTGAGATGTTCTGTCTCTGGGAAAGCACAGATCCCCAGTGCTGTTGTGCCTGTACGTAGGGCGCCAAGGGACGGTGAAGAGCAGCAAGAGCTTTCAGGGCTGGGCCCTTCCTCGTGGGAGAAGGATCCGACCGTTCGCCTTTTCAGAAAGAGGCTCTGCCGAGGCTGAGCGCCGTGAGATGTTCCGTCTCTGGGAAAGCACAGATCCCCAGTGCTGTTGTGCCTGTAGGTAGGGTGCCAAGGGACGGTGAAGAGCAGCAAGAGCTTTCAGGGCTGGGCCCTTCCTCGTGGGAGAAGGATCCGACCGTTCGCCTTTTCAGAAAGAGGCTCTGCCGAGGCTGAGCGCCGTGAGATGTTCCGTGTCTGGGAAAGCACAGATCCCCAGTGCTGTTGTGCCTGTAGGTAGGGTGCCAAGGGACGTTGAAGAGCAGCAAGAGCTTTCAGGGCTGGGCCCTTCCTCGTGGGAGAAGGATCCGACCGTTCGCCTTTTCAGAAAGAGGCTCTGCCGAGGCTGAGCGCCGTGAGATGTTCCGTGTCTGGGAAAGCACAGATCCCCAGTGCTGTTGTGCCTGTAGGTAGGGTGCCAAGGGACGGTGAAGAGCAGCAAGAGCTTTCAGGGCTGGGCCCTTCCTCGTGGGAGAAGGATCCGACCGTTCGCCTTTTCAGAAAGAGTCTCTGCCGAGGCTGAGAGCCGTGAGATGTTCCGTCTCTGGGAAAGCACAGATCCCCAGTGCTGTTGTGCCTGTAGGTAGGGTGCCAAGGGACGGTGAAGAGCAGCAAGAGCTTTCAGGGCTGGGCCCTTCCTCGTGGGAGAAGGATCCGACCGTTCGCCTTTTCAGAAAGAGGCTCTGCCGAGGCTGAGCGCCGTGAGATGTTCCGTCTCTGGGAAAGCATAGATCCCCAGTGCTGTTGTGCCTGTAGGTAGGGTGCCAAGGGACGTTGAAGAGCAGCAAGAGCTTTCAGGGCTGGGCCCTTCCTCGTGGGAGAAGGATCCGACCGTTCGCCTTTTCAGAAAGAGGCTCTGCCGAGGCTGAGCGCCGTGAGATGTTCCGTCTCTGGGAAAGCACAGATCCCCAGTGCTGTTGTGCCTGTAGGTAGGGTGCCAAGGGACGGTGAAGAGCAGCAAGAGCTTTCAGGGCTGGGCCCTTCCTCGTGGGAGAAGGATCCGACCGTTCGCCTTTTCAGAAAGAGGCTCTGCCGAGGCGGAGCGCCATGAGATGTTCCGTGTCTGGGAAAGCACAGATCCCCAGTGCTGTTGTGCCTGTAGGTAGGGTGCCAAGGGACGGTGAAGAGCAACAAGAGCTTTCAGGGCTGGGCCCTTCCTCGTGGGAGAAGGATCCGACCGTTCGCCTTTTCAGAAAGAGGCTCTGCCGAGGCTGAGCGCCGTGAGATGTTCCGTGTCTGGGAAAGCACAGATCCCCAGTGCTGTTGTGCCTGTAGGTAGGGTGCCAAGGGACGGTGAAGAGCAGCAAGAGCTTTCAGGGCTGGGCCCTTCCTCGTGGGAGAAGGATCCGACCGTTCGCCTTTTCAGAAAGAGGCTCTACCGAGGCTGAGCGCCGTGAGATGTTCCGTCTCTGGGAAAGCACAGATCCCCAGTGCTGTTGTGCCTGTAGGTAGGGTGCCAAGGGACGGTGAAGAGCAGCAAGAGCTTTCAGGGCTGGGCCCTTCCTCGTGGGAGAAGGATCCGACCGTTCGCCTTTTTCTGAAAGAGACTTGCCGAGGCTGAGCGCCGTGAGATGTTCCGTGTCTGGGAAAGCACAGATCCCCAGTGCTGTTGTGCCTGTAGGTAGGGTGCCAAGGGACGGTGAAGAGCAGCAAGAGCTTTCAGGGCTGGGCCCTTCCTCGGGGGAGAAGGATCCGACCGTTCGCCTTTTCAGAAAGAGGCTCTGCCGAGGCTGAGGGCCGTGAGATGTTCCGTGTCTGGGAAAGCACAGATCCCCAGTGCTGTTGTGCCTGTAGGTAGGGTGCCAAGGGACGGTGAAGAGCAGCAAGAGCTTTCAGGGCTGGGCCCTTCCTCATGGGAGAAGGATCCGACCGTTCGCCTTTTCAGAAAGAGACTTGCCGAGGCGGAGCGCCATGAGATGTTCCGTGTCTGGGAAAGCACAGATCCCCAGTGCTGTTGTGCCTGTAGGTAGGGTGCCAAGGGACGGTGAAGAGCAGCAAGAGCTTTCAGGGCTGGGCCCTTCCTCGTGGGAGAAGGATCCGACCGTTCGCCTTTTCAGAAAGAGGCTTGCCGAGGCGGAGCGCCGTGAGATGTTCCGTCTCTGGGAAAGCACAGATCCCCAGTGCTGTTGTGCCTGTACGTAGGGCGCCAAGGGACGGTGAAGAGCAGCAAGAGCTTTCAGGGCTGGGCCCTTCCTCGTGGGAGAAGGATCCGACCGTTCGCCTTTTCAGAAAGAGGCTCTGCCGAGGCTGAGCGCCGTGAGATGTTCCGTCTCTGGGAAAGCACAGATCCCCAGTGCTGTTGTGCCTGTAGGTAGGGTGCCAAGGGACGGTGAAGAGCAGCAAGAGCTTTCAGGGCTGGGCCCTTCCTCGTGGGAGAAGGATCCGACCGTTCGCCTTTTCAGAAAGAGGCTCTGCCGAGGCTGAGCGCCGTGAGATGTTCCGTCTCTGGGAAAGCACAGATCCCCAGTGCTGTTGTGCCTGTAGGTAGGGTGCCAAGGGACGGTGAAGAGCAGCAAGAGCTTTCAGGGCTGGGCCCTTCCTCGTGGGAGAAGGATCCGACCGTTCGCCTTTTCAGAAAGAGGCTCTGCCGAGGCTGAGCGCCGTGAGATGTTCCGTCTCTGGGAAAGCACAGATCCCCAGTGCTGTTGTGCCTGTAGGTAGGGTGCCAAGGGACGGTGAAGAGCAGCAAGAGCTTTCAGGGCTGGGCCCTTACTCGTGGGAGAAGGATCCGACCGTTCGCCTTTTCAGAAAGAGACTTGCCGAGGCGGAGCGCCATGAGATGTTCCGTGTCTGGGAAAGCACAGATCCCCAGTGCTGTTGTGCCTGTAGGTAGGGTGCCAAGGGACGGTGAAGAGCAGCAAGAGCTTTCAGGGCTGGGCCCTTCCTCGTGGGAGAAGGATCCGACCGTTCGCCTTTTCAGAAAGAGGCTTGCCGAGGCGGAGCGCCGTGAGATGTTCTGTCTCTGGGAAAGCACAGATCCCCAGTGCTGTTGTGCCTGTACGTAGGGCGCCAAGGGACGGTGAAGAGCAGCAAGAGCTTTCAGGGCTGGGCCCTTCCTCGTGGGAGAAGGATCCGACCGTTCGCCTTTTCAGAAAGAGGCTCTGCCGAGGCTGAGCGCCGTGAGATGTTCCGTCTCTGGGAAAGCACAGATCCCCAGTGCTGTTGTGCCTGTAGGTAGGGTGCCAAGGGACGGTGAAGAGCAGCAAGAGCTTTCAGGGCTGGGCCCTTCCTCGTGGGAGAAGGATCCGACCGTTCGCCTTTTCAGAAAGAGGCTCTGCCGAGGCTGAGCGCCGTGAGATGTTCCGTCTCTGGGAAAGCACAGATCCCCAGTGCTGTTGTGCCTGTAGGTAGGGTGCCAAGGGACGGTGAAGAGCAGCAAGAGCTTTCAGGGCTGGGCCCTTCCTCGTGGGAGAAGGATCCGACCGTTCGCCTTTTTCTGAAAGAGACTTGGCGAGGCTGAGCGCCGTGAGATGTTCCGTGTCTGGGAAAGCACAGATCCCCAGTGCTGTTGTGCCTGTAGGTAGGGTGCCAAGGGACGGTGAAGAGCAGCAAGAGCTTTCAGGGCTGGGCCCTTCCTCGTGGGAGAAGGATCCGACCGTTCGCCTTTTCAGAAAGAGGCTCTGCCGAGGCTGAGCGCCGTGAGATGTTCCGTCTCTGGGAAAGCACAGATCCCCAGTGCTGTTGTGCCTGTAGGTAGGGTGCCAAGGGACGGTGAAGAGCAGCAAGAGCTTTCAGGGCTGGGCCCTTCCTCGTGGGAGAAGGATCCGACCGTTCGCCTTTTCAGAAAGAGTCTCTGCCGAGGCTGAGCGCCGTGAGATGTTCCGTGTCTGGGAAAGCACAGATCCCCAGTGCTGTTGTGCCTGTAGGTAGGGTGCCAAGGGACGGTGAAGAGCAGCAAGAGCTTTCAGGGCTGGGCCCTTCCTCGTGGGAGAAGGATCCGACCGTTCGCCTTTTCAGAAAGAGGATCTGCCGAGACTGAGCGCCGTGAGATGTTCCGTGTCTGGGAAAGCACAGATCCCCAGTGCTGTTGTGCCTGTAGGTAGGGTGCCAAGGGACGGTGAAGAGCAGCAAGAGCTTTCAGGGCTGGGCCCTTACTCGTGGGAGAAGGATCCGACCGTTCGCCTTTTCAGAAAGAGACTTGCCGAGGCGGAGCGCCATGAGATGTTCCGTGTCTGGGAAAGCACAGATCCCCAGTGCTGTTGTGCCTGTAGGTAGGGTGCCAAGGGACGGTGAAGAGCAGCAAGAGCTTTCAGGGCTGGGCCCTTCCTCGTGGGAGAAGGATCCGACCGTTCGCCTTTTCAGAAAGACGCTTGCCGAGGCGGAGCGCCGTGAGATGTTCCGTCTCTGGGAAAGCACAGATCCCCAGTGCTGTTGTGCCTGTAGGTAGGGTGCCAAGGGACGGTGAAGAGCAGCAAGAGCTTTCAGGGCTGGGCCCTTCCTCGTGGGAGAAGGATCCGACCGTTCGCCTTTTCAGAAAGAGGCTCTGCCGAGGCTGAGAGCCGTGAGATGTTCCGTCTCTGCGAAAGCACAGATCCCCAGTGCTGTTGTGCCTGTAGGTAGGGTGCCAAGGGACGGTGAAGAGCAGCAAGAGCTTTCAGGGCTGGGCCCTTCCTCGTGGGAGAAGGATCCGACCGTTCGCCTTTTCAGAAAGAGGCTCTGCCGAGGCTGAGCGCCGTGAGATGTTCCGTCTCTGGGAAAGCACAGATCCCCAGTGCTGTTGTGCCTGTAGGTAGGGTGCCAAGGGACGTTGAAGAGCAGCAAGAGCTTTCAGGGCTGGCCCTTCCTCGGGGGAGAAGGATCCGACCGTTCGCCTTTTCAGAAAGAGGCTCTGCCGAGGCTGAGCGCCGTGAGATGTTCCGTCTCTGGGAAAGCACAGATCCCCAGTGCTGTTGTGCCTGTAGGTAGGGTGCCAAGGGACGGTGAAGAGCAGCAAGAGCTTTCAGGGCTGGGCCCTTCCTCGTGGGAGAAGGATCCGACCGTTCGCCTTTTCAGAAAGAGGCTCTGCCGAGGCTGAGCGCCGTGAGATGTTCCGTCTCTGGGAAAGCACAGATCCCCAGTGCTGTTGTGCCTGTAGGTAGGGTGCCAAGGGACGGTGAAGAGCAGCAAGAGCTTTCAGGGCTGGGCCCTTCCTCGTGGGAGAAGGATCCGACCGTTCGCCTTTTCAGAAAGAGGCTCTGCCGAGGCTGAGCGCCGTGAGATGTTCCGTCTCTGGGAAAGCACAGATCCCCAGTGCTGTTGTGCCTGTAGGTAGGGTGCCAAGGGACGGTGAAGAGCAGCAAGAGCTTTCAGGGCTGGGCCCTTCCTCGTGGGAGAAGGATCCGACCGTTCGCCTTTTCAGAAAGAGTCTCTGCCGAGGCTGAGCGCCGTGAGATGTTCCGTCTCTGGGAAAGCACAGATCCCCAGTGCTGTTGTGCCTGTAGGTAGGGTGCCAAGGGACGGTGAAGAGCAACAAGAGCTTTCAGGGCTGGGCCCTTCCTCGTGGGAGAAGGATCCGACCGTTCGCCTTTTCAGAAAGAGGCTCTGCCGAGGCTGAGCGCCGTGAGATGTTCCGTGTCTGGGAAAGCACAGATCCCCAGTGCTGTTGTGCCTGTAGGTAGGGTGCCAAGGGACGGTGAAGAGCAGCAAGAGCTTTCAGGGCTGGGCCCTTCCTCGTGGGAGAAGGATCCGACCGTTCGCCTTTTCAGAAAGAGGCTCTACCGAGGCTGAGCGCCGTGAGATGTTCCGTCTCTGGGAAAGCACAGATCCCCAGTGCTGTTGTGCCTGTAGGTAGGGTGCCAAGGGACGGTGAAGAGCAGCAAGAGCTTTCAGGGCTGGGCCCTTCCTCGTGGGAGAAGGATCCGACCGTTCGCCTTTTTCTGAAAGAGACTTACCGAGGCTGAGCGCCGTGAGATGTTCCGTGTCTGGGAAAGCACAGATCCCCAGTGCTGTTGTGCCTGTACGTAGGGCGCCAAGGGACGGTGAAGAGCAGCAAGAGCTTTCAGGGCTGGGCCCTTCCTCGTGGGAGAAGGATCCGACCGTTCGCCTTTTCAGAAAGAGGCTCTGCCGAGGCTGAGCGCCGTGAGATGTTCCGTCTCTGGGAAAGCACAGATCCCCAGTGCTGTTGTGCCTGTAGGTAGGGTGCCAAGGGACGGTGAAGAGCAGCAAGAGCTTTCAGGGCTGGGCCCTTCCTCGTGGGAGAAGGATCCGACCGTTCGCCTTTTCAGAAAGAGGCTCTGCCGAGGCTGAGCGCCGTGAGATGTTCCGTCTCTGGGAAAGCACAGATCCCCAGTGCTGTTGTGCCTGTAGGTAGGGTGCCAAGGGACGGTGAAGAGCAGCAAGAGCTTTCAGGGCTGGGCCCTTCCTCGTGGGAGAAGGATCCGACCATTCGCCTTTTTCTGAAAGAGACTTGCCGAGGCTGAGCGCCGTGAGATGTTCCGTCTCTGGGAAAGCACAGATCCCCAGTGCTGTTGTGCCTGTAGGTAGGGTGCCAAGGGACGTTGAAGAGCAGCAAGAGCTTTCAGGGCTGGGCCCTTCCTCGTGGGAGAAGGATCCGACCGTTCGCCTTTTCAGAAAGAGGCTCTGCCGAGGCTGAGCGCCGTGAGATGTTCCGTCTCTGGGAAAGCACAGATCCCCAGTGCTGTTGTGCCTGTAGGTAGGGTGCCAAGGGACGGTGAAGAGCAGCAAGAGCTTTCAGGGCTGGGCCCTTCCTCGTGGGAGAAGGATCCGACCGTTCGCCTTTTCAGAAAGAGGCTCTGCCGAGGCTGAGCGCCGTGAGATGTTCCGTCTCTGGGAAAGCACAGATCCCCAGTGCTGTTGTGCCTGTAGGTAGGGTGCCAAGGGACGGTGAAGAGCAGCAAGAGCTTTCAGGGCTGGGCCCTTCCTCGGGGGAGAAGGATCCGACCGTTCGCCTTTTCAGAAAGAGACTTGCCGAGGCTGAGCGCCGTGAGATGTTCCGTGTCTGGGAAAGCACAGATCCCCAGTGCTGTTGTGCCTGTAGGTAGGGTGCCAAGGGACGGTGAAGAGCAGCAAGAGCTTTCAGGGCTGGGCCCTTCCTCGTGGGAGAAGGATCCGACCGTTCGCCTTTTCAGAAAGAGGCTCTACCGAGGCTGAGCGCCGTGAGATGTTCCGTCTCTGGGAAAGCACAGATCCCCAGTGCTGTTGTGCCTGTAGGTAGGGTGCCAAGAGACGGTGAAGAGCAGCAAGAGCTTTCAGGGCTGGGCCCTTCCTCGTGGGAGAAGGATCCGACCGTTCGCCTTTTCAGAAAGAGGCTCTGCCGAGGCTGAGCGCCGTGAGATGTTCCGTCTCTGGGAAAGCACAGATCCCCAGTGCTGTTGTGCCTGTAGGTAGGGTGCCAAGGGACGGTGAAGAGCAGCAAGAGCTTTCAGGGCTGGGCCCTTCCTCGTGGGAGAAGCATCCGACCGTTCGCCTTTTCAGAAAGAGTCTCTGCCGAGGCTGAGAGCCGTGAGATGTTCCGTCTCTGGGAAAGCACAGATCCCCAGTGCTGTTGTGCCTGTAGGTAGGGTGCCAAGGGACGTTGAAGAGCAGCAAGAGCTTTCAGGGCTGGGCCCTTCCTCGTGGGAGAAGGATCCGACCGTTCGCCTTTTCAGAAAGAGTCTCTGCCGAGGCTGAGCGCCGTGAGATGTTCCGTCTCTGGGAAAGCACAGATCCCCAGTGCTGTTGTGCCTGTAGGTAGGGTGCCAAGGGACGGTGAAGAGCAGCAAGAGCTTTCAGGGCTGGGCCCTTCCTCGTGGGAGAAGGATCCGACCGTTCGCCTTTTCAGAAAGAGGCTCTGCCGAGGCTGAGCGCCGTGAGATGTTCCGTCTCTGGGAAAGCACAGATCCCCAGTGCTGTTGTGCCTGTAGGTAGGGTGCCAAGGGACGGTGAAGAGCAGCAAGAGCTTTCAGGGCTGGGCCCTTCCTCGTGGGAGAAGGATCCGACCGTTCGCCTTTTCAGAAAGAGGCTCTGCCGAGGCTGAGCGCCGTGAGATGTTCCGTCTCTGGGAAAGCACAGATCCCCAGTGCTGTTGTGCCTGTAGGTAGGGTGCCAAGGGACGGTGAAGAGCAGCAAGAGCTTTCAGGGCTGGGCCCTTCCTCGTGGGAGAAGGATCCGACCGTTCGCCTTTTCAGAAAGAGGCTCTACCGAGGCTGAGCGCCGTGAGATGTTCCGTCTCTGGGAAAGCACAGATCCCCAGTGCTGTTATGCCTGTAGGTAGGGTGCCAAGGGACGGTGAAGAGCAGCAAGAGCTTTCAGGGCTGGGCCCTTCCTCGTGGGAGAAGGATCCGACCGTTCGCCTTTTCAGAAAGAGTCTCTGCCGAGGCTAGAGCGCCGTGAGATGTTCCGTGTCTGGGAAAGCACAGATCCCCAGTGCTGTTGTGCCTGTAGGTAGGGTGCCAAGGGACGGTGAAGAGCAGCAAGAGCTTTCAGGGCTGGGCCCTTCCTCGTGGGAGAAGGATCCGACCGTTCGCCTTTTCAGAAAGAGGCTCTGCCGAGGCTGAGGGCCGTGAGATGTTCCGTGTCTGGGAAAGCACAGATCCCCAGTGCTGTTGTGCCTGTAGGTAGGGTGCCAAGGGACGGTGAAGAGCAGCAAGAGCTTTCAGGGCTGGGCCCTTCCTCGTGGGAGAAGGATCCGACCGTTCGCCTTTTCAGAAAGAGGCTCTGCCGAGGCTGAGCGCCGTGAGATGTTCCGTCTCTGGGAAAGCACAGATCCCCAGTGCTGTTGTGCCTGTAGGTAGGGTGCCAAGGGACGGTGAAGAGCAGCAAGAGCTTTCAGGGCTGGGCCCTTCCTCGTGGGAGAAGGATCCGACCGTTCGCCTTTTCAGAAAGAGGCTCTGCCATGGCTGAGCGCCGTGAGATGTTCCGTGTCTGGGAAAGCACAGATCCCCAGTGCTGTTGTGCCTGTAGGTAGGGTGCCAAGGGACGGTGAAGAGCAACAAGAGCTTTCAGGGCTGGGCCCTTCCTCGTGGGACAAGGATCCGAGCGTTCGCCTTTTCAGAAAGAGTCTCTGCCGAGGCGGAGCGCCGTGAGATGTTCCGTGTCTGGGAAAGCACAGATCCCCAGTGCTGTTGTGCCTGTAGGTAGGGTGCCAAGGGACGGTGAAGAGCAGCAAGAGCTTTCAGGGCTGGGCCCTTCCTCGTGGGAGAAGGATCCGACCGTTCGCCTTTTCAGAAAGAGGCTCTGCCGAGGCTGAGCGCCGTGAGATGTTCCGTCTCTGGGAAAGCACAGATCCCCAGTGCTGTTGTGCCTGTAGGTAGGGTGCCAAGGGACGGTGAAGAGCAGCAAGAGCTTTCAGGGCTGGGCCCTTCCTCGTGGGAGAAGGATCCGACCGTTCGCCTTTTCAGAAAGAGGCTCTGCCGAGGCTGAGCGCCGTGAGATGTTCCGTCTCTGGGAAAGCACAGATCCCCAGTGCTGTTGTGCCTGTAGGTAGGGTGCCAAGGGACGGTGAAGAGCAGCAAGAGCTTTCAGGGCTGGGCCCTTCCTCGGGGGAGAAGGATCCGACCGTTCGCCTTTTCAGAAAGAGGCTCTGCCGAGGCTGAGCGCCGTGAGATGTTCCGTCTCTGGGAAAGCACAGATCCCCAGTGCTGTTGTGCCTGTAGGTAGGGTGCCAAGGGACGGTGAAGAGCAACAAGAGCTTTCAGGGCTGGGCCCTTCCTCGTGGGAGAAGGATCCGACCGTTCGCCTTTTCAGAAAGAGGCTCTGCCGAGGCTGAGCGCCGTGAGATGTTCCGTGTCTGGGAAAGCACAGATCCCCAGTGCTGTTGTGCCTGTAGGTAGGGTGCCAAGGGACGGTGAAGAGCAGCAAGAGCTTTCAGGGCTGGGCCCTTCCTCGTGGGAGAAGGATCCGACCGTTCGCCTTTTCAGAAAGAGGCTCTGCCGAGGCTGAGGGCCGTGAGATGTTCCGTCTCTGGGAAAGCACAGATCCCCAGTGCTGTTGTGCCTGTAGGTAGGGTGCCAAGGGACGGTGAAGAGCAGCAAGAGCTTTCAGGGCTGGGCCCTTCCTCGTGGGAGAAGGATCCGACCGTTCGCCTTTTCAGAAAGAGGCTCTGCCGAGGCTGAGCGCCGTGAGATGTTCCGTCTCTGGGAAAGCACAGATCCCCAGTGCTGTTGTGCCTGTAGGTAGGGTGCCAAGGGACGTTGAAGAGCAGCAAGAGCTTTCAGGGCTGGGCCCTTCCTCGTGGGAGAAGGATCCGACCGTTCGCCTTTTCAGAAAGAGGCTTGCCGAGGCTGAGCGACGTGAGATGTTCTGTCTCTGGGAAAGCACAGATCCCCAGTGCTGTTGTGCCTGTACGTAGGGCGCCAAGGGACGGTGAAGAGCAACAAGAGCTTTCAGGGCTGGGCCCTTCCTCGTGGGAGAAGGATCCGACCGTTCGCCTTTTCAGAAAGAGGCTCTGCCGAGGCTGAGCGCCGTGAGATGTTCCGTCTCTGGGAAAGCACAGATCCCCAGTGCTGTTGTGCCTGTAGGTAGGGTGCCAAGGGACGGTGAAGAGCAGCAAGAGCTTTCAGGGCTGGGCCCTTCCTCGTGGGAGAAGGATCCGACCGTTCGCCTTTTCAGAAAGAGGCTCTGCCGAGGCTGAGCGCCGTGAGATGTTCCGTCTCTGGGAAAGCACAGATCCCCAGTGCTGTTGTGCCTGTAGGTAGGGTGCCAAGGGACGGTGAAGAGCAGCAAGAGCTTTCAGGGCTGGGCCCTTCCTCGTGGGAGAAGGATCCGACCGTTCGCCTTTTTCTGAAAGAGACTTGCCGAGGCTGAGCGCCGTGAGATGTTCCGTGTCTGGGAAAGCACAGATCCCCAGTGCTGTTGTGCCTGTAGGTAGGGTGCCAAGGGACGGTGAAGAGCAGCAAGAGCTTTCAGGGCTGGGCCCTTCCTCGTGGGAGAAGGATCCGACCGTTCGCCTTTTCAGAAAGAGGCTCTGCCGAGGCTGAGGGCCGTGAGATGTTCCGTCTCTGGGAAAGCACAGATCCCCAGTGCTGTTGTGCCTGTAGGTAGGGTGCCAAGGGACGGTGAAGAGCAGCAAGAGCTTTCAGGGCTGGGCCCTTCCTCGTGGGAGAAGGATCCGACCGTTCGCCTTTTCAGAAAGAGGCTCTGCCGAGGCTGAGCGCCGTGAGATGTTCCGTCTCTGGGAAAGCACAGATCCCCAGTGCTGTTGTGCCTGTAGGTAGGGTGCCAAGGGACGTTGAAGAGCAGCAAGAGCTTTCAGGGCTGGGCCCTTCCTCGTGGGAGAAGGATCCGACCGTTCGCCTTTTCAGAAAGAGGCTTGCCGAGGCTGAGCGACGTGAGATGTTCTGTCTCTGGGAAAGCACAGATCCCCAGTGCTGTTGTGCCTGTACGTAGGGCGCCAAGGGACGGTGAAGAGCAGCAAGAGCTTTCAGGGCTGGGCCCTTCCTCGTGGGAGAAGGATCCGACCGTTCGCCTTTTCAGAAAGAGGCTCTGCCGAGGCTGAGCGCCGTGAGATGTTCCGTCTCTGGGAAAGCACAGATCCCCAGTGCTGTTGTGCCTGTAGGTAGGGTGCCAAGGGACGTTGAAGAGCAGCAAGAGCTTTCAGGGCTGGGCCCTTCCTCGTGGGAGAAGGATCCGACCGTTCGCCTTTTCAGAAAGAGGCTCTGCCGAGGCTGAGCGCCGTGAGATGTTCCGTCTCTGGGAAAGCACAGATCCCCAGTGCTGTTGTGCCTGTAGGTAGGGTGCCAAGGGACGGTGAAGAGCAGCAAGAGCTTTCAGGGCTGGGCCCTTCCTCGTGGGAGAAGGATCCGACCGTTCGCCTTTTTCTGAAAGAGACTTGCCGAGGCTGAGCGCCGTGAGATGTTCCGTCTCTGGGAAAGCACAGATCCCCAGTGCTGTTGTGCCTGTAGGTAGGGTGCCAAGGGACGGTGAAGAGCAGCAAGAGCTTTCAGGGCTGGGCCCTTCCTCGTGGGAGAAGGATCCGACCGTTCGCCTTTTCAGAAAGAGGCTCTGCTGAGGCTGAGCGCCGTGAGATGTTCCGTCTCTGGGAAAGCACAGATCCCCAGTGCTGTTGTGCCTGTAGGTAGGGTGCCAAGGGACGGTGAAGAGCAGCAAGAGCTTTCAGGGCTGGGCCCTTCCTCGTGGGAGAAGGATCCGACCGTTCGCCTTTTCAGAAAGAGGCTCTGCCGAGGCTGAGCGCCGTGAGATGTTCCGTCTCTGGGAAAGCACAGATCCCCAGTGCTGTTGTGCCTGTAGGTAGGGTGCCGAGGGACGGTGAAGAGCAGCAAGAGCTTTCAGGGCTGGGCCCTTCCTCGTGGGAGAAGGATCCGACCGTTCGCCTTTTCAGAAAGAGGCTCTGCCATGGCTGAGCGCCGTGAGATGTTCCGTCTCTGGGAAAGCACAGATCCCCAGTGCTGTTGTGCCTGTAGGTAGGGTGCCAAGGGACGGTGAAGAGCAACAAGAGCTTTCAGGGCTGGGCCCTTCCTCGTGGGACAAGGATCCGAGCGTTCGCCTTTTCAGAAAGAGTCTCTGCCGAGGCTGAGAGCCGTGAGATGTTCCGTCTCTGCGAAAGCACAGATCCCCAGTGCTGTTGTGCCTGTAGGTAGGGTGCCAAGGGACGGTGAAGAGCAGCAAGAGCTTTCAGGGCTGGGCCCTTCCTCGTGGGAGAAGGATCCGACCGTTCGCCTTTTCAGAAAGAGGCTCTGCCGAGGCTGAGCGCCGTGAGATGTTCCGTCTCTGGGAAAGCACAGATCCCCAGTGCTGTTGTGCCTGTAGGTAGGGTGCCAAGGGACGGTGAAGAGCAGCAAGAGCTTTCAGGGCTGGGCCCTTCCTCGTGGGAGAAGGATCCGACCGTTCGCCTTTTCAGAAAGAGGCTCTGCCGAGGCTGAGCGCCGTGAGATGTTCCGTCTCTGGGAAAGCACAGATCCCCAGTGCTGTTGTGCCTGTAGGTAGGGTGCCAAGGGACGGTGAAGAGCAGCAAGAGCTTTCAGGGCTGGGCCCTTCCTCGTGGGAGAAGGATCCGACCGTTCGCCTTTTTCTGAAAGAGACTTGCCGAGGCTGAGCGCCGTGAGATGTTCCGTGTCTGGGAAAGCACAGATCCCCAGTGCTGTTGTGCCTGTAGGTAGGGTGCCAAGGGACGGTGAAGAGCAGCAAGAGCTTTCAGGGCTGGGCCCTTCCTCGTGGGAGAAGGATCCGACCGTTCGCCTTTTCAGAAAGAGGCTCTGCCGAGGCTGAGGGCCGTGAGATGTTCCGTCTCTGGGAAAGCACAGATCCCCAGTGCTGTTGTGCCTGTAGGTAGGGTGCCAAGGGACGGTGAAGAGCAGCAAGAGCTTTCAGGGCTGGGCCCTTCCTCGTGGGAGAAGGATCCGACCGTTCGCCTTTTCAGAAAGAGGCTCTGCCGAGGCTGAGCGCCGTGAGATGTTCCGTCTCTGGGAAAGCACAGATCCCCAGTGCTGTTGTGCCTGTAGGTAGGGTGCCAAGGGACGTTGAAGAGCAGCAAGAGCTTTCAGGGCTGGGCCCTTCCTCGTGGGAGAAGGATCCGACCGTTCGCCTTTTCAGAAAGAGGCTTGCCGAGGCTGAGCGACGTGAGATGTTCTGTCTCTGGGAAAGCACAGATCCCCAGTGCTGTTGTGCCTGTACGTAGGGCGCCAAGGGACGGTGAAGAGCAGCAAGAGCTTTCAGGGCTGGGCCCTTCCTCGTGGGAGAAGGATCCGACCGTTCGCCTTTTCAGAAAGAGGCTCTGCCGAGGCTGAGCGCCGTGAGATGTTCCGTCTCTGGGAAAGCACAGATCCCCAGTGCTGTTGTGCCTGTAGGTAGGGTGCCAAGGGACGGTGAAGAGCAGCAAGAGCTTTCAGGGCTGGGCCCTTCCTCGTGGGAGAAGGATCCGACCGTTCGCCTTTTCAGAAAGAGGCTCTGCCGAGGCTGAGCGCCGTGAGATGTTCCGTCTCTGGGAAAGCACAGATCCCCAGTGCTGTTGTGCCTGTAGGTAGGGTGCCAAGGGACGGTGAAGAGCAGCAAGAGCTTTCAGGGCTGGGCCCTTCCTCGTGGGAGAAGGATCCGACCGTTCGCCTTTTTCTGAAAGAGACTTGCCGAGGCTGAGCGCCGTGAGATGTTCCGTCTCTGGGAAAGCACAGATCCCCAGTGCTGTTGTGCCTGTAGGTAGGGTGCCAAGGGACGGTGAAGAGCAGCAAGAGCTTTCAGGGCTGGGCCCTTCCTCGTGGGAGAAGGATCCGACCGTTCGCCTTTTCAGAAAGAGGCTCTGCTGAGGCTGAGCGCCGTGAGATGTTCCGTCTCTGGGAAAGCACAGATCCCCAGTGCTGTTGTGCCTGTAGGTAGGGTGCCAAGGGACGGTGAAGAGCAGCAAGAGCTTTCAGGGCTGGGCCCTTCCTCGTGGGAGAAGGATCCGACCGTTCGCCTTTTCAGAAAGAGGCTCTGCCGAGGCTGAGCGCCGTGAGATGTTCCGTCTCTGGGAAAGCACAGATCCCCAGTGCTGTTGTGCCTGTAGGTAGGGTGCCGAGGGACGGTGAAGAGCAGCAAGAGCTTTCAGGGCTGGGCCCTTCCTCGTGGGAGAAGGATCCGACCGTTCGCCTTTTCAGAAAGAGGCTCTGCCATGGCTGAGCGCCGTGAGATGTTCCGTCTCTGGGAAAGCACAGATCCCCAGTGCTGTTGTGCCTGTAGGTAGGGTGCCAAGGGACGGTGAAGAGCAACAAGAGCTTTCAGGGCTGGGCCCTTCCTCGTGGGACAAGGATCCGAGCGTTCGCCTTTTCAGAAAGATTCTCTGCCGAGGCTGAGAGCCGTGAGATGTTCCGTCTCTGCGAAAGCACAGATCCCCAGTGCTGTTGTGCCTGTAGGTAGGGTGCCAAGGGACGGTGAAGAGCAGCAAGAGCTTTCAGGGCTGGGCCCTTCCTCGTGGGAGAAGGATCCGACCGTTCGCCTTTTCAGAAAGAGGCTCTGCCGAGGCTGAGCGCCGTGAGATGTTCCGTGTCTGGGAAAGCACAGATCCCCAGTGCTGTTGTGCCTGTAGGTAGGGTGCCAAGGGACGGTGAAGAGCAGCAAGAGCTTTCAGGGCTGGGCCCTTCCTCGTGGGAGAAGGATCCGACCGTTCGCCTTTTCAGAAAGAGGCTCTGCCGAGGCTGAGCGCCGTGAGATGTTCCGTCTCTGGGAAAGCACAGATCCCCAGTGCTGTTGTGCCTGTAGGTAGGGTGCCAAGGGACGGTGAAGAGCAGCAAGAGCTTTCAGGGCTGGGCCCTTCCTCGTGGGAGAAGGATCCGACCGTTCGCCTTTTTCTGAAAGAGAGTTGCCGAGGCTGAGCGCTGTGAGATGTTCCGTGTCTGGGAAAGCACAGATCCCCAGTGCTGTTGTGCCTGTAGGTAGGGTGCCAAGGGACGGTGAAGAGCAGCAAGAGCTTTCAGGGCTGGGCCCTTCCTCGTGGGAGAAGGATCCGACCGTTCGCCTTTTCAGAAAGAGGCTCTGCCGAGGCTGAGGGCCGTGAGATGTTCCGTCTCTGGGAAAGCACAGATCCCCAGTGCTGTTGTGCCTGTAGGTAGGGTGCCAAGGGACGGTGAAGAGCAGCAAGAGCTTTCAGGGCTGGGCCCTTCCTCGTGGGAGAAGGATCCGACCGTTCGCCTTTTCAGAAAGAGACATGCCGAGGCGGAGCGCCATGAGATGTTCCGTGTCTGGGAAAGCACAGATCCCCAGTGCTGTTGTGCCTGTAGGTAGGGTGCCAAGGGACGGTGAAGAGCAGCAAGAGCTTTCAGGGCTGGGCCCTTCCTCGTGGGAGAAGGATCCGACCGTTCGCCTTTTCAGAAAGAGGCTTGCCGAGGCGGAGCGCCGTGAGATGTTCTGTCTCTGGGAAAGCACAGATCCCCAGTGCTGTTGTGCCTGTAGGTAGGGCGCCAAGGGACGGTGAAGAGCAGCAAGAGCTTTCAGGGCTGGGCCCTTCCTCGTGGGAGAAGGATCCGACCGTTCGCCTTTTCAGAAAGAGGCTCTGCCGAGGCTGAGCGCCGTGAGATGTTCCGTCTCTGGGAAAGCACAGATCCCCAGTGCTGTTGTGCCTGTAGGTAGGGTGCCAAGGGACGGTGAAGAGCAGCAAGAGCTTTCAGGGCTGGGCCCTTCCTCGTGGGAGAAGGATCCGACCGTTCGCCTTTTCAGAAAGAGGCTCTGCCGAGGCTGAGCGCCGTGAGATGTTCCGTCTCTGGGAAAGCACAGATCCCCAGTGCTGTTGTGCCTGTAGGTAGGGTGCCAAGGGACGGTGAAGAGCAGCAAGAGCTTTCAGGGCTGGGCCCTTCCTCGTGGGAGAAGGATCCGACCGTTCGCCTTTTTCTGAAAGAGACTTGCCGAGGCTGAGCGCCGTGAGATGTTCCGTGTCTGGGAAAGCACAGATCCCCAGTGCTGTTGTGCCTGTAGGTAGGGTGCCACGGAACGTTGAAGAGCAGCAAGAGCTTTCAGGGCTGGGCCCTTCCTCGTGGGAGAAGGATCCAACCGTTCGCCTTTTCAGAAAGAGGCTCTGCCGAGGCTGAGCGCCGTGAGATGTTCCGTGTCTGGGAAAGCACAGATCCCCAGTGCTGTTGTGCCTGTAGGTAGGGTGCCAAGGGACGGTGAAGAGCAGCAAGAGCTTTCAGGGCTGGGCCCTTCCTCGTGGGAGAAGGATCCGACCGTTCGCCTTTTCAGAAAGAGGCTCTGCCGAGGCTGAGCGCCGTGAGATGTTCCGTGTCTGGGAAAGCACAGATCCCCAGTGCTGTTGTGCCTGTAGGTAGGGTGCCAAGGGACGGTGAAGAGCAGCAAGAGCTTTCAGGGCTGGGCCCTTCCTCGTGGGAGAAGGATCCAACCGTTCGCCTTTTCAGAAAGAGGCTCTGCCGAGGCTGAGCGCCGAGAGATGTTCCGTGTCTGGGAAAGCACAGATCCCCAGTGCTGTTGTGCCTGTAGGTAGGGTGCCAAGGGACGGTGAAGAGCAGCAAGAGCTTTCAGGGCTGGGCCCTTCCTCGTGGGAGAAGGATCCGACCGTTCGCCTTTTCAGAAAGAGGCTCTACCGAGGCTGAGCGCCGTGAGATGTTCCGTCTCTGGGAAAGCACAGATCCCCAGTGCTGTTGTGCCTGTAGGTAGGGTGCCAAGGGACGTTGAAGAGCAGCAAGAGCTTTCAGGGCTGGGCCCTTCCTCGTGGGAGAAGGATCCGACCGTTCGCCTTTTCAGAAAGAGGCTCTGCCGAGGCTGCGCGCCGTGAGATGTTCCGTCTCTGGGAAAGCACAGATCCCCAGTGCTGTTGTGCCTGTAGGTAGGGTGCCAAGGGACGGTGAAGAGCAGCAAGAGCTTTCAGGGCTGGGCCCTTCCTCGTGGGAGAAGGATCCGACCGTTCGCCTTTTCAGAAAGAGGCTCTGCCGAGGCTGAGCGCCGTGAGATGTTCCGTGTCTGGGAAAGCACAGATCCCCAGTGCTGTTGTGCCTGTAGGTAGGGTGCCAAGGGACGGTGAAGAGCAGCAAGAGCTTTCAGGGCTGGGCCCTTCCTCGTGGGAGAAGGATCCGACCGTTCGCCTTTTCAGAAAGAGGCTCTGCCGAGGCTGAGCGCCGTGAGATGTTCCGTCTCTGGGAAAGCACAGATCCCCAGTGCTGTTGTGCCTGTAGGTAGGGTGCCAAGGGACGGTGAAGAGCAGCAAGAGCTTTCAGGGCTGGGCCCTTCCTCGTGGGAGAAGGATCCGACCGTTCGCCTTTTCAGAAAGAGACTTGCCGAGGCGGAGCGCCATGAGATGTTCCGTGTCTGGGAAAGCACAGATCCCCAGTGCTGTTGTGCCTGTAGGTAGGGTGCCAAGGGACGGTGAAGAGCAGCAAGAGCTTTCAGGGCTGGGCCCTTCCTCGTGGGAGAAGGATCCGACCGTTCGCCTTTTCAGAAAGAGGCTTGCCGAGGCGGAGCGCCGTGAGATGTTCCGTCTCTGGGAAAGCACAGATCCCCAGTGCTGTTGTGCCTGTAGGTAGGGTGCCAAGGGACGGTGAAGAGCAGCAAGAGCTTTCAGGGCTGGGCCCTTCCTCGTGGGAGAAGGATCCGACCGTTCGCCTTTTCAGAAAGAGGCTCTGCCGAGGCTGAGCGCCGAGAGATGTTCCGTGTCTGGGAAAGCACAGATCCCCAGTGCTGTTGTGCCTGTAGGTAGGGTGCCAAGGGACGGTGAAGAGCAGCAAGAGCTTTCAGGGCTGGGCCCTTCCTCGTGGGAGAAGGATCCGACCGTTCGCCTTTTCAGAAAGAGGCTCTGCCGAGGCTGAGCGCCGTGAGATGTTCCGTCTCTGGGAAAGCACAGATCCCCAGTGCTGTTGTGCCTGTAGGTAGGGTGCCAAGGGACGGTGAAGAGCAGCAAGAGCTTTCAGGGCTGGGCCCTTCCTCGTGGGAGAAGGATCCGACCGTTCGCCTTTTTCTGAAAGAGACTTGCCGAGGCTGAGCGCCGTGAGATGTTCCGTGTCTGGGAAAGCACAGATCCCCAGTGCTGTTGTGCCTGTAGGTAGGGTGCCAAGGGACGGTGAAGAGCAGCAAGAGCTTTCAGGGCTGGGCCCTTCCTCGTGGGAGAAGGATCCGACCGTTCGCCTTTTCAGAAAGAGGCTCTGCCGAGGCTGAGCGCCGTGAGATGTTCCGTCTCTGGGAAAGCACAGATCCCCAGTGCTGTTGTGCCTGTAGGTAGGGTGCCAAGGGACGGTGAAGAGCAGCAAGAGCTTTCAGGGCTGGGCCCTTCCTCGTGGGAGAAGGATCCGACCGTTCGCCTTTTCAGAAAGAGGCTTGCCGAGGCGGAGCGCCGTGAGATGTTCTGTCTCTGGGAAAGCACAGATCCCCAGTGCTGTTGTGCCTGTACGTAGGGCGCCAAGGGACGGTGAAGAGCAGCAAGAGCTTTCAGGGCTGGGCCCTTCCTCGTGGGAGAAGGATCCGACCGTTCGCCTTTTCAGAAAGAGGCTCTGCCGAGGCTGAGCGCCGTGAGATGTTCCGTGTCTGGGAAAGCACAGATCCCCAGTGCTGTTGTGCCTGTAGGTAGGGTGCCAAGGGACGGTGAAGAGCAGCAAGAGCTTTCAGGGCTGGGCCCTTCCTCGTGGGAGAAGGATCCGACCGTTCGCCTTTTCAGAAAGAGGCTCTGCCGAGGCTGAGCGCCGTGAGATGTTCCGTGTCTGGGAAAGCACAGATCCCCAGTGCTGTTGTGCCTGTAGGTAGGGTGCCAAGGGACGGTGAAGAGCAGCAAGAGCTTTCAGGGCTGGGCCCTTCCTCGTGGGAGAAGGATCCGACCGTTCGCCTTTTCAGAAAGAGGCTCTGCCGAGGCGGAGCGCCGTGAGATGTTCCGTCTCTGGGAAAGCACAGATCCCCAGTGCTGTTGTGCCTGTAGGTAGGGTGCCAAGGGACGTTGAAGAGCAGCAAGAGCTTTCAGGGCTGGGCCCTTCCTCGTGGGAGAAGGATCCGACCGTTCGCCTTTTCAGAAAGAGTCTCTGCCGAGGCTAGAGCGCCGTGAGATGTTCCGTGTCTGGGAAAGCACAGATCCCCAGTGCTGTTGTGCCTGTAGGTAGGGTGCCAAGGGACGGTGAAGAGCAGCAAGAGCTTTCAGGGCTGGGCCCTTCCTCGTGGGAGAAGGATCCGACCGTTCGCCTTTTCAGAAAGAGGCTCTGCCGAGGCTGAGCGCCGTGAGATGTTCCGTCTCTGGGAAAGCACAGATCCCCAGTGCTGTTGTGCCTGTAGGTAGGGTGCCAAGGGACGGTGAAGAGCAGCAAGAGCTTTCAGGGCTGGGCCCTTCCTCGTGGGAGAAGGATCCGACCGTTCGCCTTTTCAGAAAGAGGCTTGCCGAGGCGGAGCGCCGTGAGATGTTCCGTCTCTGGGAAAGCACAGATCCCCAGTGCTGTTGTGCCTGTACGTAGGGTGCCAAGGGACGGTGAAGAGCAGCAAGAGCTTTCAGGGCTGGGCCCTTCCTCGTGGGAGAAGGATCCGACCGTTCGCCTTTTCAGAAAGAGACTTGCCGAGGCGGAGCGCCGTGAGATGTTCCGTGTCTGGGAAAGCACAGATCCCCAGTGCTGTTGTGCCTGTAGGTAGGGTGCCAAGGGACGGTGAAGAGCAGCAAGAGCTTTCAGGGCTGGGCCCTTCCTCGTGGGAGAAGGATCCGACCGTTCGCCTTTTCAGAAAGAGGCTTGCCGAGGCGGAGCGCCGTGAGATGTTCCGTCTCTCGGAAAGCACAGATCCCCAGTGCTGTTGTGCCTGTAGGTAGGGTGCCAAGGGACGGTGAAGAGCAGCAAGAGCTTTCAGGGCTGGGCCCTTCCTCGTGGGAGAAGGATCCGACCGTTCGCCTTTTCAGAAAGAGGCTTGCCGAGGCGGAGCGCCGTGAGATGTTCCGTCTCTGGGAAAGCACAGATCCCCAGTGCTGTTGTGCCTGTAGGTAGGGTGCCAAGGGACGGTGAAGAGCAGCAAGAGCTTTCAGGGCTGGGCCCTTCCTCGTGGGAGAAGGATCCGACCGTTCGCCTTTTCAGAAAGAGGCTCTGCCGAGGCTGAGCGCCGAGAGATGTTCCGTGTCTGGGAAAGCACAGATCCCCAGTGCTGTTGTGCCTGTAGGTAGGGTGCCAAGGGACGGTGAAGAGCAGCAAGAGCTTTCAGGGCTGGGCCCTTCCTCGTGGGAGAAGGATCCGACCGTTCGCCTTTTCAGAAAGAGGCTCTACCGAGGCTGAGCGCCGTGAGATGTTCCGTCTCTGGGAAAGCACAGATCCCCAGTGCTGTTGTGCCTGTAGGTAGGGTGCCAAGGGACGGTGAAGAGCAGCAAGAGCTTTCAGGGCTGGGCCCTTCCTCGTGGGAGAAGGATCCGACCGTTCGCCTTTTTCTGAAAGAGACTTGCCGAGGCTGAGCGCCGTGAGATGTTCCGTGTCTGGGAAAGCACAGATCCCCAGTGCTGTTGTGCCTGTAGGTAGGGTGCCAAGGGACGGTGAAGAGCAGCAAGAGCTTTCAGGGCTGGGCCCTTCCTCGTGGGAGAAGGATCCGACCGTTCGCCTTTTCAGAAAGAGGCTCTGCCGAGGCTGAGCGCCGTGAGATGTTCCGTCTCTGGGAAAGCACAGATCCCCAGTGCTGTTGTGCCTGTAGGTAGGGTGCCAAGGGACGGTGAAGAGCAGCAAGAGCTTTCAGGGCTGGGCCCTTCCTCGTGGGAGAAGGATCCGACCGTTCGCCTTTTCAGAAAGAGACTTGCCGAGGCGGAGCGCCATGAGATGTTCCGTGTCTGGGAAAGCACAGATCCCCAGTGCTGTTGTGCCTGTAGGTAGGGTGCCAAGGGACGGTGAAGAGCAGCAAGAGCTTTCAGGGCTGGGCCCTTCCTCGTGGGAGAAGGATCCGACCGTTCGCCTTTTCAGAAAGAGGCTTGCCGAGGCGGAGCGCCGTGAGATGTTCTGTCTCTGGGAAAGCACAGATCCCCAGTGCTGTTGTGCCTGTACGTAGGGCGCCAAGGGACGGTGAAGAGCAGCAAGAGCTTTCAGGGCTGGGCCCTTCCTCGTGGGAGAAGGATCCGACCGTTCGCCTTTTCAGAAAGAGGCTCTGCCGAGGCTGAGCGCCGTGAGATGTTCCGTCTCTGGGAAAGCACAGATCCCCAGTGCTGTTGTGCCTGTAGGTAGGGTGCCAAGGGACGGTGAAGAGCAGCAAGAGCTTTCAGGGCTGGGCCCTTCCTCGTGGGAGAAGGATCCGACCGTTCGCCTTTTCAGAAAGAGGCTCTGCCGAGGCTGAGCGCCGTGAGATGTTCCGTCTCTGGGAAAGCACAGATCCCCAGTGCTGTTGTGCCTGTAGGTAGGGTGCCAAGGGACGGTGAAGAGCAGCAAGAGCTTTCAGGGCTGGGCCCTTCCTCGTGGGAGAAGGATCCGACCGTTCGCCTTTTCAGAAAGAGTCTCTGCCGAGGCTGAGCGCCGTGAGATGTTCCGTCTCTGCGAAAGCACAGATCCCCAGTGCTGTTGTGCCTGTAGGTAGGGTGCCAAGGGACGGTGAAGAGCAGCAAGAGCTTTCAGGGCTGGGCCCTTCCTCGTGGGAGAAGGATCCGACCGTTCGCCTTTTCAGAAAGAGGCTCTGCCGAGGCTGAGCGCCGTGAGATGTTCCGTCTCTGGGAAAGCACAGATCCCCAGTGCTGTTGTGCCTGTAGGTAGGGTGCCAAGGGACGGTGAAGAGCAGCAAGAGCTTTCAGGGCTGGGCCCTTCCTCGTGGGAGAAGGATCCGACCGTTCGCCTTTTCAGAAAGAGGCTTGCCGAGGCGGAGCGCCGTGAGATGTTCCGTCTCTGGGAAAGCACAGATCCCCAGTGCTGTTGTGCCTGTACGTAGGGTGCCAAGGGACGGTGAAGAGCAGCAAGAGCTTTCAGGGCTGGGCCCTTCCTCGTGGGAGAAGGATCCGACCGTTCGCCTTTTCAGAAAGAGACTTGCCGAGGCGGAGCGCCGTGAGATGTTCCGTGTCTGGGAAAGCACAGATCCCCAGTGCTGTTGTGCCTGTAGGTAGGGTGCCAAGGGACGGTGAAGAGCAGCAAGAGCTTTCAGGGCTGGGCCCTTCCTCGTGGGAGAAGGATCCGACCGTTCGCCTTTTCAGAAAGAGGCTTGCCGAGGCGGAGCGCCGTGAGATGTTCCGTCTCTGGGAAAGCACAGATCCCCAGTGCTGTTGTGCCTGTAGGTAGGGTGCCAAGGGACGGTGAAGAGCAGCAAGAGCTTTCAGGGCTGGGCCCTTCCTCGTGGGAGAAGGATCCGACCGTTCGCCTTTTCAGAAAGAGTCTCTGCCGAGGCTGAGCGCCGTGAGATGTTCCGTCTCTGCGAAAGCACAGATCCCCAGTGCTGTTGTGCCTGTAGGTAGGGTGCCAAGGGACGGTGAAGAGCAGCAAGAGCTTTCAGGGCTGGGCCCTTCCTCGTGGGAGAAGGATCCGACCGTTCGCCTTTTCAGAAAGAGGCTCTGCCGAGGCTGAGCGCGGTGAGATGTTCCGTCTCTGGGAAAGCACAGATCCCCAGTGCTGTTGTGCCTGTAGGTAGGGTGCCAAGGGACGGTGAAGAGCAGCAAGAGCTTTCAGGGCTGGGCCCTTCCTCGTGGGAGAAGGATCCGACCGTTCGCCTTTTCAGAAAGAGGCTTGCCGAGGCGGAGCGCCGTGAGATGTTCCGTCTCTGGGAAAGCACAGATCCCCAGTGCTGTTGTGCCTGTACGTAGGGTGCCAAGGGACGGTGAAGAGCAGCAAGAGCTTTCAGGGCTGGGCCCTTCCTCGTGGGAGAAGGATCCGACCGTTCGCCTTTTCAGAAAGAGACTTGCCGAGGCGGAGCGCCGTGAGATGTTCCGTGTCTGGGAAAGCACAGATCCCCAGTGCTGTTGTGCCTGTAGGTAGGGTGCCAAGGGACGGTGAAGAGCAGCAAGAGCTTTCAGGGCTGGGCCCTTCCTCGTGGGAGAAGGATCCGACCGTTCGCCTTTTCAGAAAGAGGCTTGCCGAGGCGGAGCGCCGTGAGATGTTCCGTCTCTGGGAAAGCACAGATCCCCAGTGCTGTTGTGCCTGTAGGTAGGGTGCCAAGGGACGGTGAAGAGCAGCAAGAGCTTTCAGGGCTGGGCCCTTCCTCGTGGGAGAAGGATCCGACCGTTCGCCTTTTCAGAAAGAGGCTCTGCCGAGGCTGAGCGCCGAGAGATGTTCCGTGTCTGGGAAAGCACAGATCCCCAGTGCTGTTGTGCCTGTAGGTAGGGTGCCAAGGGACGGTGAAGAGCAGCAAGAGCTTTCAGGGCTGGGCCCTTCCTCGTGGGAGAAGGATCGACCGTTCGCCTTTTCAGAAAGAGGCTCTACCGAGGCTGAGCGCCGTGAGATGTTCCGTCTCTGGGAAAGCACAGATCCCCAGTGCTGTTGTGCCTGTAGGTAGGGTGCCAAGGGACGGTGAAGAGCAGCAAGAGCTTTCAGGGCTGGGCCCTTCCTCGTGGGAGAAGGATCCGACCGTTCGCCTTTTTCTGAAAGAGACTTGCCGAGGCTGAGCGCCGTGAGATGTTCCGTGTCTGGGAAAGCACAGATCCCCAGTGCTGTTGTGCCTGTAGGTAGGGTGCCAAGGGACGGTGAAGAGCAGCAAGAGCTTTCAGGGCTGGGCCCTTCCTCGTGGGAGAAGGATCCGACCGTTCGCCTTTTCAGAAAGAGGCTCTGCCGAGGCTGAGCGCCGTGAGATGTTCCGTCTCTGGGAAAGCACAGATCCCCAGTGCTGTTGTGCCTGTAGGTAGAGTGCCAAGGGACGGTGAAGAGCAGCAAGAGCTTTCAGGGCTGGGCCCTTCCTCGTGGGAGAAGGATCCGACCGTTCGCCTTTTCAGAAAGAGGCTTGCCGAGGCGGAGCGCCGTGAGATGTTCTGTCTCTGGGAAAGCACAGATCCCCAGTGCTGTTGTGCCTGTACGTAGGGTGCCAAGGGACGGTGAAGAGCAGCAAGAGCTTTCAGGGCTGGGCCCTTCCTCGTGGGAGAAGGATCCGACCGTTCGCCTTTTCAGAAAGAGGCTCTGCCGAGGCTGAGCGCCGTGAGATGTTCCGTCTCTGGGAAAGCACAGATCCCCAGTGCTGTTGTGCCTGTAGGTAGGGTGCCAAGGGACGGTGAAGAGCAGCAAGAGCTTTCAGGGCTGGGCCCTTCCTCGTGGGAGAAGGATCCGACCGTTCGCCTTTTCAGAAAGAGGCTCTGCCGAGGCTGAGCGCCGTGAGATGTTCCGTGTCTGGGAAAGCACAGATCCCCAGTGCTGTTGTGCCTGTAGGTAGGGTGCCAAGGGACGGTGAAGAGCAGCAAGAGCTTTCAGGGCTGGGCCCTTCCTCGTGGGAGAAGGATCCGACCGTTCGCCTTTTTCTGAAAGAGACTTGCCGAGGCTGAGCGCCGTGAGATGTTCCGTGTCTGGGAAAGCACAGATCCCCAGTGCTGTTGTGCCTGTAGGTAGGGCGCCAAGGGACGGTGAAGAGCAGCAAGAGCTTTCAGGGCTGGGCCCTTCCTCGTGGGAGAAGGATCCGACCGTTCGCCTTTTCAGAAAGAGGCTCTGCCGAGGCTGAGCGCCGTGAGATGTTCCGTCTCTGGGAAAGCACAGATCCCCAGTGCTGTTGTGCCTGTAGGTAGGGTGCCAAGGGACGGTGAAGAGCAGCAAGAGCTTTCAGGGCTGGGCCCTTCCTCGTGGGAGAAGGATCCGACCGTTCGCCTTTTCAGAAAGAGGCTCTGCCGAGGCTGAGCGCCGTGAGATGTTCCGTCTCTGGGAAAGCACAGATCCCCAGTGCTGTTGTGCCTGTAGGTAGGGTGCCAAGGGACGGTGAAGAGCAGCAAGAGCTTTCAGGGCTGGGCCCTTCCTCGTGGGAGAAGGATCCGACCGTTCGCCTTTTCAGAAAGAGGCTCTGCCGAGACTGAGCGCCGTGAGATGTTCCGTGTCTGGGAAAGCACAGATCCCCAGTGCTGTTGTGCCTGTAGGTAGGGTGCCAAGGGACGGTGAAGAGCAGCAAGAGCTTTCAGGGCTGGGCCCTTACTCGTGGGAGAAGGATCCGACCGTTCGCCTTTTCAGAAAGAGACTTGCCGAGGCGGAGCGCCAAGAGATGTTCCGTGTCTGGGAAAGCACAGATCCCCAGTGCTGTTGTGCCTGTAGGTAGGGTGCCAAGGGACGGTGAAGAGCAGCAAGAGCTTTCAGGGCTGGGCCCTTCCTCGTGGGAGAAGGATCCGACCGTTCGCCTTTTCAGAAAGAGGCTTGCCGAGGCGGAGCGCCGTGAGATGTTCCGTCTCTGGGAAAGCACAGATCCCGAGTGCTGTTGTGCCTGTAGGTAGGGTGCCAAGGGACGGTGAAGAGCAGCAAGAGCTTTCAGGGCTGGGCCCTTCCTCGTGGGAGAAGGATCCGACCGTTCGCCTTTTCAGAAAGAGGCTCTGCCGAGGCTGAGCGCCGTGAGATGTTCCGTCTCTGGGAAAGCACAGATCCCCAGTGCTGTTGTGCCTGTAGGTAGGGTGCCAAGGGACGGTGAAGAGCAGCAAGAGCTTTCAGGGCTGGGCCCTTCCTCGTGGGAGAAGGATCCGACCGTTCGCCTTTTCAGAAAGAGTCTCTGCCGAGGCTGAGAGCCGTGAGATGTTCCGTCTCTGGGAAAGCACAGATCCCCAGTGCTGTTGTGCCTGTAGGTAGGGTGCCAAGGGACGGTGAAGAGCAGCAAGAGCTTTCAGGGCTGGGCCCTTCCTCGTGGGAGAAGGATCCGACCGTTCGCCTTTTCAGAAAGAGGCTCTGCCGAGGCTGAGCGCCGTGAGATGTTCCGTCTCTGCGAAAGCACAGATCCCCAGTGCTGTTGTGCCTGTAGGTAGGGTGCCAAGGGACGGTGAAGAGCAGCAAGAGCTTTCAGGGCTGGGCCCTTCCTCGTGGGAGAAGGATCCGACCGTTCGCCTTTTCAGAAAGAGGCTCTGCCGAGGCTGAGGGCCGTGAGATGTTCCGTCTCTGGGAAAGCACAGATCCCCAGTGCTGTTGTGCCTGTAGGTAGGGTGCCAAGGGACGGTGAAGAGCAGCAAGAGCTTTCAGGGCTGGGCCCTTCCTCGGGGGAGAAGGATCCGACCGTTCGCCTTTTCAGAAAGAGGCTCTGCCATGGCTGAGCGCCGTGAGATGTTCCGTCTCTGGGAAAGCACAGATCCCCAGTGCTGTTGTGCCTGTAGGTAGGGTGCCAAGGGACGGTGAAGAGCAACAAGAGCTTTCAGGGCTGGGCCCTTCCTCGTGGGAGAAGGATCCGACCGTTCGCCTTTTCAGAAAGAGTCTCTGCCGAGGCTGAGAGCCGTGAGATGTTCCGTCTCTGCGAAAGCACAGATCCCCAGTGCTGTTGTGCCTGTAGGTAGGGTGCCAAGGGACGGTGAAGAGCAGCAAGAGCTTTCAGGGCTGGGCCCTTCCTCGTGGGAGAAGGATCCGACCGTTCGCCTTTTCAGAAAGAGGCTCTGCCGAGGCTGAGCGCCGTGAGATGTTCCGTGTCTGGGAAAGCACAGATCCCCAGTGCTGTTGTGCCTGTAGGTAGGGTGCCAAGGGACGGTGAAGAGCAGCAAGAGCTTTCAGGGCTGGGCCCTTACTCGTGGGAGAAGGATCCGACCGTTCGCCTTTTCAGAAAGAGACTTGCCGAGGCGGAGCGCCATGAGATGTTCCGTGTCTGGGAAAGCACAGATCCCCAGTGCTGTTGTGCCTGTAGGTAGGGTGCCAAGGGACGGTGAAGAGCAGCAAGAGCTTTCAGGGCTGGGCCCTTCCTCGTGGGAGAAGGATCCGACCGTTCGCCTTTTCAGAAAGAGGCTTGCCGAGGCGGAGCGCCGTGAGATGTTCCGTCTCTGGGAAAGCACAGATCCCCAGTGCTGTTGTGCCTGTACGTAGGGTGCCAAGGGACGGTGAAGAGCAGCAAGAGCTTTCAGGGCTGGGCCCTTCCTCGTGGGAGAAGGATCCGACCGTTCGCCTTTTCAGAAAGAGGCTCTGCCGAGGCTGAGCGCCGTGAGATGTTCCGTCTCTGGGAAAGCACAGATCCCCAGTGCTGTTGTGCCTGTAGGTAGGGTGCCAAGGGACGGTGAAGAGCAGCAAGAGCTTTCAGGGCTGGGCCCTTCCTCGTGGGAGAAGGATCCGACCGTTCGCCTTTTCAGAAAGAGGCTCTGCCGAGGCTGAGCGCCGTGAGATGTTCCGTTTCTGGGAAAGCACAGATCCCCAGTGCTGTTGTGCCTGTAGGTAGGGTGCCAAGGGACGGTGAAGAGCAGCAAGAGCTTTCAGGGCTGGGCCCTTCCTCGTGGGAGAAGGATCCGACCGTTCGCCTTTTCAGAAAGAGGCTCTGCCGAGGCTGAGCGCCGTGAGATGTTCCGTCTCTGGGAAAGCACAGATCCCCAGTGCTGTTGTGCCTGTAGGTAGGGTGCCAAGGGACGGTGAAGAGCAGCAAGAGCTTTCAGGGCTGGGCCCTTCCTCGGGGGAGAAGGATCCGACCGTTCGCCTTTTCAGAAAGAGTCTCTGCCGAGGCTGAGCGCCGTGAGATGTTCCGTCTCTGGGAAAGCACAGATCCCCAGTGCTGTTGTGCCTGTAGGTAGGGTGCCAAGGGACGGTGAAGAGCAGCAAGAGCTTTCAGGGCTGGGCCCTTCCTCGTGGGAGAAGGATCCGACCGTTCGCCTTTTCAGAAAGAGGCTCTGCCGAGGCTGAGCGCCGTGAGATGTTCCGTCTCTGGGAAAGCACAGATCCCCAGTGCTGTTGTGCCTGTAGGTAGGGTGCCAAGGGACGGTGAAGAGCAGCAAGAGCTTTCAGGGCTGGGCCCTTCCTCGTGGGAGAAGGATCCGAGCGTTCGCCTTTTCAGAAAGAGGCTCTGCCGAGGCTGAGCGCCGTGAGATGTTCCGTCTCTGGGAAAGCACAGATCCCCAGTGCTGTTGTGCCTGTAGGTAGGGTGCCAAGGGACGTTGAAGAGCAGCAAGAGCTTTCAGGGCTGGGCCCTTCCTCGTGGGAGAAGGATCCGACCGTTCGCCTTTTCAGAAAGAGGCTCTACCGAGGCTGAGCGCCGTGAGATGTTCCGTCTCTGGGAAAGCACAGATCCCCAGTGCTGTTGTGCCTGTAGGTAGGGTGCCAAGGGACGGTGAAGAGCAGCAAGAGCTTTCAGGGCTGGGCCCTTCCTCGTGGGAGAAGGATCCGACCGTTCGCCTTTTTCTGAAAGAGACTTGCCGAGGCTGAGCGCCGTGAGATGTTCCGTGTCTGGGAAAGCACAGATCCCCAGTGCTGTTGTGCCTGTAGGTAGGGTGCCAAGGGACGGTGAAGAGCAGCAAGAGCTTTCAGGGCTGGGCCCTTACTCGTGGGAGAAGGATCCGACCGTTCGCCTTTTCAGAAAGAGAC
This sequence comes from Buteo buteo, assembly GCF_964188355.1. Lineage (NCBI taxonomy): Eukaryota > Metazoa > Chordata > Aves > Accipitriformes > Accipitridae > Buteo > Buteo buteo. The sequence continues at coordinate 712,400 of NW_027439210.1, forward strand.
TTGCCGAGGCGGAGCGCCATGAGATGTTCCGTGTCTGGGAAAGCACAGATCCCCAGTGCTGTTGTGCCTGTAGGTAGGGTGCCAAGGGACGGTGAAGAGCAGCAAGAGCTTTCAGGGCTGGGCCCTTCCTCGTGGGAGAAGGATCCGACCGTTCGCCTTTTCAGAAAGAGGCTCTGCCGAGGCGGAGCGCCGTGAGATGTTCTGTCTCTGGGAAAGCACAGATCCCCAGTGCTGTTGTGCCTGTACGTAGGGCGCCAAGGGACGGTGAAGAGCAGCAAGAGCTTTCAGGGCTGGGCCCTTCCTCGTGGGAGAAGGATCCGACCGTTCGCCTTTTCAGAAAGAGGCTCTGCCGAGGCTGAGCGCCGTGAGATGTTCCGTCTCTGGGAAAGCACAGATCCCCAGTGCTGTTGTGCCTGTAGGTAGGGTGCCAAGGGACGGTGAAGAGCAGCAAGAGCTTTCAGGGCTGGGCCCTTCCTCGTGGGAGAAGGATCCGACCGTTCGCCTTTTCAGAAAGAGGCTCTGCCGAGGCTGAGCGCCGTGAGATGTTCCGTCTCTGGGAAAGCACAGATCCCCAGTGCTGTTGTGCCTGTAGGTAGGGTGCCAAGGGACGGTGAAGAGCAGCAAGAGCTTTCAGGGCTGGGCCCTTCCTCGTGGGAGAAGGATCCGACCGTTCGCCTTTTCAGAAAGAGGCTCTGCCGAGGCTGAGCGCCGTGAGATGTTCCGTCTCTGGGAAAGCACAGATCCCCAGTGCTGTTGTGCCTGTAGGTAGGGTGCCAAGGGACGGTGAAGAGCAGCAAGAGCTTTCAGGGCTGGGCCCTTCCTCGTGGGAGAAGGATCCGACCGTTCGCCTTTTCAGAAAGAGGCTCTGCCGAGGCTGAGCGCCGTGAGATGTTCCGTCTCTGGGAAAGCACAGATCCCCAGTGCTGTTGTGCCTGTAGGTAGGGTGCCAAGGGACGGTGAAGAGCAGCAAGAGCTTTCAGGGCTGGGCCCTTCCTCGTGGGAGAAGGATCCGACCGCTCGCCTTTTCAGAAAGAGGCTCTGCCGAGGCTGAGCGCCGTGAGATGTTCCGTGTCTGGGAAAGCACAGATCCCCAGTGCTGTTGTGCCTGTAGGTAGGGTGCCAAGGGACGGTGAAGAGCAGCAAGAGCTTTCAGGGCTGGGCCCTTCCTCGTGGGAGAAAGATCCGACCGTTCGCCTATTCAGAAAGAGGCTCTGCCGAGGCTGAGAGCCGTGAGATGTTCCGTCTCTGGGAAAGCACAGATCCCCAGTGCTGTTGTGCCTGTAGGTAGGGTGCCAAGGGACGGTGAAGAGCAGCAAGAGCTTTCAGGGCTGGGCCCTTCCTCGTGGGAGAAGGATCCGACCGTTCGCCTTTTCAGAAAGAGGCTCTGCCGAGGCTGAGCGCCGTGAGATGTTCCGTCTCTGGGAAAGCACAGATCCCCAGTGCTGTTGTGCCTGTAGGTAGGGTGCCAAGGGACGGTGAAGAGCAACAAGAGCTTTCAGGGCTGGGCCCTTCCTCGTGGGAGAAGGATCCGACCGTTCGCCTTTTCAGAAAGAGGCTCTGCCGAGGCTGAGCGCCGTGAGATGTTCCGTCTCTGGGAAAGCACAGATCCCCAGTGCTGTTGTGCCTGTAGGTAGGGTGCCAAGGGACGGTGAAGAGCAGCAAGAGCTTTCAGGGCTGGGCCCTTCCTCGTGGGAGAAGGATCCGACCGTTCGCCTTTTCAGAAAGAGGCTCTACCGAGGCTGAGCGCCGTGAGATGTTCCGTCTCTGGGAAAGCACAGATCCCCAGTGCTGTTGTGCCTGTAGGTAGGGTGCCAAGGGACGGTGAAGAGCAGCAAGAACTTTCAGGGCTGGGCCCTTCCTCGTGGGAGAAGGATCCGACCGTTCGCCTTTTTCTGAAAGAGACTTGCCGAGGCTGAGCGCCGTGAGATGTTCCGTGTCTGGGAAAGCACAGATCCCCAGTGCTGTTGTGCCTGTAGGTAGGGTGCCAAGGGACGGTGAAGAGCAGCAAGAGCTTTCAGGGCTGGGCCCTTCCTCGTGGGAGAAGGATCCGACCGTTCGCCTTTTCAGAAAGAGACTTGCCGAGGCGGAGCGCCATGAGATGTTCCGTGTCTGGGAAAGCACAGATCCCCAGTGCTGTTGTGCCTGTAGGTAGGGTGCCAAGGGACGGTGAAGAGCAGCAAGAGCTTTCAGGGCTGGGCCCTTCCTCGTGGGAGAAGGATCCGACCGTTCGCCTTTTCAGAAAGAGGCTCTGCCGAGGCGGAGCGCCGTGAGATGTTCTGTCTCTGGGAAAGCACAGATCCCCAGTGCTGTTGTGCCTGTACGTAGGGCGCCAAGGGACGGTGAAGAGCAGCAAGAGCTTTCAGGGCTGGGCCCTTCCTCGTGGGAGAAGGATCCGACCGTTCGCCTTTTCAGAAAGAGGCTCTGCCGAGGCTGAGCGCCGTGAGATGTTCCGTGTCTGGGAAAGCACAGATCCCCAGTGCTGTTGTGCCTGTAGGTAGGGTGCCAAGGGACGGTGAAGAGCAGCAAGAGCTTTCAGGGCTGGGCCCTTCCTCGTGGGAGAAGGATCCGACCGTTCGCCTTTTCAGAAAGAGGCTCTGCCGAGGCTGAGCGCCGTGAGATGTTCCGTCTCTGGGAAAGCACAGATCCCCAGTGCTGTTGTGCCTGTAGGTAGGGTGCCAAGGGACGGTGAAGAGCAGCAAGAGCTTTCAGGGCTGGGCCCTTCCTCGTGGGAGAAGGATCCGACCGTTCGCCTTTTTCTGAAAGAGACTTGCCGAGGCTGAGCGCCGTGAGATGTTCCGTCTCTGGGAAAGCACAGATCCCCAGTGCTGTTGTGCCTGTAGGTAGGGTGCCAAGGGACGGTGAAGAGCAGCAAGAGCTTTCAGGGCTGGGCCCTTCCTCGTGGGAGAAGGATCCGACCGTTCGCCTTTTCAGAAAGAGGCTCTGCCGAGGCTGAGCGCTGTGAGATGTTCCGTCTCTGGGAAAGCACAGATCCCCAGTGCTGTTGTGCCTGTAGGTAGGGTGCCAAGGGACGGTGAAGAGCAGCAAGAGCTTTCAGGGCTGGGCCCTTCCTCGTGGGAGAAGGATCCGACCGTTCGCCTTTTCAGAAAGAGGCTCTGCCGAGGCTGAGCGCCGTGAGATGTTCCGTCTCTGGGAAAGCACAGATCCCCAGTGCTGTTGTGCCTGTAGGTAGGGTGCCAAGGGACGGTGAAGAGCAGCAAGAGCTTTCAGGGCTGGGCCCTTCCTCGTGGGAGAAGGATCCGACCGTTCGCCTTTTCAGAAAGAGGCTCTGCCGAGGCTGAGCGCCGTGAGATGTTCCGTGTCTGGGAAAGCACAGATCCCCAGTGCTGTTGTGCCTGTAGGTAGGGTGCCAAGGGACGGTGAAGAGCAGCAAGAGCTTTCAGGGCTGGGCCCTTCCTCGTGGGAGAAGGATCCGACCGTTCGCCTTTTCAGAAAGAGGCTCTGCCGAGGCTGAGCGCCGTGAGATGTTCCGTCTCTGGGAAAGCACAGATCCCCAGTGCTGTTGTGCCTGTAGGTAGGGTGCCAAGGGACGGTGAAGAGCAACAAGAGCTTTCAGGGCTGGGCCCTTCCTCGTGGGAGAAGGATCCGACCGTTCGCCTTTTTCTGAAAGAGACTTGCCGAGGCTGAGCGCCGTGAGATGTTCCGTGTCTGGGAAAGCACAGATCCCCAGTGCTGTTGTGCCTGTAGGTAGGGTGCCAAGGGACGGTGAAGAGCAGCAAGAGCTTTCAGGGCTGGGCCCTTCCTCGTGGGAGAAGGATCCGACCGTTCGCCTTTTCAGAAAGAGGCTCTGCCGAGGCTGAGCGCCGTGAGATGTTCCGTGTCTGGGAAAGCACAGATCCCCAGTGCTGTTGTGCCTGTAGGTAGGGTGCCAAGGGACGGTGAAGAGCAGCAAGAGCTTTCAGGGCTGGGCCCTTACTCGTGGGAGAAGGATCCGACCGTTCGCCTTTTCAGAAAGAGGCTCTGCCGAGGCTGAGCGCCGTGAGATGTTCCGTGTCTGGGAAAGCACAGATCCCCAGTGCTGTTGTGCCTGTAGGTAGGGTGCCAAGGGACGGTGAAGAGCAGCAAGAGCTTTCAGGGCTGGGCCCTTCCTCGTGGGAGAAGGATCCGACCGTTCGCCTTTTCAGAAAGAGGCTTGCCGAGGCCCAGCGCCGTGAGATGTTCTGTCTCTGGGAAAGCACAGATCCCCAGTGCTGTTGTGCCTGTAGGTAGGGTGCCAAGGGACGGTGAAGAGCAGCAAGAGCTTTCAGGGCTGGGCCCTTCCTCGTGGGAGAAGGATCCGACCGTTCGCCTTTTCAGAAAGAGGCTCTGCCGAGGCTGAGCGCCGTGAGATGTTCCGTCTCTGGGAAAGCACAGATCCCCAGTGCTGTTGTGCCTGTAGGTAGGGTGCCAAGGGACGGTGAAGAGCAGCAAGAGCTTTCAGGGCTGGGCCCTTCCTCGTGGGAGAAGGATCCGACCGTTCGCCTTTTCAGAAAGAGGCTCTGCCGAGGCTGAGCGCCGTGAGATGTTCCGTGTCTGGGAAAGCACAGATCCCCAGTGCTGTTGTGCCTGTAGGTAGGGTGCCAAGGGACGGTGAAGAGCAGCAAGAGCTTTCAGGGCTGGGCCCTTCCTCGTGGGAGAAGTATCCGACCGTTCGCCTTTTCAGAAAGAGGCTCTGCCGAGGCTGAGCGCCGTGAGATGTTCCGTGTCTGGGAAAGCACAGATCCCCAGTGCTGTTGTGCCTGTAGGTAGGGTGCCAAGGGACGGTGAAGAGCAACAAGAGCTTTCAGAGCTGGGCCCTTCCTCGTGGGAGAAGGATCCGACCGTTCGCCTTTTTCTGAAAGAGACTTGCCGAGGCTGAGCGCCGTGAGATGTTCCGTGTCTGGGAAAGCACAGATCCCCAGTGCTGTTGTGCCTGTAGGTAGGGTGCCAAGGGACGGTGAAGAGCAGCAAGAGCTTTCAGGGCTGGGCCCTTCCTCGTGGGAGAAGGATCCGACCGTTCGCCTTTTCAGAAAGAGGCTCTGCCGAGGCTGAGCGCCGTGAGATGTTCCGTGTCTGGGAAAGCACAGATCCCCAGTGCTGTTGTGCCTGTAGGTAGGGTGCCAAGGGACGGTGAAGAGCAGCAAGAGCTTTCAGGGCTGGGCCCTTACTCGTGGGAGAAGGATCCGACCGTTCGCCTTTTCAGAAAGAGGCTCTGCCGAGGCTGAGCGCCGTGAGATGTTCCGTGTCTGGGAAAGCACAGATCCCCAGTGCTGTTGTGCCTGTAGGTAGGGTGCCAAGGGACGGTGAAGAGCAGCAAGAGCTTTCAGGGCTGGGCCCTTCCTCGTGGGAGAAGGATCCGACCGTTCGCCTTTTCAGAAAGAGGCTTGCCGAGGCGGAGCGCCGTGAGATGTTCTGTCTCTGGGAAAGCACAGATCCCCAGTGCTGTTGTGCCTGTACGTAGGGCGCCAAGGGACGGTGAAGAGCAGCAAGAGCTTTCAGGGCTGGGCCCTTCCTCGTGGGAGAAGGATCCGACCGTTCGCCTTTTCAGAAAGAGGCTCTGCCGAGGCTGAGCGCCGTGAGATGTTCCGTCTCTGGGAAAGCACAGATCCCCAGTGCTGTTGTGCCTGTAGGTAGGGTGCCAAGGGACGGTGAAGAGCAGCAAGAGCTTTCAGGGCTGGGCCCTTCCTCGTGGGAGAAGGATCCGACCGTTCGCCTTTTCAGAAAGAGGCTCTGCCGAGGCTGAGCGCCGTGAGATGTTCCGTCTCTGGGAAAGCACAGATCCCCAGTGCTGTTGTGCCTGTAGGTAGGGTGCCAAGGGACGGTGAAGAGCAGCAAGAGCTTTCAGGGCTGGGCCCTTCCTCGTGGGAGAAGGATCCGACCGTTCGCCTTTTCAGAAAGAGTCTCTGCCGAGGCTGAGCGCCGTGAGATGTTCCGTCTCTGGGAAAGCACAGATCCCCAGTGCTGTTGTGCCTGTAGGTAGGGTGCCAAGGGACGGTGAAGAGCAGCAAGAGCTTTCAGGGCTGGGCCCTTCCTCGTGGGAGAAGGATCCGACCGTTCGCCTTTTTCTGAAAGAGACTTGCCGAGGCTGAGCGCCGTGAGATGTTCCATCTCTGGGAAAGCACAGATCCCCAGTGCTGTTGTGCCTGTAGGTAGGGTGCCAAGGGACGGTGAAGAGCAGCAAGAGCTTTCAGGGCTGGGCCCTTCCTCGTGGGAGAAGGATCCGACCGTTCGCCTTTTCAGAAAGAGGCTCTGCCGAGGCTGAGAGCCGTGAGATGTTCCGTGTCTGGGAAAGCACAGATCCCCAGTGCTGTTGTGCCTGTAGGTAGGGTGCCAAGGGACGGTGAAGAGCAGCAAGAGCTTTCAGGGCTGGGCCCTTCCTCGTGGGAGAAGGATCCGACCGTTCGCCTTTTCAGAAAGAGGCTCTGCCGAGGCTGAGCGCCGTGAGATGTTCCGTCTCTGGGAAAGCACAGATCCCCAGTGCTGTTGTGCCTGTAGGTAGGGTGCCAAGGGACGGTGAAGAGCAGCAAGAGCTTTCAGGGCTGGGCCCTTCCTCGTGGGAGAAGGATCCGACCGTTCGCCTTTTTCTGAAAGAGGCTTGCCGAGGCGGAGCGCCGTGAGATGTTCCGTGTCTGGGAAAGCACAGATCCCCAGTGCTGTTGTGCCTGTAGGTAGGGTGCCAAGGGACGGTGAAGAGCAGCAAGAGCTTTCAGGGCTGGGCCCTTCCTCGTGGGAGAAGGATCCGACCGTTCGCCTTTTCAGAAAGAGTCTCTGCCGAGGCTGAGCGCCGTGAGATGTTCCGTCTCTGGGAAAGCACAGATCCCCAGTGCTGTTGTGCCTGTAGGTAGGGTGCCAAGGGACGGTGAAGAGCAGCAAGAGCTTTCAGGGCTGGGCCCTTCCTCGTGGGAGAAGGATCCGACCGTTCGCCTTTTTCTGAAAGAGACTTGCCGAGGCTGAGCGCCGTGAGATGTTCCGTCTCTGGGAAAGCACAGATCCCCAGTGCTGTTGTGCCTGTAGGTAGGGTGCCAAGGGACGGTGAAGAGCAGCAAGAGCTTTCAGGGCTGGGCCCTTCCTCGTGGGAGAAGGATCCGAGCGTTCGCCTTTTCAGAAAGAGGCTCTGCCGAGGCTGAGCGCCGTGAGATGTTCCGTGTCTGGGAAAGCACAGATCCCCAGTGCTGTTGTGCCTGTAGGTAGGGTGCCAAGGGACGGTGAAGAGCAGCAAGAGCTTTCAGGGCTGGGCCCTTACTCGTGGGAGAAGGATCCGACCGTTCGCCTTTTCAGAAAGAGACTTGCCGAGGCGGAGCGCCATGAGATGTTCTGTGTCTGGGAAAGCACAGATCCCCAGTGCTGTTGTGCCTGTAGGTAGGGTGCCAAGGGACGGTGAAGAGCAGCAAGAGCTTTCAGGGCTGGGCCCTTCCTCGTGGGAGAAGGATCCGACCGTTCGCCTTTTCAGAAAGAGACTTGCCGAGGCGGAGCGCCATGAGATGTTCCGTGTCTGGGAAAGCACAGATCCCCAGTGCTGTTGTGCCTGTAGGTAGGGTGCCAAGGGACGGTGAAGAGCAGCAAGAGCTTTCAGGGCTGGGCCCTTCCTCGTGGGAGAAGGATCCGACCGTTCGCCTTTTCAGAAAGAGGCTCTGCCGAGGCGCAGCGCCGTGAGATGTTCTGTCTCTGGGAAAGCACAGATCCCCAGTGCTGTTGTGCCTGTAGGTAGGGTGCCAAGGGACGGTGAAGAGCAGCAAGAGCTTTCAGGGCTGGGCCCTTCCTCGTGGGAGAAGGATCCGACCGTTCGCCTTTTCAGAAAGAGGCTCTGCCGAGGCTGAGCGCCGTGAGATGTTCCGTCTCTGGGAAAGCACAGATCCCCAGTGCTGTTGTGCCTGTAGGTAGGGTGCCAAGGGACGGTGAAGAGCAGCAAGAGCTTTCAGGGCTGGGCCCTTCCTCGTGGGAGAAGGATCCGACCGTTCGCCTTTTCAGAAAGAGGCTCTGCCGAGGCTGAGCGCCGTGAGATGTTCCGTCTCTGGGAAAGCACAGATCCCCAGTGCTGTTGTGCCTGTAGGTAGGGTGCCAAGGGACGGTGAAGAGCAGCAAGAGCTTTCAGGGCTGGGCCCTTCCTCGTGGGAGAAGGATCCGACCGTTCGCCTTTTTCTGAAAGAGACTTGCCGAGGCTGAGCGCCGTGAGATGTTCCGTCTCTGGGAAAGCACAGATCCCCAGTGCTGTTGTGCCTGTAGGTAGGGTGCCAAGGGACGGTGAAGAGCAGCAAGAGCTTTCAGGGCTGGGCCCTTCCTCGTGGGAGAAGGATCCGACCGTTCGCCTTTTCAGAAAGAGGCTCTGCCGAGGCTGAGCGCCGTGAGATGTTCCGTCTCTGGGAAAGCACAGATCCCCAGTGCTGTTGTGCCTGTAGGTAGGGTGCCAAGGGACGGTGAAGAGCAGCAAGAGCTTTCAGGGCTGGGCCCTTCCTCGTGGGAGAAGGATCCGACCGTTCGCCTTTTCAGAAAGAGGCTCTGCCGAGGCTGAGCGCCGTGAGACGTTCCGTCTCTGGGAAAGCACAGATCCCCAGTGCTGTTGTGCCTGTAGGTAGGGTGCCAAGGGACGGTGAAGAGCAGCAAGAGCTTTCAGGGCTGGGCCCTTCCTCGTGGGAGAAGGATCCGACCGTTCGCCTTTTCAGAAAGAGGCTCTGCCGAGACTGAGCGCCGTGAGATGTTCCATCTCTGGGAAAGCACAGATCCGCAGTGCTGTTGTGCCTGTAGGTAGGGTGCCAAGGGACGGTGAAGAGCAGCAAGAGCTTTCAGGGCTGGGCCCTTCCTCGTGGGAGAAGGATCCGACCGTTCGCCTTTTCAGAAAGAGGCTCTGCCGAGGCTGAGCGCCGTGAGATGTTCCGTCTCTGGGAAAGCACAGATCCCCAGTGCTGTTGTGCCTGTAGGTAGGGTGCCAAGGGACGGTGAAGAGCAACAAGAGCTTTCAGGGCTGGGCCCTTCCTCGTGGGAGAAGGATCCGACCGTTCGCCTTTTTCTGAAAGAGACTTGCCGAGGCTGAGCGCCGTGAGATGTTCCGTGTCTGGGAAAGCACAGATCCCCAGTGCTGTTGTGCCTGTAGGTAGGGTGCCAAGGGACGGTGAAGAGCAGCAAGAGCTTTCAGGGCTGGGCCCTTCCTCGTGGGAGAAGGATCCGACCGTTCGCCTTTTCAGAAAGAGGCTCTGCCGAGGCTGAGCGCCGTGAGATGTTCCGTCTCTGGGAAAGCACAGATCCCCAGTGCTGTTGTGCCTGTAGGTAGGGTGCCAAGGGACGGTGAAGAGCAGCAAGAGCTTTCAGGGCTGGGCCCTTCCTCGTGGGAGAAGGATCCGACCGTTCGCCTTTTCAGAAAGAGGCTCTGCCGAGGCTGAGCGCCGTGAGATGTTCCGTCTCTGGGAAAGCACAGATCCCCAGTGCTGTTGTGCCTGTAGGGAGGGTGCCAAGGGACGGTGAAGAGCAGCAAGAGCTTTCAGGGCTGGGCCCTTCCTCGTGGGAGAAGGATCCGACCGTTCGCCTTTTCAGAAAGAGGCTTGCCGAGGCGGAGCGCCGTGAGATGTTCTGTCTCTGGGAAAGCACAGATCCCCAGTGCTGTTGTGCCTGTACGTAGGGCGCCAAGGGACGTTGAAGAGCAGCAAGAGCTTTCAGGGCTGGGCCCTTCCTCGTGGGAGAAGGATCCGACCGTTCGCCTTTTCAGAAAGAGGCTCTGCCGAGGCTGAGCGCCGTGAGATGTTCCGTCTCTGGGAAAGCACAGATCCCCAGTGCTGTTGTGCCTGTAGGGAGGGTGCCAAGGGACGGTGAAGAGCAGCAAGAGCTTTCAGGGCTGGGCCCTTCCTCGTGGGAGAAGGATCCGACCGTTCGCCTTTTCAGAAAGAGGCTCTGCCGAGGCTGAGCGCCGTGAGATGTTCTGTCTCTGGGAAAGCACAGATCCCCAGTGCTGTTGTGCCTGTAGGTAGGGTGCCAAGGGACGGTGAAGAGCAGCAAGAGCTTTCAGGGCTGGGCCCTTCCTCGTGGGAGAAGGATCCGACCGTTCGCCTTTTCAGAAAGAGTCTCTGCCGAGGCTGAGAGCCGTGAGATGTTCCGTCTCTGGGAAAGCACAGATCCCCAGTGCTGTTGTGCCTGTAGGTAGGGTGCCAAGGGACGGTGAAGAGCAGCAAGAGCTTTCAGGGCTGGGCCCTTCCTCGTGGGAGAAGGATCCGACCGTTCGCCTTTTCAGAAAGAGGCTCTGCCGAGGCTGAGCGCCGTGAGATGTTCCGTCTCTGGGAAAGCACAGATCCCCAGTGCTGTTGTGCCTGTAGGTAGGGTGCCAAGGGACGGTGAAGAGCAGCAAGAGCTTTCAGGGCTGGGCCCTTCCTCGTGGGAGAAGGATCCGACCGTTCGCCTTTTCAGAAAGAGGCTCTGCCGAGACTGAGCGCCGTGAGATGTTCCGTGTCTGGGAAAGCACAGATCCCCAGTGCTGTTGTGCCTGTAGGTAGGGTGCCAAGGGACGGTGAAGAGCAGCAAGAGCTTTCAGGGCTGGGCCCTTCCTCGTGGGAGAAGGATCCGACCGTTCGCCTTTTCAGAAAGAGGCTCTGCCGAGGCTGAGCGCCGTGAGATGTTCCGTCTCTGGGAAAGCACAGATCCCCAGTGCTGTTGTGCCTGTAGGTAGGGTGCCAAGGGACGGTGAAGAGCAGCAAGAGCTTTCAGGGCTGGGCCCTTCCTCGTGGGAGAAGGATCCGACCGTTCGCCTTTTTCTGAAAGAGGCTTGCCGAGGCGGAGCGCCGTGAGATGTTCCGTGTCTGGGAAAGCACAGATCCCCAGTGCTGTTGTGCCTGTAGGTAGGGTGCCAAGGGACGGTGAAGAGCAGCAAGAGCTTTCAGGGCTGGGCCCTTCCTCGTGGGAGAAGGATCCGACCGTTCGCCTTTTCAGAAAGAGTCTCTGCCGAGGCTGAGCGCCGTGAGATGTTCCGTCTCTGGGAAAGCACAGATCCCCAGTGCTGTTGTGCCTGTAGGTAGGGTGCCAAGGGACGGTGAAGAGCAGCAAGAGCTTTCAGGGCTGGGCCCTTCCTCGTGGGAGAAGGATCCGACCGTTCGCCTTTTCAGAAAGAGGCTCTGCCGAGGCTGAGCGCCGTGAGATGTTCCGTGTCTGGGAAAGCGAAGATCCCCAGTGCTGTTGTGCCTGTAGGTAGGGTGCCAAGGGACGTTGAAGAGCAGCAAGAGCTTTCAGGGCTGGGCCCTTCCTCGTGGGAGAAGGATCCGACCGTTCGCCTTTTCAGAAAGAGGCTCTACCGAGGCTGAGCGCCGTGAGATGTTCCGTCTCTGGGAAAGCACAGATCCCCAGTGCTGTTGTGCCTGTAGGTAGGGTGCCAAGGGACGGTGAAGAGCAGCAAGAGCTTTCAGGGCTGGGCCCTTCCTCGTGGGAGAAGGATCCGACCGTTCGCCTTTTTCTGAAAGAGACTTGCCGAGGCTGAGCGCCGTGAGATGTTCCGTCTCTGGGAAAGCACAGATCCCCAGTGCTGTTGTGCCTGTAGGTAGGGTGCCAAGGGACGGTGAAGAGCAGCAAGAGCTTTCAGGGCTGGGCCCTTCCTCGTGGGAGAAGGATCCGACCGTTCACCTTTTCAGAAAGAGGCTCTGCCGAGGCTGAGGGCCGTGAGATGTTCCGTGTCTGGGAAAGCACAGATCCCCAGTGCTGTTGTGCCTGTAGGTAGGGTGCCAAGGGACGGTGAAGAGCAGCAAGAGCTTTCAGGGCTGGGCCCTTCCTCGTGGGAGAAGGATCCGACCGTTCGCCTTTTCAGAAAGAGGCTCTGCCGAGGCTGAGCGCCGTGAGATGTTCCGTCTCTGGGAAAGCACAGATCCCCAGTGCTGTTGTGCCTGTAGGTAGGGTGCCAAGGGACGGTGAAGAGCAGCAAGAGCTTTCAGGGCTGGGCCCTTACTCGTGGGAGAAGGATCCGACCGTTCGCCTTTTCAGAAAGAGGCTCTGCCGAGGCTGAGCGCCGTGAGATGTTCCGTGTCTGGGAAAGCACAGATCCCCAGTGCTGTTGTGCCTGTAGGGAGGGTGCCAAGGGACGGTGAAGAGCAGCAAGAGCTTTCAGGGCTGGGCCCTTCCTCGTGGGAGAAGGATCCGACCGTTCGCCTTTTCAGAAAGAGGCTCTGCCGAGGCTGAGCGCCGTGAGATGTTCCGTCTCTGGGAAAGCACAGATCCCCAGTGCTGTTGTGCCTGTAGGTAGGGTGCCAAGGGACGGTGAAGAGCAGCAAGAGCTTTCAGGGCTGGGCCCTTCCTCGTGGGAGAAGGATCCGACCGTTCGCCTTTTCAGAAAGAGACTTGCCGAGGCGGAGCGCCATGAGATGTTCCGTGTCTGGGAAAGCACAGATCCCCAGTGCTGTTGTGCCTGTAGGTAGGGTGCCAAGGGACGGTGAAGAGCAGCAAGAGCTTTCAGGGCTGGGCCCTTCCTCGTGGGAGAAGGATCCGAGCGTTCGCCTTTTCAGAAAGAGGCTTGCCGAGGCGGAGCGCCGTGAGATGTTCCGTCTCTGGGAAAGCACAGATCCCCAGTGCTGTTGTGCCTGTAGGTAGGGTGCCAAGGGACGGTGAAGAGCAGCAAGAGCTTTCAGGGCTGGGCCCTTCCTCGTGGGAGAAGGATCCGACCGTTCGCCTTTTCAGAAAGAGGCTCTGCCGAGGCTGAGCGCCGTGAGATGTTCCGTCTCTGGGAAAGCACAGATCCCCAGTGCTGTTGTGCCTGTAGGTAGGGTGCCAAGGGACGGTGAAGAGCAGCAAGAGCTTTCAGGGCTGGGCCCTTCCTCGTGGGAGAAGGATCCGACCGTTCGCCTTTTCAGAAAGAGGCTCTGCCGAGGCTGAGCGCCGTGAGATGTTCCGTGTCTGGGAAAGCACAGATCCCCAGTGCTGTTGTGCCTGTAGGTAGGGTGCCAAGGGACGGTGAAGAGCAGCAAGAGCTTTCAGGGCTGGGCCCTTCCTCGTGGGAGAAGGATCCGACCGTTCGCCTTTTCAGAAAGAGGCTCTGCCGAGACTGAGCGCCGTGAGATGTTCCGTGTCTGGGAAAGCACAGATCCCCAGTGCTGTTGTGCCTGTAGGTAGGGTGCCAAGGGACGGTGAAGAGCAGCAAGAGCTTTCAGGGCTGGGCCCTTCCTCGTGGGAGAAGGATCCGACCGTTCGCCTTTTCAGAAAGAGGCTCTGCCGAGGCTGAGCGCCGTGAGATGTTCCGTCTCTGGGAAAGCACAGATCCCCAGTGCTGTTGTGCCTGTAGGTAGGGTGCCAAGGGACGGTGAAGAGCAGCAAGAGCTTTCAGGGCTGGGCCCTTCCTCGTGGGAGAAGGATCCGACCGTTCGCCTTTTTCTGAAAGAGACTTGCCGAGGCTGAGCGCCGTGAGATGTTCCGTGTCTGGGAAAGCACAGATCCCCAGTGCTGTTGTGCCTGTAGGTAGGGTGCCAAGGGACGGTGAAGAGCAGCAAGAGCTTTCAGGGCTGGGCCCTTCCTCGTGGGAGAAGGATCCGACCGTTCGCCTTTTCAGAAAGAGGCTCTGCCGAGGCTGAGCGCCGTGAGATGTTCCGTGTCTGGGAAAGCGCAGATCCCCAGTGCTGTTGTGCCTGTAGGTAGGGTGCCAAGGGACGGTGAAGAGCAGCAAGAGCTTTCAGGGCTGGGCCCTTCCTCGTGGGAGAAGGATCCGACCGTTCGCCTTTTCAGAAAGAGGCTCTACCGAGGCTGAGCGCCGTGAGATGTTCCGTCTCTGGGAAAGCACAGATCCCCAGTGCTGTTGTGCCTGTAGGTAGGGTGCCAAGGGACGGTGAAGAGCAGCAAGAGCTTTCAGGGCTGGGCCCTTCCTCGTGGGAGAAGGATCCGACCGTTCGCCTTTTCAGAAAGAGGCTCTGCCGAGGCTGAGGGCCGTGAGATGTTCCGTCTCTGGGAAAGCACAGATCCCCAGTGCTGTTGTGCCTGTAGGTAGGGTGCCAAGGGACGGTGAAGAGCAGCAAGAGCTTTCAGGGCTGGGCCCTTACTCGTGGGAGAAGGATCCGACCGTTCGCCTTTTCAGAAAGAGACTTGCCGAGGCGGAGCGCCATGAGATGTTCTGTGTCTGGGAAAGCACAGATCCCCAGTGCTGTTGTGCCTGTAGGTAGGGTGCCAAGGGACGGTGAAGAGCAGCAAGAGCTTTCAGGGCTGGGCCCTTCCTCGTGGGAGAAGGATCCGACCGTTCGCCTTTTCAGAAAGAGGCTTGCCGAGGCAGAGCGCCGTGAGATGTTCCATCTCTGGGAAAGCACAGATCCCCAGTGCTGTTGTGCCTGTACGTAGGGCGCCAAGGGACGGTGAAGAGCAGCAAGAGCTTTCAGGGCTGGGCCCTTCCTCGTGGGAGAAGGATCCGACCGTTCGCCTTTTTCTGAAAGAGGCTTGCCGAGGCGGAGCGCCGTGAGATGTTCTGTCTCTGGGAAAGCACAGATCCCCAGTGCTGTTGTGCCTGTAGGTAGGGTGCCAAGGGACGGTGAAGAGCAGCAAGAGCTTTCAGGGCTGGGCCCTTCCTCGTGGGAGAAGGATCCGACCGTTCGCCTTTTCAGAAAGAGGCTCTGCCGAGGCTGAGCGCCGTGAGATGTTCCGTGTCTGGGAAAGCACAGATCCCCAGTGCTGTTGTGCCTGTAGGTAGGGTGCCAAGGGACGGTGAAGAGCAGCAAGAGCTTTCAGGGCTGGGCCCTTCCTCGTGGGAGAAGGATCCGACCGTTCGCCTTTTCAGAAAGAGGCTCTGCCGAGGCTGAGCGCCGTGAGATGTTCCGTGTCTGGGAAAGCACAGATCCCCAGTGCTGTTGTGCCTGTAGGTAGGGTGCCAAGGGATGGTGAAGAGCAGCAAGAGCTTTCAGGGCTGGGCCCTTCCTCGTGGGAGAAGGATCCGACCGTTCGCCTTTTCGAAAGAGGCTCTGCCGAGGCTGAGCGCCATGAGATGTTCTGTGTCTGGGAAAGCACAGATCCCCAGTGCTGTTGTGCCTGTAGGTAGGGTGCCAAGGGACGGTGAAGAGCAGCAAGAGCTTTCAGGGCTGGGCCCTTACTCGTGGGAGAAGGATCCGACCGTTCGCCTTTTCAGAAAGAGGCTCTGCCGAGGCTGAGCGCCGTGAGATGTTCCGTGTCTGGGAAAGCACAGATCCCCAGTGCTGTTGTGCCTGTAGGTAGGGTGCCAAGGGACGGTGAAGAGCAGCAAGAGCTTTCAGGGCTGGGCCCTTCCTCGTGGGAGAAGGATCCGACCGTTCGCCTTTTCAGAAAGAGACTTGCCGAGGCGGAGCGCCGTGAGATGTTCCGTCTCTGGGAAAGCACAGATCCCCAGTGCTGTTGTGCCTGTAGGTAGGGTGCCAAGGGACGGTGAAGAGCAGCAAGAGCTTTCAGGGCTGGGCCCTTCCTCGTGGGAGAAGGATCCGACCGTTCGCCTTTTCAGAAAGAGACTTGCCGAGGCGGAGCGCCATGAGATGTTCCGTGTCTGGGAAAGCACAGATCCCCAGTGCTGTTGTGCCTGTAGGTAGGGTGCCAAGGGACGGTGAAGAGCAGCAAGAGCTTTCAGGGCTGGGCCCTTCCTCGGGGGAGAAGGATCCGACCGTTCGCCTTTTCAGAAAGAGGCTCTGCCGAGGCTGAGCGCCGTGAGATGTTCCGTCTCTGGGAAAGCACAGATCCCCAGTGCTGTTGTGCCTGTAGGTAGGGTGCCAAGGGACGGTGAAGAGCAACAAGAGCTTTCAGGGCTGGGCCCTTCCTCGGGGGAGAAGGATCCGACCGTTCGCCTTTTCAGAAAGAGTCTCTGCCGAGGCTGAGAGCCGTGAGATGTTCCGTCTCTGCGAAAGCACAGATCCCCAGTGCTGTTGTGCCTGTAGGTAGGGTGCCAAGGGACGTTGAAGAGCAGCAAGAGCTTTCAGGGCTGGGCCCTTCCTCGTGGGAGAAGGATCCGACCGTTCGCCTTTTCAGAAAGAGGCTCTGCCGAGGCTGAGCGCCGTGAGATGTTCCGTGTCTGGGAAAGCACAGATCCCCAGTGCTGTTGTGCCTGTAGGTAGGGTGCCAAGGGACGTTGAAGAGCAGCAAGAGCTTTCAGGGCTGGGCCCTTCCTCGTGGGAGAAGGATCCGACCGTTCACCTTTTCAGAAAGAGGCTCTGCGATGGCTGAGCGCCGTGAGATGTTCCGTCTCTGGGAAAGCACAGATCCCCAGTGCTGTTGTGCCTGTAGGTAGGGTGCCAAGGGACGGTGAAGAGCAGCAAGAGCTTTCAGGGCTGGGCCCTTCCTCGTGGGAGAAGGATCCGACCGTTCGCCTTTTCAGAAAGAGGCTCTGCCGAGGCTGAGCGCCGTGAGATGTTCCGTCTCTGGGAAAGCACAGATCCCCAGTGCTGTTGTGCCTGTAGGTAGGGTGCCAAGGGACGGTGAAGAGCAGCAAGAGCTTTCAGGGCTGGGCCATTCCTCGTGGGAGAAGGATCCGACCGTTCGCCTTTTTCTGAAAGAGACTTGCCGAGGCTGAGCGCCGTGAGATGTTCCATCTCTGGGAAAGCACAGATCCCCAGTGCTGTTGTGCCTGTAGGTAGGGTGCCAAGGGACGTTGAAGAGCAGCAAGAGCTTTCAGGGCTGGGCCCTTCCTCGTGGGAGAAGGATCCGACCGTTCGCCTTTTCAGAAAGAGGCTCTGCCGAGGCTGAGCGCCGTGAGATGTTCCGTCTCTGGGAAAGCACAGATCCCCAGTGCTGTTGTGCCTGTAGGTAGGGTGCCAAGGGACGGTGAAGAGCAGCAAGAGCTTTCAGGGCTGGGCCCTTCCTCGTGGGAGAAGGATCCGACCGTTCGCCTTTTCAGAAAGAGGCTCTGCCGAGGCTGAGCGCCGTGAGATGTTCCGTCTCTGGGAAAGCACAGATCCCCAGTGCTGTTGTGCCTGTAGGTAGGGTGCCAAGGGACGGTGAAGAGCAACAAGAGCTTTCAGGGCTGGGCCCTTCCTCGTGGGAGAAGGATCCGACCGTTCGCCTTTTCAGAAAGAGTCTCTGCCGAGGCTGAGAGCCGTGAGATGTTCCGTCTCTGCGAAAGCACAGATCCCCAGTGCTGTTGTGCCTGTAGGTAGGGTGCCAAGGGACGTTGAAGAGCAGCAAGAGCTTTCAGGGCTGGGCCCTTCCTCGTGGGAGAAGGATCCGACCGTTCGCCTTTTCAGAAAGAGGCTCTGCCGAGGCTGAGCGCCGTGAGATGTTCCGTGTCTGGGAAAGCACAGATCCCCAGTGCTGTTGTGCCTGTAGGTAGGGTGCCAAGGGACGGTGAAGAGCAGCAAGAGCTTTCAGGGCTGGGCCCTTCCTCGTGGGAGAAGGATCCGACCGTTCGCCTTTTCAGAAAGAGGCTCTGCCGAGGCTGAGCGCCGTGAGATGTTCCGTCTCTGGGAAAGCACAGATCCCCAGTGCTGTTGTGCCTGTAGGTAGGGTGCCAAGGGACGGTGAAGAGCAACAAGAGCTTTCAGGGCTGGGCCCTTCCTCGTGGGAGAAGGATCCGACCGTTCGCCTTTTCAGAAAGAGGCTCTGCCGAGGCTGAGCGCCGTGAGATGTTCCGTGTCTGGGAAAGCACAGATCCCCAGTGCTGTTGTGCCTGTAGGTAGGGTGCCAAGGGACGGTGAAGAGCAGCAAGAGCTTTCAGGGCTGGGCCCTTCCTCGTGGGAGAAGGATCCGACCGTTCGCCTTTTTCTGAAAGAGACTTGCCGAGGCTGAGCGCCGTGAGATGTTCCATCTCTGGGAAAGCACAGATCCCCAGTGCTGTTGTGCCTGTAGGTAGGGTGCCAAGGGACGGTGAAGAGCAGCAAGAGCTTTCAGGGCTGGGCCCTTCCTCGTGGGAGAAGGATCCGACCGTTCGCCTTTTCAGAAAGAGGCTCTGCCGAGACTGAGCGCCGTGAGATGTTCCGTCTCTGGGAAAGCACAGATCCCCAGTGCTGTTGTGCCTGTAGGTAGGGTGCCAAGGGACGGTGAAGAGCAGCAAGAGCTTTCAGGGCTGGGCCCTTCCTCGTGGGAGAAGGATCCGACCGTTCGCCTTTTCAGAAAGAGGCTCTGCCGAGGCTGAGCACCGTGAGATGTTCCGTCTCTGGGAAAGCACAGATCCCCAGTGCTGTTGTGCCTGTAGGTAGGGTGCCAAGGGACGGTGAAGAGCAGCAAGAGCTTTCAGGGCTGGGCCCTTCCTCGTGGGAGAAGGATCCGACCGTTCGCCTTTTCAGAAAGAGGCTCTGCCGAGGCTGAGCGCCGTGAGATGTTCTGTGTCTGGGAAAGCACAGATCCCCAGTGCTGTTGTGCCTGTAGGTAGGGTGCCAAGGGACGGTGAAGAGCAACAAGAGCTTTCAGGGCTGGGCCCTTCCTCGTGGGAGAAGGATCCGACCGTTCGCCTTTTCAGAAAGAGGCTCTGCCGAGGCTGAGCGCCGTGAGATGTTCCGTCTCTGGGAAAGCACAGATCCCCAGTGCTGTTGTGCCTGTAGGTAGGGTGCCAAGGGACGGTGAAGAGCAGCAAGAGCTTTCAGGGCTGGGCCCTTCCTCGGGGGAGAAGGATCCGACCGTTCGCCTTTTCAGAAAGAGGCTCTGCCGAGGCTGAGCGCCGTGAGATGTTCCGTCTCTGGGAAAGCACAGATCCCCAGTGCTGTTGTGCCTGTAGGTAGGGTGCCAAGGGACGGTGAAGAGCAACAAGAGCTTTCAGGGCTGGGCCCTTCCTCGTGGGAGAAGGATCCGACCGTTCGCCTTTTCAGAAAGAGGCTCTGCCGAGGCTGAGCGCCGTGAGATGTTCCGTCTCTGGGAAAGCACAGATCCCCAGTGCTGTTGTGCCTGTAGGTAGGGTGCCAAGGGACGGTGAAGAGCAGCAAGAGCTTTCAGGGCTGGGCCCTTCCTCGTGGGAGAAGGATCCGACCGTTCGCCTTTTCAGAAAGAGGCTCTGCCGAGGCTGAGCGCCGTGAGATGTTCCGTGTCTGGGAAAGCACAGATCCCCAGTGCTGTTGTGCCTGTAGGTAGGGTGCCAAGGGACGGTGAAGAGCAGCAAGAGCTTTCAGGGCTGGGCCCTTCCTCGTGGGAGAAGGATCCGACCGTTCGCCTTTTCAGAAAGAGGCTCTGCCGAGGCTGAGCGCCGTGAGATGTTCCGTCTCTGGGAAAGCACAGATCCCCAGTGCTGTTGTGCCTGTAGGTAGGGTGCCAAGGGACGGTGAAGAGCAGCAAGAGCTTTCAGGGCTGGGCCCTTCCTCGTGGGAGAAGGATCCGACCGTTCGCCTTTTCAGAAAGAGACTTGCCGAGGCGGAGCGCCGTGAGATGTTCCGTGTCTGGGAAAGCACAGATCCCCAGTGCTGTTGTGCCTGTAGGTAGGGTGCCAAGGGACGGTGAAGAGCAGCAAGAGCTTTCAGGGCTGGGCCCTTCCTCGTGGGAGAAGGATCCGAGCGTTCGCCTTTTCAGAAAGAGGCTCTGCCGAGGCTGAGCGCCGTGAGATGTTCCGTCTCTGGGAAAGCACAGATCCCCAGTGCTGTTGTGCCTGTAGGTAGGGTGCCAAGGGACGGTGAAGAGCAGCAAGAGCTTTCAGGGCTGGGCCCTTCCTCGTGGGAGAAGGATCCGACCGTTCGCCTTTTTCTGAAAGAGACTTGCCGAGGCTGAGCGCCGTGAGATGTTCCGTGTCTGGGAAAGCACAGATCCCCAGTGCTGTTGTGCCTGTAGGTAGGGTGCCAAGGGACGTTGAAGAGCAGCAAGAGCTTTCAGGGCTGGGCCCTTCCTCGTGGGAGAAGGATCCGACCGTTCGCCTTTTCAGAAAGAGGCTCTGCCGAGGCTGAGCGCCGTGAGATGTTCCGTCTCTGGGAAAGCACAGATCCCCAGTGCTGTTGTGCCTGTAGGTAGGGTGCCAAGGGACGGTGAAGAGCAGCAAGAGCTTTCAGGGCTGGGCCCTTCCTCGTGGGAGAAGGATCCGACCGTTCGCTTTTTTCTGAAAGAGACTTGCCGAGGCTGAGCGCCGTGAGATGTTCCATCTCTGGGAAAGCACAGATCCGCAGTGCTGTTGTGCCTGTAGGTAGGGTGCCAAGGGACGGTGAAGAGCAGCAAGAGCTTTCAGGGCTGGGCCCTTCCTCGTGGGAGAAGGATCCGACCGTTCGCCTTTTCAGAAAGAGGCTCTGCCGAGGCTGAGCGCCGTGAGATGTTCCGTCTCTGGGAAAGCACAGATCCCCAGTGCTGTTGTGCCTGTAGGTAGGGTGCCAAGGGACGGTGAAGAGCAGCAAGAGCTTTCAGGGCTGGGCCCTTCCTCGTGGGAGAAGGATCCGACCGTTCGCCTTTTTCTGAAAGAGACTTGCCGAGGCTGAGCGCCGTGAGATGTTCCATCTCTGGGAAAGCACAGATCCCCAGTGCTGTTGTGCCTGTAGGTAGGGTGCCAAGGGACGTTGAAGAGCAGCAAGAGCTTTCAGGGCTGGGCCCTTCCTCGTGGGAGAAGGATCCGACCGTTCGCCTTTTCAGAAAGAGGCTCTGCCGAGGCTGAGCGCCGTGAGATGTTCCGTGTCTGGGAAAGCACAGATCCCCAGTGCTGTTGTGCCTGTAGGTAGGGTGCCAAGGGACGGTGAAGAGCAGCAAGAGCTTTCAGGGCTGGGCCCTTCCTCGTGGGAGAAGGATCCGACCGTTCGCCTTTTTCTGAAAGAGACATGCCGAGGCTGAGCGCCGTGAGATGTTCCATCTCTGGGAAAGCACAGATCCCCAGTGCTGTTGTGCCTGTAGGTAGGGTGCCAAGGGACGGTGAAGAGCAGCAAGAGCTTTCAGGGCTGGGCCCTTCCTCGTGGGAGAAGGATCCGACCGTTCGCCTTTTCAGAAAGAGGCTCTGCCGAGGCTGAGCGCCGTGAGATGTTCCGTCTCTGGGAAAGCACAGATCCCCAGTGCTGTTGTGCCTGTAGGTAGGGTGCCAAGGGACGGTGAAGAGCAGCAAGAGCTTTCAGGGCTGGGCCCTTCCTCGTGGGAGAAGGATCCGACCGTTCGCCTTTTTCTGAAAGAGACATGCCGAGGCTGAGCGCCGTGAGATGTTCCATCTCTGGGAAAGCACAGATCCCCAGTGCTGTTGTGCCTGTAGGTAGGGTGCCAAGGGACGGTGAAGAGCAGCAAGAGCTTTCAGGGCTGGGCCCTTCCTCGTGGGAGAAGGATCCGACCGTTCGCCTTTTCAGAAAGAGGCTCTGCCGAGACTGAGCGCCGTGAGATGTTCCGTCTCTGGGAAAGCACAGATCCCCAGTGCTGTTGTGCCTGTAGGTAGGGTGCCAAGGGACGGTGAAGAGCAACAAGAGCTTTCAGGGCTGGGCCCTTCCTCGTGGGAGAAGGATCCGATCGTTCGCCTTTTCAGAAAGAGTCTCTGCCGAGGCTGAGCGCCGTGAGATGTTCCGTGTCTGGGAAAGCACAGATCCCCAGTGCTGTTGTGCCTGTAGGTAGGGTGCCAAGGGACGGTGAAGAGCAGCAAGAGCTTTCAGGGCTGGGCCCTTCCTCGTGGGAGAAGGATCCGACCGTTCGCCTTTTCAGAAAGAGGCTCTGCCGAGGCTGAGCGCCGTGAGATGTTCCGTGTCTGGGAAAGCACAGATCCCCAGTGCTGTTGTGCCTGTAGGTAGGGTGCCAAGGGACGGTGAAGAGCAGCAAGAGCTTTCAGGGCTGGGCCCTTCCTCGTGGGAGAAGGATCCGACCGTTCGCCTTTTCAGAAAGAGGCTCTGCCGAGGCTGAACGCCGTGAGATGTTCCGTCTCTGGGAAAGCACAGATCCCCAGTGCTGTTGTGCCTGTACGTAGGGCGCCAAGGGACGGTGAAGAGCAGCAAGAGCTTTCAGGGCTGGGCCCTTCCTCGTGGGAGAAGGATCCGACCGTTCGCCTTTTCAGAAAGAGGCTCTGCCGAGGCTGAGCGCCGTGAGATGTTCCGTCTCTGGGAAAGCACAGATCCCCAGTGCTGTTGTGCCTGTAGGTAGGGTGCCAAGGGACGGTGGAGAGCAACAAGAGCTTTCAGGGCTGGGCCCTTCCTCGTGGGAGAAGGATCCGACCGTTCGCCTTTTTCTGAAAGAGACTTGCCGAGGCTGAGCGCCGTGAGATGTTCCGTGTCTGGGAAAGCACAGATCCCCAGTGCTGTTGTGCCTGTAGGTAGGGCGCCAAGGGACGTTGAAGAGCAGCAAGAGCTTTCAGGGCTGGGCCCTTCCTCGTGGGAGAAGGATCCGACCGTTCGCCTTTTCAGAAAGAGGCTCTGCCGAGGCTGAGCGCCGAGAGATGTTCCGTCTCTGGGAAAGCACAGATCCCCAGTGCTGTTGTGCCTGTAGGTAGGGTGCCAAGGGACGGTGAAGAGCAGCAAGAGCTTTCAGGGCTGGGCTCTTCCTCGTGGGAGAAGGATCCGACCGTTCGCCTTTTCAGAAAGAGGCTCTGCCGAGGCTGAGCGCCGTGAGATGTTCCGTGTCTGGGAAAGCACAGATCCCCAGTGCTGTTGTGCCTGTAGGTAGGGTGCCAAGGGACGGTGAAGAGCAGCAAGAGCTTTCAGGGCTGGGCCCTTACTCGTGGGAGAAGGATCCGACCGTTCGCCTTTTCAGAAAGAGACTTGCCGAGGCGGAGCGCCGTGAGATGTTCCGTGTCTGGGAAAGCACAGATCCCCAGTGCTGTTGTGCCTGTAGGTAGGGTGCCAAGGGACGGTGAAGAGCAGCAAGAGCTTTCAGGGCTGGGCCCTTCCTCGTGGGAGAAGGATCCGAGCGTTCGCCTTTTCAGAAAGAGGCTCTGCCGAGGCTGAGCGCCGTGAGATGTTCCGTCTCTGGGAAAGCACAGATCCCCAGTGCTGTTGTGCCTGTAGGTAGGGTGCCAAGGGACGGTGAAGAGCAGCAAGAGCTTTCAGGGCTGGGCCCTTCCTCGTGGGAGAAGGATCCGACCGTTCGCCTTTTTCTGAAAGAGACTTGCCGAGGCTGAGCGCCGTGAGATGTTCCGTGTCTGGGAAAGCACAGATCCCCAGTGCTGTTGTGCCTGTAGGTAGGGTGCCAAGGGACGTTGAAGAGCAGCAAGAGCTTTCAGGGCTGGGCCCTTCCTCGTGGGAGAAGGATCCGACCGTTCGCCTTTTCAGAAAGAGGCTCTGCCGAGGCTGAGCGCCGTGAGATGTTCCGTCTCTGGGAAAGCACAGATCCCCAGTGCTGTTGTGCCTGTAGGTAGGGTGCCAAGGGACGGTGAAGAGCAGCAAGAGCTTTCAGGGCTGGGCCCTTCCTCGTGGGAGAAGGATCCGACCGTTCGCTTTTTTCTGAAAGAGACTTGCCGAGGCTGAGCGCCGTGAGATGTTCCATCTCTGGGAAAGCACAGATCCGCAGTGCTGTTGTGCCTGTAGGTAGGGTGCCAAGGGACGTTGAAGAGCAGCAAGAGCTTTCAGGGCTGGGCCCTTCCTCGTGGGAGAAGGATCCGACCGTTCGCCTTTTCAGAAAGAGGCTCTGCCGAGGCTGAGCGCCGTGAGATGTTCCGTGTCTGGGAAAGCACAGATCCCCAGTGCTGTTGTGCCTGTAGGTAGGGTGCCAAGGGACGGTGAAGAGCAGCAAGAGCTTTCAGGGCTGGGCCCTTCCTCGTGGGAGAAGGATCCGACCGTTCGCCTTTTTCTGAAAGAGACTTGCCGAGGCTGAGCGCCGTGAGATGTTCCATCTCTGGGAAAGCACAGATCCCCAGTGCTGTTGTGCCTGTAGGTAGGGTGCCAAGGGACGTTGAAGAGCAGCAAGAGCTTTCAGGGCTGGGCCCTTCCTCGTGGGAGAAGGATCCGAGCGTTCGCCTTTTCAGAAAGAGGCTCTGCCGAGGCTGAGCGCCGTGAGATGTTCCGTGTCTGGGAAAGCACAGATCCCCAGTGCTGTTGTGCCTGTAGGTAGGGTGCCAAGGGACGGTGAAGAGCAGCAAGAGCTTTCAGGGCTGGGCCCTTCCTCGTGGGAGAAGGATCCGACCGTTCGCCTTTTCAGAAAGAGGCTCTGCCGAGGCTGAGCGCCGTGAGATGTTCCGTGTCTGGGAAAGCACAGATCCCCAGTGCTGTTGTGCCTGTAGGTAGGGTGCCAAGGGACGGTGAAGAGCAGCAAGAGCTTTCAGGGCTGGGCCCTTCCTCGTGGGAGAAGGATCCGACCGTTCGCCTTTTCAGAAAGAGGCTCTGCCGAGGCTGAGCGCCGTGAGATGTTCCGTCTCTGGGAAAGCACAGATCCCCAGTGCTGTTGTGCCTGTAGGTAGGGTGCCAAGGGACGGTGAAGAGCAGAAAGAGCTTTCAGGGCTGGGCCCTTCCTCGTGGGAGAAGGATCCGACCGTTCGCCTTTTTCTGAAAGAGACATGCCGAGGCTGAGCGCCGTGAGATGTTCCATCTCTGGGAAAGCACAGATCCCCAGTGCTGTTGTGCCTGTAGGTAGGGTGCCAAGGGACGGTGAAGAGCAGCAAGAGCTTTCAGGGCTGGGCCCTTCCTCGTGGGAGAAGGATCCGACCGTTCGCCTTTTCAGAAAGAGGCTCTGCCGAGGCTGAGCGCCGTGAGATGTTCCGTCTCTGGGAAAGCACAGATCCCCAGTGCTGTTGTGCCTGTAGGTAGGGTGCCAAGGGACGGTGAAGAGCAGCAAGAGCTTTCAGGGCTGGGCCCTTCCTCGTGGGAGAAGGATCCGACCGTTCGCCTTTTCAGAAAGAGTCTCTGCCGAGGCTGAGCGCCGTGAGATGTTCCGTGTCTGGGAAAGCACAGATCCCCAGTGCTGTTGTGCCTGTAGGTAGGGTGCCAAGGGACGGTGAAGAGCAGCAAGAGCTTTCAGGGCTGGGCCCTTCCTCGTGGGAGAAGGATCCGACCGTTCGCCTTTTCAGAAAGAGGCTCTGCCGAGGCTGAGCGCCGTGAGATGTTCCGTGTCTGGGAAAGCACAGATCCCCAGTGCTGTTGTGCCTGTAGGTAGGGTGCCAAGGGACGGTGAAGAGCAGCAAGAGCTTTCAGGGCTGGGCCCTTCCTCGTGGGAGAAGGATCCGACCGTTCGCCTTTTCAGAAAGAGGCTCTGCCGAGGCTGAGCGCCGTGAGATGTTCTGTCTCTGGGAAAGCACAGATCCCCAGTGCTGTTGTGCCTGTAGGTAGGGTGCCAAGGGACGGTGAAGAGCAGCAAGAGCTTTCAGGGCTGGGCCCTTCCTCGTGGGAGAAGGATCCGACCGTTCGCCTTTTTCTGAAAGAGACTTCCCGAGGCTGAGCGCCGTGAGATGTTCCATCTCTGGGAAAGCACAGATCCCCAGTGCTGTTGTGCCTGTAGGTAGGGTGCCAAGGGACGGTGAAGAGCAGCAAGAGCTTTCAGGGCTGGGCCCTTCCTCGTGGGAGAAGGATCCGACCGTTCGCCTTTTCAGAAAGAGGCTCTGCCGAGGCTGAGCGCCGTGAGATGTTCCGTCTCTGGGAAAGCACAGATCCCCAGTGCTGTTGTGCCTGTAGGTAGGGTGCCAAGGGACGGTGGAGAGCAACAAGAGCTTTCAGGGCTGGGCCCTTCCTCGTGGGAGAAGGATCCGACCGTTCGCCTTTTCAGAAAGAGTCTCTGCCGAGGCTGAGAGCCGTGAGATGTTCCGTGTCTGGGAAAGCACAGATCCCCAGTGCTGTTGTGCCTGTAGGTAGGGTGCCAAGGGACGTTGAAGAGCAGCAAGAGCTTTCAGGGCTGGGCCCTTCCTCGTGGGAGAAGGATCCGACCGTTCGCCTTTTCAGAAAGAGGCTCTGCCGAGGCTGAGCGCCGTGAGATGTTCCGTCTCTGGGAAAGCACAGATCCCCAGTGCTGTTGTGCCTGTAGGTAGGGTGCCAAGGGACGGTGAAGAGCAGCAAGAGCTTTCAGGGCTGGGCCCTTCCGCGTGGGAGAAGGATCCGACCGTTCGCTTTTTTCTGAAAGAGACTTGCCGAGGCTGAGCGCCGTGAGATGTTCCATCTCTGGGAAAGCACAGATCCGCAGTGCTGTTGTGCCTGTAGGTAGGGTGCCAAGGGACGGTGAAGAGCAGCAAGAGCTTTCAGGGCTGGGCCCTTCCTCGTGGGAGAAGGATCCGACCGTTCGCCTTTTCAGAAAGAGGCTCTGCCGAGGCTGAGCGCCGTGAGATGTTCCGTGTCTGGGAAAGCACAGATCCCCAGTGCTGTTGTGCCTGTAGGTAGGGTGCCAAGGGACGGTGAAGAGCAGCAAGAGCTTTCAGGGCTGGGCCCTTCCTCGTGGGAGAAGGATCCGACCGTTCGCCTTTTCAGAAAGAGGCTCTGCCGAGGCTGAGCGCCGTGAGATGTTCCGTCTCTGGGAAAGCACAGATCCCCAGTGCTGTTGTGCCTGTAGGTAGGGTGCCAAGGGACGGTGAAGAGCAGCAAGAGCTTTCAGGGCTGGGCCCTTCCTCGTGGGAGAAGGATCCGACCGTTCGCCTTTTCAGAAAGAGGCTCTGCCGAGGCTGAGCGCCGTGAGATGTTCCGTGTCTGGGAAAGCACAGATCCCCAGTGCTGTTGTGCCTGTAGGTAGGGTGCCAAGGGACGGTGAAGAGCAGCAAGAGCTTTCAGGGCTGGGCCCTTCCTCGTGGGAGAAGGATCCGACCGTTCGCCTTTTTCTGAAAGAGACTTGCCGAGGCTGAGCGCCGTGAGATGTTCCATCTCTGGGAAAGCACAGATCCCCAGTGCTGTTGTGCCTGTAGGTAGGGTGCCAAGGGACGGTGAAGAGCAGCAAGAGCTTTCAGGGCTGGGACCTTCCTCGTGGGAGAAGGATCCGACCGTTCGCCTTTTCAGAAAGAGGCTCTGCCGAGGCTGAGCGCCGTGAGATGTTCCGTGTCTGGGAAAGCACAGATCCCCAGTGCTGTTGTGCCTGTAGGTAGGGTGCCAAGGGACGGTGAAGAGCAGCAAGAGCTTTCAGGGCTGGGCCCTTCCTCGTGGGAGAAGGATCCGACCGTTCGCCTTTTTCTGAAAGAGACTTGCCGAGGCTGAGCGCCGTGAGATGTTCCATCTCTGGGAAAGCACAGATCCCCAGTGCTGTTGTGCCTGTAGGTAGGGTGCCAAGGGACGGTGAAGAGCAGCAAGAGCTTTCAGGGCTGGGCCCTTCCTCGTGGGAGAAGGATCCGACCGTTCGCCTTTTCAGAAAGAGGCTCTGCCGAGGCTGAGCGCCGTGAGATGTTCCGTCTCTGGGAAAGCACAGATCCCCAGTGCTGTTGTGCCTGTAGGTAGGGTGCCAAGGGACGGTGAAGAGCAGCAAGAGCTTTCAGGGCTGGGCCCTTCCTCGTGGGAGAAGGATCCGACCGTTCGCCTTTTTCTGAAAGAGACTTGCCGAGGCTGAGCGCCGTGAGATGTTCCATCTCTGGGAAAGCACAGATCCCCAGTGCTGTTGTGCCTGTAGGTAGGGTGCCAAGGGACGGTGAAGAGCAGCAAGAGCTTTCAGGGCTGGGCCCTTCCTCGTGGGAGAAGGATCCGACCGTTCGCCTTTTTCTGAAAGAGACATGCCGAGGCTGAGCGCCGTGAGATGTTCCGTGTCTGGGAAAGCACAGATCCCCAGTGCTGTTGTGCCTGTAGGTAGGGTGCCAAGGGACGGTGAAGAGCAGCAAGAGCTTTCAGGGCTGGGCCCTTCCTCGTGGGAGAAGGATCCGACCGTTCGCCTTTTCAGAAAGAGGCTCTGCCGAGACTGAGCGCCGTGAGATGTTCCGTCTCTGGGAAAGCACAGATCCCCAGTGCTGTTGTGCCTGTAGGTAGGGTGCCAAGGGACGGTGAAGAGCAGCAAGAGCTTTCAGGGCTGGGCCCTTCCTCGTGGGAGAAGGATCCGACCGTTCGCCTTTTCAGAAAGAGTCTCTGCTGAGGCTGAGCGCCGTGAGATGTTCCGTGTCTGGGAAAGCACAGATCCCCAGTGCTGTTGTGCCTGTAGGTAGGGTGCCAAGGGACGGTGAAGAGCAGCAAGAGCTTTCAGGGCTGGGCCCTTCCTCGTGGGAGAAGGATCCGACCGTTCGCCTTTTCAGAAAGAGGCTCTGCCGAGGCTGAGCGCCGTGAGATGTTCCGTGTCTGGGAAAGCACAGA
The DNA here is from genome assembly GCF_964188355.1 of Buteo buteo. NCBI lineage: Eukaryota > Metazoa > Chordata > Aves > Accipitriformes > Accipitridae > Buteo > Buteo buteo. The sequence continues at coordinate 740,287 of NW_027439210.1, forward strand.
TCCCCAGTGCTGTTGTGCCTGTAGGTAGGGTGCCAAGGGACGGTGAAGAGCAGCAAGAGCTTTCAGGGCTGGGCCCTTCCTCGTGGGAGAAGGATCCGACCGTTCGCCTTTTCAGAAAGAGGCTCTGCCGAGGCTGAGCGCCGTGAGATGTTCCGTCTCTGGGAAAGCACAGATCCCCAGTGCTGTTGTGCCTGTAGGTAGGGTGCCAAGGGACGGTGAAGAGCAGAAAGAGCTTTCAGGGCTGGGCCCTTCCTCGTGGGAGAAGGATCCGACCGTTCGCCTTTTTCTGAAAGAGACTTCCCGAGGCTGAGCGCCGTGAGATGTTCCATCTCTGGGAAAGCACAGATCCCCAGTGCTGTTGTGCCTGTAGGTAGGGTGCCAAGGGACGGTGAAGAGCAGCAAGAGCTTTCAGGGCTGGGCCCTTCCTCGTGGGAGAAGGATCCGACCGTTCGCCTTTTCAGAAAGAGGCTCTGCCGAGGCTGAGCGCCGTGAGATGTTCCGTCTCTGGGAAAGCACAGATCCCCAGTGCTGTTGTGCCTGTAGGTAGGGTGCCAAGGGACGGTGGAGAGCAACAAGAGCTTTCAGGGCTGGGCCCTTCCTCGTGGGAGAAGGATCCGACCGTTCGCCTTTTCAGAAAGAGTCTCTGCCGAGGCTGAGAGCCGTGAGATGTTCCGTCTCTGCGAAAGCACAGATCCCCAGTGCTGTTGTGCCTGTAGGTAGGGTGCCAAGGGACGTTGAAGAGCAGCAAGAGCTTTCAGGGCTGGGCCCTTCCTCGTGGGAGAAGGATCCGACCGTTCGCCTTTTCAGAAAGAGGCTCTGCCGAGGCTGAGCGCCGAGAGATGTTCCGTCTCTGGGAAAGCACAGATCCCCAGTGCTGTTGTGCCTGTAGGTAGGGTGCCAAGGGACGGTGAAGAGCAGCAAGAGCTTTCAGGGCTGGGCCCTTCCTCGTGGGAGAAGGATCCGACCGTTCGCCTTTTCAGAAAGAGGCTCTGCCGAGGCTGAGCGCCGTGAGATGTTCCGTCTCTGGGAAAGCACAGATCCCCAGTGCTGTTGTGCCTGTAGGTAGGGTGCCAAGGGACGGTGAAGAGCAGCAAGAGCTTTCAGGGCTGGGCCCTTACTCGTGGGAGAAGGATCCGACCGTTCGCCTTTTCAGAAAGAGACTTGCCGAGGCGGAGCGCCGTGAGATGTTCCGTGTCTGGGAAAGCACAGATCCCCAGTGCTGTTGTGCCTGTAGGTAGGGTGCCAAGGGACGGTGAAGAGCAGCAAGAGCTTTCAGGGCTGGGCCCTTCCTCGTGGGAGAAGGATCCGAGCGTTCGCCTTTTCAGAAAGAGGCTCTGCCGAGGCTGAGCGCCGTGAGATGTTCCGTCTCTGGGAAAGCACAGATCCCCAGTGCTGTTGTGCCTGTAGGTAGGGTGCCAAGGGACGGTGAAGAGCAGCAAGAGCTTTCAGGGCTGGGCCCTTCCTCGTGGGAGAAGGATCCGACCGTTCGCCTTTTTCTGAAAGAGACTTGCCGAGGCTGAGCGCCGTGAGATGTTCCGTGTCTGGGAAAGCACAGATCCCCAGTGCTGTTGTGCCTGTAGGTAGGGTGCCAAGGGACGTTGAAGAGCAGCAAGAGCTTTCAGGGCTGGGCCCTTCCTCGTGGGAGAAGGATCCGACCGTTCGCCTTTTCAGAAAGAGGCTCTGCCGAGGCTAAGCGCCGTGAGATGTTCCGTCTCTGGGAAAGCACAGATCCCCAGTGCTGTTGTGCCTGTAGGTAGGGTGCCAAGGGACGGTGAAGAGCAGCAAGAGCTTTCAGGGCTGGGCCCTTCCTCGTGGGAGAAGGATCCGACCGTTCGCTTTTTTCTGAAAGAGACTTGCCGAGGCTGAGCGCCGTGAGATGTTCCATCTCTGGGAAAGCACAGATCCGCAGTGCTGTTGTGCCTGTAGGTAGGGTGCCAAGGGACGGTGAAGAGCAGCAAGAGCTTTCAGGGCTGGGCCCTTCCTCGTGGGAGAAGGATCCGACCGTTCGCCTTTTCAGAAAGAGGCTCTGCCGAGGCTGAGCGCCGTGAGATGTTCCGTGTCTGGGAAAGCACAGATCCCCAGTGCTGTTGTGCCTGTAGGTAGGGTGCCAAGGGACGGTGAAGAGCAGCAAGAGCTTTCAGGGCTGGGCCCTTCCTCGTGGGAGAAGGATCCGACCGTTCGCCTTTTTCTGAAAGAGACTTGCCGAGGCTGAGCGCCGTGAGATGTTCCATCTCTGGGAAAGCACAGATCCCCAGTGCTGTTGTGCCTGTAGGTAGGGTGCCAAGGGACGTTGAAGAGCAGCAAGAGCTTTCAGGGCTGGGCCCTTCCTCGTGGGAGAAGGATCCGACCGTTCGCCTTTTCAGAAAGAGGCTCTGCCGAGGCTGAGCGCCGTGAGATGTTCCGTGTCTGGGAAAGCACAGATCCCCAGTGCTGTTGTGCCTGTAGGTAGGGTGCCAAGGGACGGTGAAGAGCAGCAAGAGCTTTCAGGGCTGGGCCCTTCCTCGTGGGAGAAGGATCCGACCGTTCGCCTTTTTCTGAAAGAGACTTGCCGAGGCTGAGCGCCGTGAGATGTTCCATCTCTGGGAAAGCACAGATCCCCAGTGCTGTTGTGCCTGTAGGTAGGGTGCCAAGGGACGGTGAAGAGCAGCAAGAGCTTTCAGGGCTGGGCCCTTCCTCGTGGGAGAAGGATCCGACCGTTCGCCTTTTCAGAAAGAGGCTCTGCCGAGGCTGAGCGCCGTGAGATGTTCCGTCTCTGGGAAAGCACAGATCCCCAGTGCTGTTGTGCCTGTAGGTAGGGTGCCAAGGGACGGTGAAGAGCAGCAAGAGCTTTCAGGGCTGGGCCCTTCCTCGTGGGAGAAGGATCCGACCGTTCGCCTTTTTCTGAAAGAGACATGCCGAGGCTGAGCGCCGTGAGATGTTCCGTGTCTGGGAAAGCACAGATCCCCAGTGCTGTTGTGCCTGTAGGTAGGGTGCCAAGGGACGGTGAAGAGCAGCAAGAGCTTTCAGGGCTGGGCCCTTCCTCGTGGGAGAAGGATCCGACCGTTCGCCTTTTCAGAAAGAGGCTCTGCCGAGACTGAGCGCCGTGAGATGTTCCGTCTCTGGGAAAGCACAGATCCCCAGTGCTGTTGTGCCTGTAGGTAGGGTGCCAAGGGACGGTGAAGAGCAACAAGAGCTTTCAGGGCTGGGCCCTTCCTCGTGGGAGAAGGATCCGACCGTTCGCCTTTTCAGAAAGAGTCTCTGCCGAGGCTGAGCGCCGTGAGATGTTCCGTGTCTGGGAAAGCACAGATCCCCAGTGCTGTTGTGCCTGTAGGTAGGGTGCCAAGGGACGGTGAAGAGCAGCAAGAGCTTTCAGGGCTGGGCCCTTCCTCGTGGGAGAAGGATCCGACCGTTCGCCTTTTTCTGAAAGAGACTTGCCGAGGCTGAGCGCCGTGAGATGTTCCGTGTCTGGGAAAGCACAGATCCCCAGTGCTGTTGTGCCTGTAGGTAGGGTGCCAAGGGACGTTGAAGAGCAGCAAGAGCTTTCAGGGCTGGGCCCTTCCTCGTGGGAGAAGGATCCGACCGTTCGCCTTTTCAGAAAGAGGCTCTGCCGAGGCTGAGCGCCGTGAGATGTTCCGTCTCTGGGAAAGCACAGATCCCCAGTGCTGTTGTGCCTGTAGGTAGGGTGCCAAGGGACGGTGAAGAGCAGCAAGAGCTTTCAGGGCTGGGCCCTTCCTCGTGGGAGAAGGATCCGACCGTTCGCCTTTTTCTGAAAGAGACTTGCCGAGGCTGAGCGCCGTGAGATGTTCCATCTCTGGGAAAGCACAGATCCCCAGTGCTGTTGTGCCTGTAGGTAGGGTGCCAAGGGACGGTGAAGAGCAGCAAGAGCTTTCAGGGCTGGGCCCTTCCTCGTGGGAGAAGGATCCGACTGTTCGCCTTTTCAGAAAGAGGCTCTGCCGAGGCTGAGCGCCGTGAGATGTTCCGTCTCTGGGAAAGCACAGATCCCCAGTGCTGTTGTGCCTGTAGGTAGGGTGCCAAGGGACGGTGAAGAGCAGCAAGAGCTTTCAGGGCTGGGCCCTTCCTCGTGGGAGAAGGATCCGACCGTTCGCCTTTTTCTGAAAGAGACATGCCGAGGCTGAGCGCCGTGAGATGTTCCATCTCTGGGAAAGCACAGATCCCCAGTGCTGTTGTGCCTGTAGGTAGGGTGCCAAGGGACGGTGAAGAGCAGCAAGAGCTTTCAGGGCTGGGCCCTTCCTCGTGGGAGAAGGATCCGACCGTTCGCCTTTTCAGAAAGAGGCTCTGCCGAGACTGAGCGCCGTGAGATGTTCCGTCTCTGGGAAAGCACAGATCCCCAGTGCTGTTGTGCCTGTAGGTAGGGTGCCAAGGGACGGTGAAGAGCAACAAGAGCTTTCAGGGCTGGGCCCTTCCTCGTGGGAGAAGGATCCGACCGTTCGCCTTTTCAGAAAGAGTCTCTGCCGAGGCTGAGCGCCGTGAGATGTTCCGTGTCTGGGAAAGCACAGATCCCCAGTGCTGTTGTGCCTGTAGGTAGGGTGCCAAGGGACGGTGAAGAGCAGCAAGAGCTTTCAGGGCTGGGCCCTTCCTCGTGGGAGAAGGATCCGACCGTTCGCCTTTTCAGAAAGAGGCTCTGCCGAGGCTGAGCGCCGTGAGATGTTCCGTGTCTGGGAAAGCACAGATCCCCAGTGCTGTTGTGCCTGTAGGTAGGGTGCCAAGGGACGGTGAAGAGCAGCAAGAGCTTTCAGGGCTGGGCCCTTCCTCGTGGGAGAAGGATCCGACCGTTCGCCTTTTCAGAAAGAGGCTCTGCCGAGGCTGAGCGCCGTGAGATGTTCCGTCTCTGGGAAAGCACAGATCCCCAGTGCTGTTGTGCCTGTACGTAGGGCGCCAAGGGACGGTGAAGAGCAGCAAGAGCTTTCAGGGCTGGGCCCTGCCTCGTGGGAGAAGGATCCGACCGTTCGCCTTTTTCTGAAAGAGACTTCCCGAGGCTGAGCGCCGTGAGATGTTCCATCTCTGGGAAAGCACAGATCCCCAGTGCTGTTGTGCCTGTAGGTAGGGTGCCAAGGGACGGTGAAGAGCAGCAAGAGCTTTCAGGGCTGGGCCCTTCCTCGTGGGAGAAGGATCCGACCGTTCGCCTTTTCAGAAAGAGGCTCTGCCGAGGCTGAGCGCCGTGAGATGTTCCGTCTCTGGGAAAGCACAGATCCCCAGTGCTGTTGTGCCTGTAGGTAGGGTGCCAAGGGACGGTGGAGAGCAACAAGAGCTTTCAGGGCTGGGCCCTTCCTCGTGGGAGAAGGATCCGACCGTTCGCCTTTTCAGAAAGAGTCTCTGCCGAGGCTGAGAGCCGTGAGATGTTCCGTCTCTGCGAAAGCACAGATCCCCAGTGCTGTTGTGCCTGTAGGTAGGGTGCCAAGGGACGTTGAAGAGCAGCAAGAGCTTTCAGGGCTGGGCTCTTCCTCGTGGGAGAAGGATCCGACCGTTCGCCTTTTCAGAAAGAGGCTCTGCCGAGGCTGAGCGCCGAGAGATGTTCCGTCTCTGGGAAAGCACAGATCCCCAGTGCTGTTGTGCCTGTAGGTAGGGTGCCAAGGGACGGTGAAGAGCAGCAAGAGCTTTCAGGGCTGGGCCCTTACTCGTGGGAGAAGGATCCGACCGTTCGCCTTTTCAGAAAGAGACTTGCCGAGGCGGAGCGCCGTGAGATGTTCCGTGTCTGGGAAAGCACAGATCCCCAGTGCTGTTGTGCCTGTAGGTAGGGTGCCAAGGGACGTTGAAGAGCAGCAAGAGCTTTCAGGGCTGGGCCCTTCCTCGTGGGAGAAGGATCCGAGCGTTCGCCTTTTCAGAAAGAGGCTCTGCCGAGGCTGAGCGCCGTGAGATGTTCCGTCTCTGGGAAAGCACAGATCCCCAGTGCTGTTGTGCCTGTACGTAGGGCGCCAAGGGACGGTGAAGAGCAGCAAGAGCTTTCAGGGCTGGGCCCTTCCTCGTGGGAGAAGGATCCGACCGTTCGCCTTTTTCTGAAAGAGACTTCCCGAGGCTGAGCGCCGTGAGATGTTCCATCTCTGGGAAAGCACAGATCCCCAGTGCTGTTGTGCCTGTAGGTAGGGTGCCAAGGGACGGTGAAGAGCAGCAAGAGCTTTCAGGGCTGGGCCCTTCCTCGTGGGAGAAGGATCCGACCGTTCGCCTTTTCAGAAAGAGGCTCTGCCGAGGCTGAGCGCCGTGAGATGTTCCGTCTCTGGGAAAGCACAGATCCCCAGTGCTGTTGTGCCTGTAGGTAGGGTGCCAAGGGACGGTGGAGAGCAACAAGAGCTTTCAGGGCTGGGCCCTTCCTCGTGGGAGAAGGATCCGACCGTTCGCCTTTTCAGAAAGAGTCTCTGCCGAGGCTGAGAGCCGTGAGATGTTCCGTCTCTGCGAAAGCACAGATCCCCAGTGCTGTTGTGCCTGTAGGTAGGGTGCCAAGGGACGTTGAAGAGCAGCAAGAGCTTTCAGGGCTGGGCCCTTCCTCGTGGGAGAAGGATCCGACCGTTCGCCTTTTCAGAAAGAGGCTCTGCCGAGGCTGAGCGCCGAGAGATGTTCCGTCTCTGGGAAAGCACAGATCCCCAGTGCTGTTGTGCCTGTAGGTAGGGTGCCAAGGGACGGTGAAGAGCAGCAAGAGCTTTCAGGGCTGGGCTCTTCCTCGTGGGAGAAGGATCCGACCGTTCGCCTTTTCAGAAAGAGGCTCTGCCGAGGCTGAGCGCCGAGAGATGTTCCGTCTCTGGGAAAGCACAGATCCCCAGTGCTGTTGTGCCTGTAGGTAGGGTGCCAAGGGACGGTGAAGAGCAGCAAGAGCTTTCAGGGCTGGGCCCTTACTCGTGGGAGAAGGATCCGACCGTTCGCCTTTTCAGAAAGAGACTTGCCGAGGCGGAGCGCCGTGAGATGTTCCGTGTCTGGGAAAGCACAGATCCCCAGTGCTGTTGTGCCTGTAGGTAGGGTGCCAAGGGACGTTGAAGAGCAGCAAGAGCTTTCAGGGCTGGGCCCTTCCTCGTGGGAGAAGGATCCGAGCGTTCGCCTTTTCAGAAAGAGGCTCTGCCGAGGCTGAGCGCCGTGAGATGTTCCGTCTCTGGGAAAGCACAGATCCCCAGTGCTGTTGTGCCTGTAGGTAGGGTGCCAAGGGACGGTGAAGAGCAGCAAGAGCTTTCAGGGCTGGGCCCTTCCTCGTGGGAGAAGGATCCGACCGTTCGCCTTTTTCTGAAAGAGACTTGCCGAGGCTGAGCGCCGTGAGATGTTCCGTGTCTGGGAAAGCACAGATCCCCAGTGCTGTTGTGCCTGTAGGTAGGGTGCCAAGGGACGTTGAAGAGCAGCAAGAGCTTTCAGGGCTGGGCCCTTCCTCGTGGGAGAAGGATCCGACCGTTCGCCTTTTCAGAAAGAGGCTCTGCCGAGGCTGAGCGCCGTGAGATGTTCCGTCTCTGGGAAAGCACAGATCCCCAGTGCTGTTGTGCCTGTAGGTAGGGTGCCAAGGGACGGTGAAGAGCAGCAAGAGCTTTCAGGGCTGGGCCCTTCCTCGTGGGAGAAGGATCCGACCGTTCGCTTTTTTCTGAAAGAGACTTGCCGAGGCTGAGCGCCGTGAGATGTTCCATCTCTGGGAAAGCACAGATCCGCAGTGCTGTTGTGCCTGTAGGTAGGGTGCCAAGGGACGGTGAAGAGCAGCAAGAGCTTTCAGGGCTGGGCCCTTCCTCGTGGGAGAAGGATCCGACCGTTCGCCTTTTCAGAAAGAGGCTCTGCCGAGGCTGAGCGCCGTGAGATGTTCCGTGTCTGGGAAAGCACAGATCCCCAGTGCTGTTGTGCCTGCAGGTAGGGTGCCAAGGGACGGTGAAGAGCAGCAAGAGCTTTCAGGGCTGGGCCCTTCCTCGTGGGAGAAGGATCCGACCGTTCGCCTTTTTCTGAAAGAGACTTGCCGAGGCTGAGCGCCGTGAGATGTTCCATCTCTGGGAAAGCACAGATCCCCAGTGCTGTTGTGCCTGTAGGTAGGGTGCCAAGGGACGTTGAAGAGCAGCAAGAGCTTTCAGGGCTGGGCCCTTCCTCGTGGGAGAAGGATCCGACCGTTCGCCTTTTCAGAAAGAGGCTCTGCCGAGGCTGAGCGCCGTGAGATGTTCCGTGTCTGGGAAAGCACAGATCCCCAGTGCTGTTGTGCCTGTAGGTAGGGTGCCAAGGGACGGTGAAGAGCAGCAAGAGCTTTCAGGGCTGGGCCCTTCCTCGTGGGAGAAGGATCCGACCGTTCGCCTTTTTCTGAAAGAGACTTGCCGAGGCTGAGCGCCGTGAGATGTTCCATCTCTGGGAAAGCACAGATCCCCAGTGCTGTTGTGCCTGTAGGTAGGGTGCCAAGGGACGGTGAAGAGCAGCAAGAGCTTTCAGGGCTGGGCCCTTCCTCGTGGGAGAAGGATCCGACCGTTCGCCTTTTCAGAAAGAGGCTCTGCCGAGGCTGAGCGCCGTGAGATGTTCCGTGTCTGGGAAAGCACAGATCCCCAGTGCTGTTGTGCCTGTAGGTAGGGTGCCAAGGGACGGTGAAGAGCAGCAAGAGCTTTCAGGGCTGGGCCCTTCCTCGTGGGAGAAGGATCCGACCGTTCGCCTTTTCAGAAAGAGGCTCTGCCGAGGCTGAGCGCCGTGAGATGTTCCATCTCTGGGAAAGCACAGATCCCCAGTGCTGTTGTGCCTGTAGGTAGGGTGCCAAGGGACGGTGAAGAGCAGCAAGAGCTTTCAGGGCTGGGCCCTTCCTCGTGGGAGAAGGATCCGACCGTTCGCCTTTTCAGAAAGAGGCTCTGCCGAGACTGAGCGCCGTGAGATGTTCCGTCTCTGGGAAAGCACAGATCCCCAGTGCTGTTGTGCCTGTAGGTAGGGTGCCAAGGGACGGTGAAGAGCAACAAGAGCTTTCAGGGCTGGGCCCTTCCTCGTGGGAGAAGGATCCGACCGTTCGCCTTTTCAGAAAGAGTCTCTGCCGAGGCTGAGCGCCGTGAGATGTTCCGTGTCTGGGAAAGCACAGATCCCCAGTGCTGTTGTGCCTGTAGGTAGGGTGCCAAGGGACGGTGAAGAGCAGCAAGAGCTTTCAGGGCTGGGCCCTTCCTCGTGGGAGAAGGATCCGACCGTTCGCCTTTTCAGAAAGAGGCTCTGCCGAGGCTGAGCGCCGTGAGATGTTCCGTGTCTGGGAAAGCACAGATCCCCAGTGCTGTTGTGCCTGTAGGTAGGGTGCCAAGGGACGGTGAAGAGCAGCAAGAGCTTTCAGGGCTGGGCCCTTCCTCGTGGGAGAAGGATCCGACCGTTCGCCTTTTCAGAAAGAGGCTCTGCCGAGGCTGAGCGCCGTGAGATGTTCCGTCTCTGGGAAAGCACAGATCCCCAGTGCTGTTGTGCCTGTAGGTAGGGTGCCAAGGGACGGTGAAGAGCAGCAAGAGCTTTCAGGGCTGGGCCCTTACTCGTGGGAGAAGGATCCGACCGTTCGCCTTTTCAGAAAGAGGCTCTGCCGAGGCTGAGCGCCGTGAGATGTTCCGTCTCTGGGAAAGCACAGATCCCCAGTGCTGTTGTGCCTGTAGGTAGGGTGCCAAGGGACGGTGAAGAGCAGCAAGAGCTTTCAGGGCTGGGCCCTTCCTCGTGGGAGAAGGATCCGACCGTTCGCCTTTTCAGAAAGAGGCTCTGCCGAGGCTGAGCGCCGTGAGATGTTCCGTCTCTGGGAAAGCACAGATCCCCAGTGCTGTTGTGCCTGTAGGTAGGGTGCCAAGGGACGGTGAAGAGCAGCAAGAGCTTTCAGGGCTGGGCCCTTCCTCGTGGGAGAAGGATCCGACCGTTCGCCTTTTCAGAAAGAGGCTCTGCCGAGGCTGAGCGCCGTGAGATGTTCCGTGTCTGGGAAAGCACAGATCCCCAGTGCTGTTGTGCCTGTAGGTAGGGTGCCAAGGGACGGTGAAGAGCAGCAAGAGCTTTCAGGGCTGGGCCCTTCCTCGTGGGAGAAGGATCCGACCGTTCGCCTTTTTCTGAAAGAGACTTGCCGAGGCTGAGCGCCGTGAGATGTTCCATCTCTGGGAAAGCACAGATCCCCAGTGCTGTTGTGCCTGTAGGTAGGGTGCCAAGGGACGGTGAAGAGCAGCAAGAGCTTTCAGGGCTGGGCCCTTCCTCGTGGGAGAAGGATCCGACCGTTCGCCTTTTCAGAAAGAGGCTCTGCCGAGGCTGAGCGCCGTCAGATGTTCCGTGTCTGGGAAAGCACAGATCCCCAGTGCTGTTGTGCCTGTAGGTAGGGTGCCAAGGGACGTTGAAGAGCAGCAAGAGCTTTCAGGGCTGGGCCCTTCCTCGTGGGAGAAGGATCCGACCGTACGCCTTTTTCTGAAAGAGACATGCCGAGGCTGAGCGCCGTGAGATGTTCCATCTCTGGGAAAGCACAGATCCCCAGTGCTGTTGTGCCTGTAGGTAGGGTGCCAAGGGACGGTGAAGAGCAGCAAGAGCTTTCAGGGCTGGGCCCTTCCTCGTGGGAGAAGGATCCGACCGTTCGCCTTTTCAGAAAGAGGCTCTGCCGAGACTGAGTGCCGTGAGATGTTCCGTCTCTGGGAAAGCACAGATCCCCAGTGCTGTTGTGCCTGTAGGTAGGGTGCCAAGGGACGGTGAAGAGCAACAAGAGCTTTCAGGGCTGGGCCCTTCCTCGTGGGAGAAGGATCCGACCGCTCGCCTTTTCAGAAAGAGGCTCTGCCGAGGCTGAGCGCCGTGAGATGTTCCGTCTCTGGGAAAGCACAGATCCCCAGTGCTGTTGTGCCTGTAGGTAGGGTGCCAAGGGACGGTGAAGAGCAGCAAGAGCTTTCAGGGCTGGGCCCTTCCTCGTGGGAGAAGGATCCGACCGTTCGCCTTTTCAGAAAGAGGCTCTGCCGAGGCTGAGCGCCGTGAGATGTTCCGTGTCTGGGAAAGCACAGATCCCCAGTGCTGTTGTGCCTGTAGGTAGGGTGCCAAGGGACGGTGAAGAGCAGCAAGAGCTTTCAGGGCTGGGCCCTTCCTCGTGGGAGAAGGATCCGACCGTTCGCCTTTTCAGAAAGAGGCTCTGCCGAGGCTGAGCGCCGTGAGATGTTCCGTCTCTGGGAAAGCACAGATCCCCAGTGCTGTTGTGCCTGTAGGTAGGGTGCCAAGGGACGGTGAAGAGCAGCAAGAGCTTTCAGGGCTGGGCCCTTCCTCGTGGGAGAAGGATCCGACCGTTCGCCTTTTTCTGAAAGAGACTTCCCGAGGCTGAGCGCCGTGAGATGTTCCATCTCTGGGAAAGCACAGATCCCCAGTGCTGTTGTGCCTGTAGGTAGGGTGCCAAGGGACGGTGAAGAGCAGCAAGAGCTTTCAGGGCTGGGCCCTTCCTCGTGGGAGAAGGATCCGACCGTTCGCCTTTTCAGAAAGAGGCTCTGCCGAGGCTGAGCGCCGTGAGATGTTCCGTCTCTGGGAAAGCACAGATCCCCAGTGCTGTTGTGCCTGTAGGTAGGGTGCCAAGGGACGGTGGAGAGCAACAAGAGCTTTCAGGGCTGGGCCCTTCCTCGTGGGAGAAGGATCCGACCGTTCGCCTTTTCAGAAAGAGTCTCTGCCGAGGCTGAGAGCCGTGAGATGTTCCGTCTCTGCGAAAGCACAGATCCCCAGTGCTGTTGTGCCTGTAGGTAGGGTGCCAAGGGACGTTGAAGAGCAGCAAGAGCTTTCAGGGCTGGGCCCTTCCTCGTGGGAGAAGGATCCGACCGTTCGCCTTTTCAGAAAGAGGCTCTGCCGAGGCTGAGCGCCGAGAGATGTTCCGTCTCTGGGAAAGCACAGATCCCCAGTGCTGTTGTGCCTGTAGGTAGGGTGCCAAGGGACGGTGAAGAGCAGCAAGAGCTTTCAGGGCTGGGCCCTTCCTCGTGGGAGAAGGATCCGACCGTTCGCCTTTTCAGAAAGAGGCTCTGCCGAGGCTGAGCGCCGTGAGATGTTCCGTGTCTGGGAAAGCACAGATCCCCAGTGCTGTTGTGCCTGTAGGTAGGGTGCCAAGGGACGGTGAAGAGCAGCAAGAGCTTTCAGGGCTGGGCCCTTACTCGTGGGAGAAGGATCCGACCGTTCGCCTTTTCAGAAAGAGACTTGCCGAGGCGGAGCGCCGTGAGATGTTCCGTGTCTGGGAAAGCACAGATCCCCAGTGCTGTTGTGCCTGTAGGTAGGGTGCCAAGGGACGGTGAAGAGCAGCAAGAGCTTTCAGGGCTGGGCCCTTCCTCGGGGGAGAAGGATCCGACCGTTCGCCTTTTCAGAAAGAGGCTCTGCCGAGGCTGAGCGCCGTGAGATGTTCCGTCTCTGGGAAAGCACAGATCCCCAGTGCTGTTGTGCCTGTAGGTAGGGTGCCAAGGGACGGTGAAGAGCAGCAAGAGCTTTCAGGGCTGGGCCCTTCCTCGTGGGAGAAGGATCCGACCGTTCGCCTTTTTCTGAAAGAGACTTGCCGAGGCTGAGCGCCGTGAGATGTTCCGTGTCTGGGAAAGCACAGATCCCCAGTGCTGTTGTGCCTGTAGGTAGGGTGCCAAGGGACGGTGAAGAGCAGCAAGAGCTTTCAGGGCTGGGCCCTTCCTCGTGGGAGAAGGATCCGACCGTTCGCCTTTTCAGAAAGAGGCTCTGCCGAGGCTGAGCGCCGTGAGATGTTCCGTCTCTGGGAAAGCACAGATCCCCAGTGCTGTTGTGCCTGTAGGTAGGGTGCCAAGGGACGGTGAAGAGCAGCAAGAGCTTTCAGGGCTGGGCCCTTCCTCGTGGGAGAAGGATCCGACCGTTCGCCTTTTTCTGAAAGAGACTTGCCGAGGCTGAGCGCCGTGAGATGTTCCATCTCTGGGAAAGCACAGATCCCCAGTGCTGTTGTGCCTGTAGGTAGGGTGCCAAGGGACGTTGAAGAGCAGCAAGAGCTTTCAGGGCTGGGCCCTTCCTCGTGGGAGAAGGATCCGACCGTTCGCCTTTTCAGAAAGAGGCTCTGCCGAGGCTGAGCGCCGTGAGATGTTCCGTGTCTGGGAAAGCACAGATCCCCAGTGCTGTTGTGCCTGTAGGTAGGGTGCCAAGGGACGGTGAAGAGCAGCAAGAGCTTTCAGGGCTGGGCCCTTCCTCGTGGGAGAAGGATCCGACCGTTCGCCTTTTTCTGAAAGAGACTTGCCGAGGCTGAGCGCCGTGAGATGTTCCATCTCTGGGAAAGCACAGATCCCCAGTGCTGTTGTGCCTGTAGGTAGGGTGCCAAGGGACGGTGAAGAGCAGCAAGAGCTTTCAGGGCTGGGCCCTTCCTCGTGGGAGAAGGATCCGACCGTTCGCCTTTTCAGAAAGAGGCTCTGCCGAGGCTGAGCGCCGTGAGATGTTCCGTCTCTGGGAAAGCACAGATCCCCAGTGCTGTTGTGCCTGTAGGTAGGGTGCCAAGGGACGGTGAAGAGCAGCAAGAGCTTTCAGGGCTGGGCCCTTCCTCGTGGGAGAAGGATCCGACCGTACGCCTTTTTCTGAAAGAGACATGCCGAGGCTGAGCGCCGTGAGATGTTCCATCTCTGGGAAAGCACAGATCCCCAGTGCTGTTGTGCCTGTAGGTAGGGTGCCAAGGGACGGTGAAGAGCAGCAAGAGCTTTCAGGGCTGGGCCCTTCCTCGTGGGAGAAGGATCCGACCGTTCGCCTTTTCAGAAAGAGGCTCTGCCGAGACTGAGCGCCGTGAGATGTTCCGTCTCTGGGAAAGCACAGATCCCCAGTGCTGTTGTGCCTGTAGGTAGGGTGCCAAGGGACGGTGAAGAGCAACAAGAGCTTTCAGGGCTGGGCCCTTCCTCGTGGGAGAAGGATCCGACCGTTCGCCTTTTCAGAAAGAGTCTCTGCCGAGGCTGAGCGCCGTGAGATGTTCCGTGTCTGGGAAAGCACAGATCCCCAGTGCTGTTGTGCCTGTAGGTAGGGTGCCAAGGGACGGTGAAGAGCAGCAAGAGCTTTCAGGGCTGGGCCCTTCCTCGTGGGAGAAGGATCCGACCGTTCGCCTTTTCAGAAAGAGGCTCTGCCGAGGCTGAGCGCCGTGAGATGTTCCGTGTCTGGGAAAGCACAGATCCCCAGTGCTGTTGTGCCTGTAGGTAGGGTGCCAAGGGACGGTGAAGAGCAGCAAGAGCTTTCAGGGCTGGGCCCTTCCTCGTGGGAGAAGGATCCGACCGTTCGCCTTTTCAGAAAGAGGCTCTGCCGAGGCTGAGCGCCGTGAGATGTTCCGTCTCTGGGAAAGCACAGATCCCCAGTGCTGTTGTGCCTGTAGGTAGGGTGCCAAGGGACGGTGAAGAGCAGCAAGAGCTTTCAGGGCTGGGCCCTTCCTCGTGGGAGAAGGATCCGACCGTTCGCCTTTTTCTGAAAGAGACTTCCCGAGGCTGAGCGCCGTGAGATGTTCCGTCTCTGGGAAAGCACAGATCCCCAGTGCTGTTGTGCCTGTAGGTAGGGTGCCAAGGGACGGTGAAGAGCAGCAAGAGCTTTCAGGGCTGGGCCCTTCCTCGTGGGAGAAGGATCCGACCGTTCGCCTTTTCAGAAAGAGGCTCTGCCGAGGCTGAGCGCCGTGAGATGTTCCGTCTCTGGGAAAGCACAGATCCCCAGTGCTGTTGTGCCTGTAGGTAGGGTGCCAAGGGACGGTGGAGAGCAACAAGAGCTTTCAGGGCTGGGCCCTTCCTCGTGGGAGAAGGATCCGACCGTTCGCCTTTTCAGAAAGAGTCTCTGCCGAGGCTGAGAGCCGTGAGATGTTCCGTGTCTGGGAAAGCACAGATCCCCAGTGCTGTTGTGCCTGTAGGTAGGGTGCCAAGGGACGTTGAAGAGCAGCAAGAGCTTTCAGGGCTGGGCCCTTCCTCGTGGGAGAAGGATCCGAGCGTTCGCCTTTTCAGAAAGAGGCTCTGCCGAGGCTGAGGGCCGTGAGATGTTCCGTCTCTGGGAAAGCACAGATCCCCAGTGCTGTTGTGCCTGTAGGTAGGGTGCCAAGGGACGGTGAAGAGCAGCAAGAGCTTTCAGGGCTGGGCCCTTCCTCGTGGGAGAAGGATCCGACCGTTCGCCTTTTCAGAAAGAGGCTCTGCCGAGGCTGAGCGCCGTGAGATGTTCCGTCTCTGGGAAAGCACAGATCCCCAGTGCTGTTGTGCCTGTAGGTAGGGTGCCAAGGGACGGTGAAGAGCAGCAAGAGCTTTCAGGGCTGGGCCCTTCCTCGTGGGAGAAGGATCCGACCGTTCGCCTTTTCAGAAAGAGGCTCTGCCGAGGCGGAGCGCCATGAGATGTTCTGTGTCTGGGAAAGCACAGATCCCCAGTGCTGTTGTGCCTGTAGGTAGGGTGCCAAGGGACGGTGAAGAGCAGCAAGAGCTTTCAGGGCTGGGCCCTTCCTCGTGGGAGAAGGATCCGACCGTTCACCTTTTCAGAAAGAGGCTCTGCCGAGGCTGAGGGCCGTGAGATGTTCCGTGTCTGGGAAAGCACAGATCCCCAGTGCTGTTGTGCCTGTAGGTAGGGTGCCAAGGGACGGTGAAGAGCAGCAAGAGCTTTCAGGGCTGGGCCCTTCCTCGTGGGAGAAGGATCCGACCGTTCGCCTTTTCAGAAAGAGACTTGCCGAGGCGGAGCGCCATGAGATGTTCTGTGTCTGGGAAAGCACAGATCCCCAGTGCTGTTGTGCCTGTAGGTAGGGTGCCAAGGGACGGTGAAGAGCAGCAAGAGCTTTCAGGGCTGGGCCCTTCCTCGTGGGAGAAGGATCCGACCGTTCGCCTTTTCAGAAAGAGGCTTGCCGAGGCTGAGCGCCGAGAGATGTTCTGTCTCTGGGAAAGCACAGATCCCCAGTGCTGTTGTGCCTGTACGTAGGGCGCCAAGGGACGGTGAAGAGCAGCAAGAGCTTTCAGGGCTGGGCCCTTCCTCGTGGGAGAAGGATCCGACCGTTCGCCTTTTTCTGAAAGAGACTTGCCGAGGCGGAGCGCCGTGAGATGTTCCGTGTCTGGGAAAGCACAGATCCCCAGTGCTGTTGTGCCTGTAGGTAGGGTGCCAAGGGACGTTGAAGAGCAGCAAGAGCTTTCAGGGCTGGGCCCTTCCTCGTGGGAGAAGGATCCGACCGTTCGCCTTTTTCTGAAAGAGACTTGCCGAGGCTGAGCGCCGTGAGATGTTCCGTGTCTGGGAAAGCACAGATCCCCAGTGCTGTTGTGCCTGTAGGTAGGGTGCCAAGGGACGGTGAAGAGCAGCAAGAGCTTTCAGGGCTGGGCCCTTCCTCGTGGGAGAAGGATCCGACCGTTCGCCTTTTCAGAAAGAGGCTCTGCCGAGGCTGAGCGCCGTGAGATGTTCCGTCTCTGGGAAAGCACAGATCCGCAGTGCTGTTGTGCCTGTAGGTAGGGTGCCAAGGGACGGTGAAGAGCAGCAAGAGCTTTCAGGGCTGGGCCCTTCCTCGTGGGAGAAGGATCCGACCGTTCGCCTTTTCAGAAAGAGGCTCTGCCGAGGCTGAGCGCCGTGAGATGTTCCGTGTCTGGGAAAGCACAGATCCCCAGTGCTGTTGTGCCTGTAGGTAGGGTGCCAAGGGACGGTGAAGAGCAGCAAGAGCTTTCAGGGCTGGGCCCTTCCTCGTGGGAGAAGGATCCGACCGTTCGCCTTTTCAGAAAGAGGCTCTGCCGAGGCTGAGCGCCGTGAGATGTTCCGTCTCTGGGAAAGCACAGATCCCCAGTGCTGTTGTGCCTGTAGGTAGGGTGCCAAGGGACGGTGAAGAGCAGCAAGAGCTTTCAGGGCTGGGCCCTTCCTCGTGGGAGAAGGATCCGACCGTTCGCCTTTTTCTGAAAGAGACTTCCCGAGGCTGAGCGCCGTGAGATGTTCCATCTCTGGGAAAGCACAGATCCCCAGTGCTGTTGTGCCTGTAGGTAGGGTGCCAAGGGACGGTGAAGAGCAGCAAGAGCTTTCAGGGCTGGGCCCTTCCTCGTGGGAGAAGGATCCGACCGTTCGCCTTTTCAGAAAGAGGCTCTGCCGAGGCTGAGCGCCGTGAGATGTTCCGTCTCTGGGAAAGCACAGATCCCCAGTGCTGTTGTGCCTGTAGGTAGGGTGCCAAGGGACGGTGGAGAGCAACAAGAGCTTTCAGGGCTGGGCCCTTCCTCGTGGGAGAAGGATCCGACCGTTCGCCTTTTCAGAAAGAGTCTCTGCCGAGGCTGAGAGCCGTGAGATGTTCCGTCTCTGCGAAAGCACAGATCCCCAGTGCTGTTGTGCCTGTAGGTAGGGTGCCAAGGGACGTTGAAGAGCAGCAAGAGCTTTCAGGGCTGGGCCCTTCCTCGTGGGAGAAGGATCCGAGCGTTCGCCTTTTCAGAAAGAGGCTCTGCCGAGGCTGAGCGCCGTGAGATGTTCCGTCTCTGGGAAAGCACAGATCCCCAGTGCTGTTGTGCCTGTAGGTAGGGTGCCAAGGGACGGTGAAGAGCAGCAAGAGCTTTCAGGGCTGGGCCCTTCCTCGTGGGAGAAGGATCCGACCGTTCGCCTTTTTCTGAAAGAGACTTGCCGAGGCTGAGCGCCGTGAGATGTTCCGTGTCTGGGAAAGCACAGATCCCCAGTGCTGTTGTGCCTGTAGGTAGGGTGCCAAGGGACGTTGAAGAGCAGCAAGAGCTTTCAGGGCTGGGCCCTTCCTCGTGGGAGAAGGATCCGACCGTTCGCCTTTTCAGAAAGAGGCTCTGCCGAGGCTGAGCGCCGTGAGATGTTCCGTGTCTGGGAAAGCACAGATCCCCAGTGCTGTTGTGCCTGTAGGTAGGGTGCCAAGGGACGGTGAAGAGCAGCAAGAGCTTTCAGGGCTGGGCCCTTCCTCGTGGGAGAAGGATCCGACCGTTCGCCTTTTTCTGAAAGAGACTTGCCGAGGCTGAGCGCCGTGAGATGTTCCATCTCTGGGAAAGCACAGATCCCCAGTGCTGTTGTGCCTGTAGGTAGGGTGCCAAGGGACGTTGAAGAGCAGCAAGAGCTTTCAGGGCTGGGCCCTTCCTCGTGGGAGAAGGATCCGACCGTTCGCCTTTTCAGAAAGAGGCTCTGCCGAGGCTGAGCGCCGTGAGATGTTCCGTGTCTGGGAAAGCACAGATCCCCAGTGCTGTTGTGCCTGTAGGTAGGGTGCCAAGGGACGGTGAAGAGCAGCAAGAGCTTTCAGGGCTGGGCCCTTCCTCGTGGGAGAAGGATCCGACCGTTCGCCTTTTTCTGAAAGAGACTTGCCGAGGCTGAGCGCCGTGAGATGTTCCATCTCTGGGAAAGCACAGATCCCCAGTGCTGTTGTGCCTGTAGGTAGGGTGCCAAGGGACGGTGAAGAGCAGCAAGAGCTTTCAGGGCTGGGCCCTTCCTCGTGGGAGAAGGATCCGACCGTTCGCCTTTTTCTGAAAGAGACTTGCCGAGGCTGAGCGCCGTGAGATGTTCCATCTCTGGGAAAGCACAGATCCCCAGTGCTGTTGTGCCTGTAGGTAGGGTGCCAAGGGACGGTGAAGAGCAGCAAGAGCTTTCAGGGCTGGGCCCTTCCTCGTGGGAGAAGGATCCGACCGTTCGCCTTTTCAGAAAGAGGCTCTGCCGAGGCTGAGCGCCGTGAGATGTTCCGTGTCTGGGAAAGCACAGATCCCCAGTGCTGTTGTGCCTGTAGGTAGGGTGCCAAGGGACGGTGAAGAGCAGCAAGAGCTTTCAGGGCTGGGCCCTTCCTCGTGGGAGAAGGATCCGACCGTACGCCTTTTTCTGAAAGAGACATGCCGAGGCTGAGCGCCGTGAGATGTTCCGTCTCTGGGAAAGCACAGATCCCCAGTGCTGTTGTGCCTGTAGGTAGGGTGCCAAGGGACGGTGAAGAGCAACAAGAGCTTTCAGGGCTGGGCCCTTCCTCGTGGGAGAAGGATCCGACCGTTCGCCTTTTCAGAAAGAGTCTCTGCCGAGGCTGAGCGCCGTGAGATGTTCCGTGTCTGGGAAAGCACAGATCCCCAGTGCTGTTGTGCCTGTAGGTAGGGTGCCAAGGGACGGTGAAGAGCAGCAAGAGCTTTCAGGGCTGGGCCCTTCCTCGTGGGAGAAGGATCCGACCGTTCGCCTTTTCAGAAAGAGGCTCTGCCGAGGCTGAGCGCCGTGAGATGTTCCGTGTCTGGGAAAGCACAGATCCCCAGTGCTGTTGTGCCTGTAGGTAGGGTGCCAAGGGACGGTGAAGAGCAGCAAGAGCTTTCAGGGCTGGGCCCTTCCTCGTGGGAGAAGGATCCGACCGTTCGCCTTTTCAGAAAGAGGCTCTGCCGAGGCTGAGCGCCGTGAGATGTTCCGTCTCTGGGAAAGCACAGATCCCCAGTGCTGTTGTGCCTGTAGGTAGGGTGCCAAGGGACGGTGAAGAGCAGCAAGAGCTTTCAGGGCTGGGCCCTTCCTCGTGGGAGAAGGATCCGACCGTTCGCCTTTTTCTGAAAGAGACTTCCCGAGGCTGAGCGCCGTGAGATGTTCCGTGTCTGGGAAAGCACAGATCCCCAGTGCTGTTGTGCCTGTAGGTAGGGTGCCAAGGGACGGTGAAGAGCAGCAAGAGCTTTCAGGGCTGGGCCCTTCCTCGTGGGAGAAGGATCCGACCGTTCGCCTTTTCAGAAAGAGGCTCTGCCGAGGCTGAGCGCCGTGAGATGTTCCGTCTCTGGGAAAGCACAGATCCCCAGTGCTGTTGTGCCTGTAGGTAGGGTGCCAAGGGACGGTGGAGAGCAACAAGAGCTTTCAGGGCTGGGCCCTTCCTCGTGGGAGAAGGATCCGACCGTTCGCCTTTTCAGAAAGAGTCTCTGCCGAGGCTGAGAGCCGTGAGATGTTCCGTCTCTGCGAAAGCACAGATCCCCAGTGCTGTTGTGCCTGTAGGTAGGGTGCCAAGGGACGTTGAAGAGCAGCAAGAGCTTTCAGGGCTGGGCCCTTCCTCGTGGGAGAAGGATCCGACCGTTCTCCTTTTTCTGAAAGAGGCTCTGCCGAGGCTGAGCGCCGTGAGATGTTCCGTCTCTGGGAAAGCACAGATCCCCAGTGCTGTTGTGCCTGTAGGTAGGGTGCCAAGGGACGGTGAAGAGCAGCAAGAGCTTTCAGGGCTGGGCCCTTCCTCGTGGGAGAAGGATCCGAGCGTTCGCCTTTTCAGAAAGAGGCTCTGCCGAGGCGGAGCGCCATGAGATGTTCTGTGTCTGGGAAAGCACAGATCCCCAGTGCTGTTGTGCCTGTAGGTAGGGTGCCAAGGGACGGTGAAGAGCAGCAAGAGCTTTCAGGGCTGGGCCCTTCCTCGTGGGAGAAGGATCCGACCGTTCACCTTTTCAGAAAGAGGCTCTGCCGAGGCTGAGCGCCGTGAGATGTTCCGTCTCTGGGAAAGCACAGATCCCCAGTGCTGTTGTGCCTGTAGGTAGGGTGCCAAGGGACGGTGAAGAGCAGCAAGAGCTTTCAGGGCTGGGCCCTTCCTCGTGGGAGAAGGATCCGACCGTTCGCCTTTTCAGAAAGAGGCTCTGCCGAGGCTGAGCGCCGTGAGATGTTCCGTGTCTGGGAAAGCACAGATCCCCAGTGCTGTTGTGCCTGTAGGTAGGGTGCCAAGGGACGGTGAAGAGCAGCAAGAGCTTTCAGGGCTGGGCCCTTCCTCGTGGGAGAAGGATCCGACCGTTCGCCTTTTCAGAAAGAGGCTCTGCCGAGGCGGAGCGCCATGAGATGTTCTGTGTCTGGGAAAGCACAGATCCCCAGTGCTGTTGTGCCTGTAGGTAGGGTGCCAAGGGACGGTGAAGAGCAGCAAGAGCTTTCAGGGCTGGGCCCTTCCTCGTGGGAGAAGGATCCGACCGTTCACCTTTTCAGAAAGAGGCTCTGCCGAGGCTGAGGGCCGTGAGATGTTCCGTGTCTGGGAAAGCACAGATCCCCAGTGCTGTTGTGCCTGTAGGTAGGGTGCCAAGGGACGGTGAAGAGCAGCAAGAGCTTTCAGGGCTGGGCCCTTCCTCGTGGGAGAAGGATCCGACCGTTCGCCTTTTCAGAAAGAGACTTGCCGAGGCGGAGCGCCATGAGATGTTCTGTGTCTGGGAAAGCACAGATCCCCAGTGCTGTTGTGCCTGTAGGTAGGGTGCCAAGGGACGGTGAAGAGCAGCAAGAGCTTTCAGGGCTGGGCCCTTCCTCGTGGGAGAAGGATCCGACCGTTCGCCTTTTCAGAAAGAGGCTTGCCGAGGCTGAGCGCCGAGAGATGTTCTGTCTCTGGGAAAGCACAGATCCCCAGTGCTGTTGTGCCTGTACGTAGGGCGCCAAGGGACGGTGAAGAGCAGCAAGAGCTTTCAGGGCTGGGCCCTTCCTCGTGGGAGAAGGATCCGACCGTTCGCCTTTTTCTGAAAGAGACTTGCCGAGGCGGAGCGCCGTGAGATGTTCCGTGTCTGGGAAAGCACAGATCCCCAGTGCTGTTGTGCCTGTAGGTAGGGTGCCAAGGGACGTTGAAGAGCAGCAAGAGCTTTCAGGGCTGGGCCCTTCCTCGTGGGAGAAGGATCCGACCGTTCGCCTTTTTCTGAAAGAGACTTGCCGAGGCTGAGCGCCGTGAGATGTTCCGTGTCTGGGAAAGCACAGATCCCCAGTGCTGTTGTGCCTGTAGGTAGGGTGCCAAGGGACGGTGAAGAGCAGCAAGAGCTTTCAGGGCTGGGCCCTTCCTCGTGGGAGAAGGATCCGACCGTTCGCCTTTTCAGAAAGAGGCTCTGCCGAGGCTGAGCGCCGTGAGATGTTCCGTCTCTGGGAAAGCACAGATCCGCAGTGCTGTTGTGCCTGTAGGTAGGGTGCCAAGGGACGGTGAAGAGCAGCAAGAGCTTTCAGGGCTGGGCCCTTCCTCGTGGGAGAAGGATCCGACCGTTCGCCTTTTCAGAAAGAGGCTCTGCCGAGGCTGAGCGCCGTGAGATGTTCCGTGTCTGGGAAAGCACAGATCCCCAGTGCTGTTGTGCCTGTAGGTAGGGTGCCAAGGGACGGTGAAGAGCAGCAAGAGCTTTCAGGGCTGGGCCCTTCCTCGTGGGAGAAGGATCCGACCGTTCGCCTTTTCAGAAAGAGGCTCTGCCGAGGCTGAGCGCCGTGAGATGTTCCGTCTCTGGGAAAGCACAGATCCCCAGTGCTGTTGTGCCTGTAGGTAGGGTGCCAAGGGACGGTGAAGAGCAGCAAGAGCTTTCAGGGCTGGGCCCTTCCTCGTGGGAGAAGGATCCGACCGTTCGCCTTTTTCTGAAAGAGACTTCCCGAGGCTGAGCGCCGTGAGATGTTCCATCTCTGGGAAAGCACAGATCCCCAGTGCTGTTGTGCCTGTAGGTAGGGTGCCAAGGGACGGTGAAGAGCAGCAAGAGCTTTCAGGGCTGGGCCCTTCCTCGTGGGAGAAGGATCCGACCGTTCGCCTTTTCAGAAAGAGGCTCTGCCGAGGCTGAGCGCCGTGAGATGTTCCGTCTCTGGGAAAGCACAGATCCCCAGTGCTGTTGTGCCTGTAGGTAGGGTGCCAAGGGACGGTGGAGAGCAACAAGAGCTTTCAGGGCTGGGCCCTTCCTCGTGGGAGAAGGATCCGACCGTTCGCCTTTTCAGAAAGAGTCTCTGCCGAGGCTGAGAGCCGTGAGATGTTCCGTCTCTGCGAAAGCACAGATCCCCAGTGCTGTTGTGCCTGTAGGTAGGGTGCCAAGGGACGTTGAAGAGCAGCAAGAGCTTTCAGGGCTGGGCCCTTCCTCGTGGGAGAAGGATCCGAGCGTTCGCCTTTTCAGAAAGAGGCTCTGCCGAGGCTGAGCGCCGTGAGATGTTCCGTCTCTGGGAAAGCACAGATCCCCAGTGCTGTTGTGCCTGTAGGTAGGGTGCCAAGGGACGGTGAAGAGCAGCAAGAGCTTTCAGGGCTGGGCCCTTCCTCGTGGGAGAAGGATCCGACCGTTCGCCTTTTCAGAAAGAGGCTCTGCCGAGGCTGAGCGCCGTGAGATGTTCCGTGTCTGGGAAAGCACAGATCCCCAGTGCTGTTGTGCCTGTAGGTAGGGTGCCAAGGGACGGTGAAGAGCAGCAAGAGCTTTCAGGGCTGGGCCCTTCCTCGTGGGAGAAGGATCCGACCGTTCGCCTTTTCAGAAAGAGGCTCTGCCGAGGCTGAGCGCCGTGAGATGTTCCGTCTCTGGGAAAGCACAGATCCCCAGTGCTGTTGTGCCTGTAGGTAGGGTGCCAAGGGACGGTGAAGAGCAGCAAGAGCTTTCAGGGCTGGGCCCTTCCTCGTGGGAGAAGGATCCGACCGTTCGCCTTTTCAGAAAGAGGCTCTGCCGAGGCTGAGCGCCGTGAGATGTTCCGTCTCTGGGAAAGCACAGATCCCCAGTGCTGTTGTGCCTGTAGGTAGGGTGCCAAGGGACGGTGAAGAGCAGCAAGAGCTTTCAGGGCTGGGCCCTTCCTCGTGGGAGAAGGATCCGACCGTTCGCCTTTTCAGAAAGAGGCTCTGCCGAGGCTGAGCGCCGTGAGATGTTCCGTCTCTGGGAAAGCACAGATCCCCAGTGCTGTTGTGCCTGTAGGTAGGGTGCCAAGGGACGGTGAAGAGCAACAAGAGCTTTCAGGGCTGGGCCCTTCCTCGTGGGAGAAGGATCCGACCGTTCGCCTTTTCAGAAAGAGGCTCTGCCGAGGCGGAGCGCCATGAGATGTTCCGTGTCTGGGAAAGCACAGATCCCCAGTGCTGTTGTGCCTGTAGGTAGGGTGCCAAGGGACGGTGAAGAGCAGCAAGAGCTTTCAGGGCTGGGCCCTTCCTCGTGGGAGAAGGATCCGACCGTTCGCCTTTTCAGAAAGAGACTTGCCGAGGCGGAGCGCCGTGAGATGTTCTGTCTCTGGGAAAGCACAGATCCCCAGTGCTGTTGTGCCTGTACGTAGGGCGCCAAGGGACGGTGAAGAGCAGCAAGAGCTTTCAGGGCTGGGCCCTTCCTCGTGGGAGAAGGATCCGACCGTTCGCCTTTTCAGAAAGAGGCTCTGCCGAGGCTGAGCGCCGTGAGATGTTCCGTGTCTGGGAAAGCACAGATCCCCAGTGCTGTTGTGCCTGTAGGTAGGGTGCCAAGGGACGGTGAAGAGCAGCAAGAGCTTTCAGGGCTGGGCCCTTCCTCGTGGGAGAAGGATCCGACCGTTCGCCTTTTTCTGAAAGAGACTTGCCGAGGCTGAGCGCCGTGAGATGTTCCGTGTCTGGGAAAGCACAGATCCCCAGTGCTGTTGTGCCTGTAGGTAGGGCGCCAAGGGACGGTGAAGAGCAGCAAGAGCTTTCAGGGCTGGGCCCTTCCTCGTGGGAGAAGGATCCGACCGTTCGCCTTTTCAGAAAGAGGCTCTGCCGAGGCTGAGCGCCGTGAGATGTTCCGTCTCTGGGAAAGCACAGATCCCCAGTGCTGTTGTGCCTGTAGGTAGGGTGCCAAGGGACGGTGAAGAGCAGCAAGAGCCTTCAGGGCTGGGCCCTTCCTCGTGGGAGAAGGATCCGACCGTTCGCCTTTTCAGAAAGAGGCTCTACCGAGGCTGAGCGCCGTGAGATGTTCCGTGTCTGGGAAAGCACAGATCCCCAGTGCTGTTGTGCCTGTAGGTAGGGTGCCAAGGGACGGTGAAGAGCAGCAAGAGCTTTCAGGGCTGGGCCCTTCCTCGTGGGAGAAGGATCCGACCGTTCGCCTTTTTCTGAAAGAGACTTGCCGAGGCTGAGCGCCGTGAAATGTTCCGTGTCTGGGAAAGCACAGATCCCCAGTGCTGTTGTGCCTGTAGGTAGGGTGCCAAGGGACGGTGAAGAGCAGCAAGAGCTTTCAGGGCTGGGCCCTTCCTCGTGGGAGAAGGATCCGACCGTTCGCCTTTTCAGAAAGAGGCTCTGCCGAGGCTGAGCGCCGTGAGATGTTCCGTCTCTGGGAAAGCACAGATCCCCAGTGCTGTTGTGCCTGTAGGTAGGGTGCCAAGGGACGGTGAAGAGCAGCAAGAGCTTTCAGGGCTGGGCCCTTCCTCGTGGGAGAAGGATCCGACCGTTCGCCTTTTCAGAAAGAGACTTGCCGAGGCGGAGCGCCATGAGATGTTCCGTGTCTGGGAAAGCACAGATCCCCAGTGCTGTTGTGCCTGTAGGTAGGGTGCCAAGGGACGGTGAAGAGCAGCAAGAGCTTTCAGGGCTGGGCCCTTCCTCGTGGGAGAAGGATCCGACCGTTCGCCTTTTCAGAAAGAGACTTGCCGAGGCGGAGCGCCGTGAGATGTTCCGTGTCTGGGAAAGCACAGATCCCCAGTGCTGTTGTGCCTGTAGGTAGGGTGCCAAGGGACGGTGAAGAGCAGCAAGAGCTTTCAGGGCTGGGCCCTTCCTCGTGGGAGAAGGATCCGACCGTTCGCCTTTTCAGAAAGAGGCTCTGCCGAGGCTGAGCGCCGTGAGATGTTCCGTCTCTGGGAAAGCACAGATCCGCAGTGCTGTTGTGCCTGTAGGTAGGGTGCCAAGGGACGGTGAAGAGCAGCAAGAGCTTTCAGGGCTGGGCCCTTCCTCGTGGGAGAAGGATCCGACCGTTCGCCTTTTCAGAAAGAGGCTCTGCCGAGGCTGAGCGCCGTGAGATGTTCCGTCTCTGGGAAAGCACAGATCCCCAGTGCTGTTGTGCCTGTAGGTAGGGTGCCAAGGGACGGTGAAGAGCAGCAAGAGCTTTCAGGGCTGGGCCCTTCCTCGTGGGAGAAGGATCCGACCGTTCGCCTTTTTCTGAAAGAGACTTGCCGAGGCGGAGCGCCGTGAGATGTTCCGTGTCTGGGAAAGAACAGATCCCCAGTGCTGTTGTGCCTGTAGGTAGGGTGCCAAGGGACGGTGAAGAGCAGCAAGAGCTTTCAGGGCTGGGCCCTTCCTCGTGGGAGAAGGATCCGACCGTTCGCCTTTTCAGAAAGAGGCTCTGCCGAGGCTGAGCGCCGTGAGATGTTCCGTCTCTGGGAAAGCACAGATCCCCAGTGCTGTTGTGCCTGTAGGTAGGGTGCCAAGGGACGGTGGAGAGCAACAAGAGCTTTCAGGGCTGGGCCCTTCCTCGTGGGAGAAGGATCCGACCGTTCGCCTTTTCAGAAAGAGTCTCTGCCGAGGCTGAGAGCCGTGAGATGTTCCGTGTCTGGGAAAGCACAGATCCCCAGTGCTGTTGTGCCTGTAGGTAGGGTGCCAAGGGACGTTGAAGAGCAGCAAGAGCTTTCAGGGCTGGGCCCTTCCTCGTGGGAGAAGGATCCGACCGTTCGCCTTTTCAGAAAGAGGCTCTGCCGAGGCTGAGCGCCGTGAGATGTTCCGTCTCTGGGAAAGCACAGATCCCCAGTGCTGTTGTGCCTGTAGGTAGGGTGCCAAGGGACGGTGAAGAGCAGCAAGAGCTTTCAGGGCTGGGCCCTTCCTCGTGGGAGAAGGATCCGACCGTTCGCCTTTTCAGAAAGAGGCTCTGCCGAGGCTGAGCGCCGTGAGATGTTCCGTCTCTGGGAAAGCACAGATCCCCAGTGCTGTTGTGCCTGTAGGTAGGGTGCCAAGGGACGGTGAAGAGCAGCAAGAGCTTTCAGGGCTGGGCCCTTCCTCGTGGGAGAAGGATCCGACCGTTCGCCTTTTCAGAAAGAGGCTCTGCCGAGGCTCAGCGCCGTGAGATGTTCCGTCTCTGGGAAAGCACAGATCCCCAGTGCTGTTGTGCCTGTAGGTAGGGTGCCAAGGGACGGTGAAGAGCAACAAGAGCTTTCAGGGCTGGGCCCTTCCTCGTGGGAGAAGGATCCGACCGTTCGCCTTTTCAGAAAGAGGCTCTGCCGAGGCTGAGCGCCGTGAGATGTTCCGTGTCTGGGAAAGCACAGATCCCCAGTGCTGTTGTGCCTGTAGGTAGGGTGCCAAGGGACGGTGAAGAGCAGCAAGAGCTTTCAGGGCTGGGCCCTTCCTCGTGGGAGAAGGATCCGACCGTTCGCCTTTTCAGAAAGAGGCTCTGCCGAGGCTGAGCGCCGTGAGATGTTCCGTCTCTGGGAAAGCACAGATCCCCAGTGCTGTTGTGCCTGTAGGTAGGGTGCCAAGGGACGGTGAAGAGCAACAAGAGCTTTCAGGGCTGGGCCCTTCCTCGTGGGAGAAGGATCCGACCGTTCGCCTTTTCAGAAAGAGGCTCTGCCGAGGCTGAGCGCCGTGAGATGTTCCGTCTCTGGGAAAGCACAGATCCCCAGTGCTGTTGTGCCTGTAGGTAGGGTGCCAAGGGACGGTGAAGAGCAGCAAGAGCTTTCAGGGCTGGGCCCTTCCTCGTGGGAGAAGGATCCGACCGTTCGCCTTTTCAGAAAGAGGCTCTGCCGAGGCTGAGCGCCGAGAGATGTTCCGTGTCTGGGAAAGCACAGATCCCCAGTGCTGTTGTGCCTGTAGGTAGGGTGTCAAGGGACGGTGAAGAGCAGCAAGAGCTTT